>NC_084782.1:3264387-3578652 GCF_028858725.1 Colius striatus
CACTTTGTCTGAGTGACTTAAGCCTCATCTCAACAGATTCAGAATTGAGGGAGAACTCTAATCCAGTGAGTTACTGTCCTGGAATTGCCTCATCTGTGGTTTGGGCTTTGCTTTCTTTTCTGGCAATGGGCTTGTCCTGTCAACTAGGACACAGCAGATTAGATAATGTATGGCTGGTGGCTTCTGTTTCCTGTGTTCAGGCCTTCAGTGTATTCTACTTCAGGCTTCCAGTTTGCTAGTAGAGGAGATACTCTTGCACAGATTAAGTGCCTTGGGAGAGATCTGCTTTAGCTGTACTGACCACTGCTCTTTTGTGCCTTTGGCAGTTTGCAGGGGGCTCTCCCCACAAGAAAAATGCACATTTCTTACACACCCTATTGAGCCTGTCAGTGTGATGTGTTACTCTGGTCCTTCTTGGAATGTAAAAGAAATAGTTCTTCTGCTTTTAGACAGAAATGAGTGGAAGAGAGGGATTTCCCTGCAGAAATTGCAATGCTTAATTCAAGCTGATTTTTAAAGGCTCTGTTCACTGGATTCATGTTCTTGATAACTGCTGACTGAGCTTCAGTTTTACATAGAGGAAAGTTGTATCTTGATGAGACACTGCCACTGTTTTGTGCTTGGATGTGGAAGCAATGTGCAGTTTCTCAATACACTCTGTTCCTAGAGCAGTGGGGCTGGCAGCAGTACATAGGCCTGGATGTGATCTAACCAGAGCTGTTTTGTGTCTGCTCCACAAAAGGCTTCACAAACAGCCAATAGCAAATTAATGTCTATTTCTAATGGACTGTTACAAGGGATAAGGGTTAAATGAAGTGTAGATGCAGGAGAGTATGTTTTCATTTTGAAGGACTTGCTCTTTTTTTGTAAGGATTTTCTCATTATGTTGGTGAATTTGATTGTAGGCAACAAAAACTCCCTTTAGGTAAGTGAAGTATGTTCCCTTTCCTGAAGGTGACTGGTTAATTGGAGAGGTATTTGTGACATTCATGTGCTGCTTGTGTAAAGTTCATGGCCACCTGAGATACAACATTGTGTGATGTCTCCTTTCTTTTCTGTTTGCCAGACACATGGACAGGACCTTAGCACAATCTCACCAGCAAGCATCTTTGAGTCTATGTTTCAGAGCCCAGACCACGGTGCACATCAGGACGACTCTCAGCAGACGGGTACGAGTTGTGTTTGCACTAACTTGAGAGAGAGCTTTTTGACAGTTGCATGGACTTAGTTCAGCATTTCAGTCTGAAGATTGCTGCCCCACATAACTCTTTAAGTAGCAAACAAAGCTTTAAAGTTCAGTGTTGAAATCCCTTTCTGTTGAAGTGTGTTCCCAGCTGGTGCAACGCTCAGCCACGGGGGACTCGCTGTTTACAGCACCTCGTCACACAATGATGATGCTCTTGGCCTTTCCACAGAAACCTTGTTTTCAAGCTTCCTCTCTTGATGTAGCTGCTCAAACCAGCTGTTAAAAAGGCTTCTTAGAGACAGCTAATGAGGCTGATCAGCTTGTGTGTAGTACTCAGTGTTACCAGCTTCATTTGAACCTACCTTTAGATTTCACTGTGCGGTGTTCCATGGGCTTGAGCACTAGTCTGAAAATGTGGCAGGGGTCATGCTTTACTTACTATTACTTACCATTACTTACCATTTCCCTTTTTTTCCCCTCTGTTTCTTTTGGCAGCTGCCTTGATTGAAGGGTTTAATGGTGATGCAGACTCAGTGGCTGCTGTTCCACCCTCCACAGGAGACTCGGCCTCTTTGTCTCTCCCCCTTGTACTGCAACTCGGCATCTCTGAGCCTTCACGGTCAGCACTACAAGCCTCAGCAGCACCAGCTGCTCCTTCCTCCATAGGAACCAGCTCACAGCAAGCTGCATTTGGGAATCCTGCAACTGTTTTACAATCCCCAGAAGTGCCTGTTCCTCACAGCACACAGTTTGCAGCCAGTCACCAAGACTTCCTGCAGCATACTCAGACACCGCCACAGCCCATCGTACAAGGACTTTCAGTGGTTGCTGGGGCACCTGCCCCAGCAGCAGCAAGTGCTACTGAGCCCCTGCCAGCTGTAGTTCAGACTGTGCCTGTTGCTGCAAACTCTGTTCTGACCAGTAATCCAACTATAACAATTACTCCTTCTCAGAGCACTGCTATTCTGCAGTCCAGCATTGTCATGGGAGAGCAAAACTTACAATGGATCTTAAATGGTGCCACTGGTTCTCCACAAAGCCAAGAACAAATGGTTAGTACATCCAGCACAGCTTTGAAACAGCTTGAACCATCTCTATTCTTTCCTTTCTTTTGAAAAGGAAAGGGGATTAAACCTGTAACTCTAGGATACAAACCAGGATGAAGTGTTGAGTAACACTTACCACATTAGTTGGTATAAACATGTCACCATTGCAGCCCTTAAACCAGAGAATTGAAATGGCCAAGTACAAAGGGCTGCAGGTACAGTAGTACTGCAGGCAGTATGAGAAGGCACAGCAGTTTCAAAGCAGTTCAGTCATTCAGTTTTCAAAACCCACAGGCTCTGGTAACAAGCATGTAGTGCAGAGAGTGGTTGTACCCCATGTGTAGCACTCCTGAAATGATACTCTGAGATTTGGGATAGCCAGACATAGCCTAGAACCAAGCAAAATGTTACATCTGTTAATGACTTTGGAAGTGTGTTCCTTTTGGAACATGTGTGTAGCTGTTTCTCTTGGTTGCAGCTGTTTAGAATTTGAGCAACAGAAACTTGATTGAAATCAGCTCACTTCTTTATTCTTTTCTTTTTCTTTAAAGCCACAAGTTCCAAAAGTAGTAGAAAAGGTGTTTTTTACCACTGCATTACCAGTAGCTGGCAACACAGGTAAGCTTGACTCTGAACTTGCTTTTCTCCCTTTCTCTGTTCATTTGTAGTTCTCTTAGCTTGATCAGCATTTGTGGTGGTTTTATGGCTTGCAGAAAGGTTGGAGACAACACTTCTGTTTACCTTCCTGAGGTTTTTAAGTGCAGTCTGAGTAGACTCACAGCTTGGCACTGACATCTGTCCTGTAGTCGTTTCTCCAACAACTTTATAAGGCAGTCAAGTTCACAACTTAAATCCAGCACTGTTAAAGATGGTGTTTTAGTGGAACTTACACAGAAGAATAAAAGACAGGACCACAAGGACAAGATTTGGGAGTTCTGTTCTTTTAAATGAAGTCATGAAACAGTAAACTTAGTCAGTCCTTTAGCAATTGTGTTTGGTAAGCACTATCAGTGAGATGCATCAGAGTGATACACAACTGTAGAGGTCGTGTTCCACTTCTTACACAGTGCTGTTGCAGTGCAAAGATGAATTGATCAGAGATTAGAGAGAGCAGGTACATTTGAAACTTCAAATCTTAAAGAAAAAAGGAAGGAAGTCAGGCAAGTAGAGCAGCATAGGAAGAATGAGGAGGAAATATGAGATGCAAGGTGGGAGAGGAAAGCAGGCAATAGCAAATGGAGAGGAAAACATCCCTGTTGGTGTTAAGGAGTGGAATTGCTGGTGTAATGTTTATCATGTTCTCCAGAGGGATCTCAGTGCCACTCTGTTGGATTTTATGCTATAAAAATTAAGTGGTTACTGGAGTAGAGATAGCCTGTGCTGTGTAAAAAAGATTCTAGTGCCTGGATTCAACCTGAACTGGCTCCTCATCAACAGAGAGCACCTGCTACTCTTATGCTGGAGGTTTGAATTGTGTTTGAGCAAAGTGAGACGTGGTATCTGCTGCAAGGGGCATACAGTCTAATTGAACAGAGATGATTTGTCTCTCCCTGCTGTGAAATGATGTGGTTCTGTTGTGTTTTGTCTTTGTTTCACCTTCAGGAAACCCTGTTCAGCAGATTGGTCTCAGTGTTCCTGTCATTATAATAAAGCAGGAGGAGGCCTGCCAGTGTCAGTGTGCCTGCCGAGACTCTGCCAAGGACAAAGCCACCGTCAAGAAGGAATGTTCCTCACCTGATTCAAAAGCTCTGGAGCAACCAGCTCCCCAGCTGCAGCCTCAGACCTTTCCTTCCTCTTCTCCTTCGTGTGGGCAGAGCAGTCAGATAGTTAACCCTTCAGACTCACAGACTGAAACATTAAGTGCCATGGATGTATCGGACTTCCTGTCCCTCCAAAGCCCTGAGACCCCATCTAATATAATTCCAATCGAAGCACTACTGCAGGGTGAGGAAGAAATTGGTTTGAATAGCAACTTCTCTAAGTGAAGATGTTCCAGATTTTCCTTTGCACCTGTAGGGTAAAACCCTTCTCCTTTAGAAGCAGAAACTGAAGGATCCTTTTTCCCTTCCTCTCTGGAAGTTTTGTGGCTTATTTCTGCTTCACTGATGTCATCTTTAGTCACGTCCCAGGTACATCCATCTTTGAGAATCTATCTTAAAAAAAAAGGTAAAAAAAAAAAGAGAAAAAGCTAAGTTATATATGAACTGTTTTGGCTGCACTGTCTGTCACTTTTGCTTGTCATATGTGAACACAGAAGTTAAAGGTTACTCGTGTGCAAAAAGGTTTTTAAAAGATAACAAAAAGGGGAGTTAGTTGGTCTCCAATTGCACATCACTTGTGTTTGGGATTAAGGTACTGGCAGCAAGTGGGTCTTTGTTACAACTCCTTGGGTCTATAATTTTCTTCTGTCTCTTATGTCTGATACTAACCATGCACTATAAAGGGAGCCCAGGAAAGGAATTTGCTGCAGTGGAAAATGGCATTGTTGTAGCAGATGGTTTAGTCACAATTGGATTGGAGTGTGACTGTCACATCCCTGAGTTGGGAGCTGATGCCTGGGTTTGCTTTGGACTAACACAGTTACTAAAGCCTACAGAAATCTGGGGGGAGTTTGAGTGGAGCACAAACTTGTGCTCCTGATAGATCTGGTGATTTCTTTTCATTAGGGACACTCAGAAGCGTGCTGGCAGACACTGTTTCACAACATGGAAACACAGTGGGAGCCCCTGCTTACTCAGGCTCAAGAGTCTGTTAGCTCTGCCTCTCTTTGAAGGATGCAGTGAGTCCCAGGCTTAGTCAGATTGGTGCCTGCTGCTCTTTTATTTAGCTCTGTTCAGAAACAAGTCCTCCTTTAACCCCCGCGACTGTTCAATCAGGAGCACGGTGCCTTTGCTGATGACTCTCATCTTTTGTCAAGAAGCAACTCTAGGAAATATCTCAGAACGATTCAACATAAAAATCCACCTTGAATTGAGTGAGTCTGTCCTTCAGCTGTCCAGAAATGCTTTGGGGTTGGTTGTTTTTTTGCTGTTGAGCTGTGTAACTTCTGCCTGAATCTGCCTCCAACCTACTGCAATGCCAGCTTTTTGTGCACGGGGCTATTTCTTGACTTAAAAGATGTTACAAAACATAGTAGTTTTTTTTTCCTTTCATATCAAACTGAAAAGTCTCTAATTCTAACCTACTCAGGGTAAATAAAACACAACCCCCCCACCCCCTTCCACCAAAAAGCCTGTAATGTTGCAATAAATGCAGTCTCATTCTAAATGGTTTATTTATGCTGCATTATTTTAAAGAGGATGTAATTTTATAGTGTTTTATCCATCTTTCTGGCTTTGGCTGTCAGCCTGGTTTTGTGTTGAAAAGAATATTAAATAGTCTCTATTCAGTTGACAGTGTTGTCATTAGTGAGACACAAAGATAACGACTGTAAGCCAATTAATGTGGAGTGTGAGCACTAAAACTGAGAATGCAAACTCCTGGTGGCTGGTGATCTTTCACTCTTTGTATTTGATCCAAGCTGTTCTGTACCTGCTGGGGGAGAATCCTGTGAGTGCAGCCAGACCTCCCCAGGGCTGCTGGAGGATTAGTAGGTTTTTGTAACCCTTGTGACAGGCTGTGTAGCCTTAACCAACACCCCTGTCATGGGCTTTGCTGAGACAGTGGCTTAAGTGATCTCATGTCCTGTTCCCTTGCAAGTGCACTGCTGCAACACAGGTGGAAACAGGCTGAAGGGAACTGGCTTTTCACCTCTCTGACATCTTCCAATTGTTAAGTGCAGAAGGGTAAAACTGCTTCCTGTTAGAGCTGAACATGAGGGAGGAGAGGCTGTGTCCAGAATGCTTTGTGCCTGGGAAGTGTCACTCAACTTAGGACAGAGCAGTAATTGCAGTGAGGAGTTTGGGGACACCAGCTGAGTTGGAAACATCCTAATTGTGCTTCCTCTGTGTCTGTGTTGGCTCATGTTGCAGTGGGGATGTGGGTCCTGCAGCAATAAGGTTTGCATCCATGACACAAAGTGTTCTGTGTTCTTGCAATGGGAATCCCTATGGGGCAGTGAGATGATGGCCCCCCTTTGTTTTTCTCCCACAGCTTCATTTTGTGATGCAGTTTAATATCAGGGCTTTGAACACAAAAAGAAATAGTCTCAAGGCTTTCCATTGGGGTAGTGCAGCAGTGGTGTTTGAGGGTGAGTGGATGTGTGTGTGTGTGTGTGTGTGGTGTGTGTGTGAGAGAGACTCTGCCAGTGCAGGAGCATGTAGATTACCCTGCAGAGGTGCAGGTTTTCTCTGATGGGGACAAGGGTACCAGATGTGGCCTGAAATGTGACAGCTGAGGGATTTAGCAACTTCTGTCCTTCAGGGAGGTGTTTTTTCTGTGCTGTTTTTGCTATTCATGACTTCATCCACCTGAAATGCACATCTTCAAAAACACCTTTGTGGCAACTGAGTAGAGGAATCTACCAAGGGCTTTGAAATTGGAAGCTAATTGGCAGTGTGGGGCTTGGCAGCAGTGAGGTGCATGTATCTTTCCTGGGTGGCTGGTGAAGGTTAACCTCTGCTGTTTTCACAGCTACTGCTTTCTAATGCTGTGCCCTTTACCCCTCTGTGTGTGCATCAGGCAGGCTGCAGTTTGGCTGAAACCCACCTGACTGGTGTACAGGGCTGTGCTTGTGGTGTTGAGCCCTCAGTTCACTTCCCAGTGTGCATCTGCATCATCCCCAGTGGAACCTGCATCACCCCCAGTGCTGGAGGTTCAAACTTTGCACTGCTGGGTGGTCACTAACACGGTGGGAGATGATGTGCACATCCCAGCTAATGAGGGAAGCTTGGATGGGAGAGCTGTGGGCAGCTGGCAAAGAGAGCAGAGGCAGCAAAGCCAAGAGAACTTTCTGTCCTCCCCTTGTTGCCCCAGCATTTAGCAGATTCACAAGGGAAGGGTTTCTGCAATTGTAGATCTGTAAGACAGTGGATTCCCAGAAAGGAGCATGTTCTTTTAACACCCTGGAGCTTCTGAGAACATGGTGTCCTCCCTCTGAAAATGTGCATTTCACAAAGCCCTTTCTCCATCAGAAAGCAAACCTGCACTGCTCTGGGTCATTCTGTGCTGAAGATTGTGCTGTTTTGTGGCTTTTGGGGATTTACTTGGTTACTTCACGGCTTCTAGATGGGTGCAAAAGCCTAAACATGTGGAATGGGTCAAATGACCAACATCTGGAGCTCTAGTTGCCAAGCAGTGACCCAAGTGAGTGGACTTGGTGTGCAATGGGAGGCTGTGGAAGTTGCTTTTCATAGTTGTTTGGTGGTAGAGGGATGGAAAAGTGACCCTGTTGAAATGCTGGTACTGAATTACAGAGAAGGAAGTACGAATCGGGCACTTCTGTAATGCTGTGCCCTGAAAGACTTGTTTGCAGAACCTCATACTGGTATCTAAAATGCACTTTAGGTTATTTTCTCTTTAACCCAATTGCTGCAATTTCTTTTGTATATACTTTCCCAAAGTTTATTTTTTGCTCTGAGTAAAAGTTCACAGGGGTGTGCAAAGATGAGCACTTAACTTGGTGCAATACTTGTAGCTAAAGAGCATTGTCCCATGTGGTCAGTCTGTCTGTGTCTGTCTAATTAAGGAGCTCAGTGATGTTCTGCCCTCCCCTGTCTGTACCCAAGAGGAATTATGCATCATTAGCAAATGTCCAATCTATGCAAATACTCTGCTGAGAGCACTGTGCTGTCACAGGCCTCTTCTCTCACGCTTTCTGGTGGGCTGCTCGTTGCTTCTGTTGGATACAGCTCTGTGTTCCTGGTCTGTGTCCTCCTTCCCTCTTCCCCCTCCTTCCCTCTCCCTCTCCTTCCCTCCTCCTCTGCTCTGTTCTGCACTGGGCTGTGAACAGAAGCGACTGAGCCGTTCAGGAACGGGCATGTTGCACCTTGAACACTTTTTGTCTTCACGAGATGGTTTTTGATGTCATGTTACCTGCCTTACTTCACAGAGGATGGCACTTCTGCAGCCATCCAAGAGATTGGGTTTTGCAACTGCAGCAGCATTGTTAAACTGTTTACAGCACTCTTCCTGCACCAGTTATCACTAAGGCTCTGGGAAAACGAACTAACAACTGCTGGAACTGCTGGGGGAGATGAGTGAAGGCGTGGAATTGACCTTGGAGTTGAAAAGCTGTTCCTGTTTTGAGGGGAGCACAGCTGGCAACTGGCATGAGAGGCAGCCAGGTCTGTGGGGTAGAGCAGATGGGGCTTGGTGTCAGGTTCTCTGTTCTGCCTCTCTCTGTGTGACCGTGGGCAAGTCACTGCTCTGAGCCTCAGGTGCCTCCCGGGGAGAGGAGGACAGTGAAACTTGTCCCTGGAATCCGTGGGTGATGACCTTGGCATCAGTGATCTGAGCTGGGCAGAGCTGTTAGAGAGTCAATTTGCACTGTAAGGCTAAAAATAAACCCCAAAAGGCATGTCTTGACCAGCCCCTGCAGATTCCTGATGGCATCCTTTCCAACTCTTCACCAGTTTTCCCATAACACCTTTTGGAAACAACATCAAGTTTTTATAAGTGTTACCTGTAGCTGATACTCACAGACAGGGCTGGACTTTTAACTTCTTTTTTTTTTTGTGTGTGTGTGTGTCTTGTCTTGATATCCTATGTTCTAGAAGTTTGGGTTCTGTGTCTGCACTGAGAAATGCAAATTAAACTGGATATTTATGTGGTAGCCTACGTAGTGGAAGTGTGTGTTCTTGGAACTAGTTTAAAAATCCCACACCATGCTTTTTGGTGGTGTGCAAGCTGGCCAAAATTTGGTTCATTTATGCAGAGTGTACACTTTCTCAAATCAATGCAGTTTCTACTTCTTTCTTAAGAGGCTTTTTTTCATATGATCTTTTTTCAGCAAAGCCAAGGGTAAGTTTTTTGCAGTACCATAGTTGCAGGAGCTGGTGATTTCTTGCTGTGTGTAGCTTTTGTGTCCTTTCCACTTGCTTAGTGAACCAGAGCTATCTGCCTGACCCTTGTTTTGGAGAGAGAGAGAGGAAGAGAGAGAGTTGTAGTTGTTTCCCACGGGCCAGTACCAGTGCAGAGGGGTTGCAGACCTCCAGCCTGGTTGGGTACCAACATCATCCTCAGCTTCATCACTGCCCAGCCTGGGAGAACACAGCTTGTCTGCTTTGCTGCTCTGGTTTTGCCTCCTGTGGGGAGCTGGGCCCTGCTCTTTGGAGATGACAAAACAAAAAGAAGCCCAGTTGGTTTGGTTTAGTTTTGTTTCTTTCAAGGATGTGTGTATGGTGTTAAAAGGATTTATTTAACTATGAATCATGGGAACAAATGTGCTTACATTGAGCAATGTGAAGATGTTAGTTACAGGTACAGTACTTCCAAAGGAAGAGCATCTCCAAAACCCCCCCAGAAAAAGAAAAGAGTTAAATATGAATTTGTATTTTTTTGAAGAATGTAAAATGTGAAATACTGGTGTTTGCTGAACTGCTCCTTTTGTATGAAGTTCATATTGTACTTTGAAATATCTGCAAAGAAGTGGAAATTAACTTTTTTTGGAATTGAAAGCAATATTAATACTAATGGAATCCTAATTAAATGCTTATTTAAACATTGTGTTATCATAAGTCTTTATAAATGACTGGGGAGAGGAGTGTGACTGTGTCCCTGTGCTCCTCAGGACAGGCCAGGACACAAAGGCATTCCCAGCTCCAGCCTGGGCTCACTCCTCCCCCTTCCCCCACTACTGACCCTCAGGAACTTCACATCTTCATGTTCACATGGGCAAGAGGTAGAGCTGATGTTGTCCATCTCCATCTTGTCCTTCACTTGTGCAAAGGGGAAAGGCTGGTGTAGCCCCTCATGCAAGTGCAGCTGTGTTCAGTACTGCTGCTGGTGCCCCCAAAGCTGCAGGGGACAACATCTCCTGAGTAAAGGGGGCAGCTGTGGCATCTCTGCTTTGAAAGTTTTCAGCCACTTGCTGCTTTCCAAGAGCAGAGGAACGTTGGGGAAAGTTTGTGGCAGTAAGGAAAAAGTGGGACCTTCTCCTCTGAATAAATCCATGTGGTAAAACAGTTGTGTGTGGCCAAAACAACCCCCCAAGAGCCAAAGGGCATCTCTGAACCAGCTGCAGCTTGCTCCTGCCATGAAGCTTCAGGCTTGTAGCTCTCAGTGGAGACTGAACTGCTGCCTGCCAAACGCTGCACAGCTCTGGTGCTTCTGCTGTTCCTCTATAAGCAAGTCACTTTTTAACTACTCCTGATTCTGCTAACAGGCAAGAAGAGTTAACAGTTGAGCTGAACTGGTGCAGTTCTGCATGAAGGCTGTGCCTTCTTCAGCAAGAAGCAGGCAGACAGCATAAGAAAGAGTGAGTCCATCTTGCTTTATTGTAAAGTGTAAACTTGATAAGATAAGGTGTCAGTGCAAGGAGAGAAAGCAAAATCCAAGGCCACGACTGAGGGCACTGGCGATGGCCACGGCCTTATCAGTGCGGTTTGTCCTCTGGCACGGACTAGCAGTGCTTTTCCAGAGCCTGTAACAGAGAAACACCTTCGGTCCCTGCTGGCGCTGCCTGTTGGGGCCGCGGGTCCCGCGACGACGCGTTCCTGCCGCCGTTCTCCGCAGAGCCGCCGCAGCCGCCGGCCGCAGCTCCCCGGGGCTCCGCGGCCCCCTCGGCGCCGGGCCCGGGGCTGCCCTCGGCCGGGCCCGGCGCCGGGGAGCGGGGAAGCGCGGGAGCCGAGGCGGGGCCGAGGCGGGGCGGGCAGCGCTCAGCGCCCAGCGCGGCCCGGAGCGCCGCCATCTCCGCCGTCAGCGCCTCGCAGGCGGCCATGCGGGCCCGCAGCTGCCGCTGCCGCGCCTCCAGCTGCCTCCGCAGCCTCCGCAGCTCGTCATCGCCCTGCGGCAGAGACGGCGGTCACGGCCAGAGCCGCCCCCGCCCCCGGTCCCGGCCCCGTCCCCGTCCCGCACCCACCGCGGGCCGCCCCGCGCCGCCGCCGCCAGCCCGGCCCCGCGTCTCCATGGCAACGGCGCCGCGGCCGATCCGCCCGGCCTCCGCCTTCCCCTCCCCGGATGTGACGTCACCGCGCCGCGCGCTGCCGGGCCGGAAGCGGCGGGCGCATGCTGGGCGCGCGGCGGGCCGTGCTGGCGGGGCTGGCGCGCGCCGGGGAGCGGGGCCCGGGCCCGGGACGAGGCTGCGGCGCGCGCCGCCTGCTGCTGCCCTCCGGCGGAGCCGCGCGGGGACACGAGCCGGGTGAGGCGGGAGCGGGACGGAATGAGCGGGGGCGGGGGCCGACTGAGGAGTGAGTGAGGGCTGAGGGGTGAGTGAGGGGTGAGCGAGGGGCGA
The DNA here is from genome assembly GCF_028858725.1 of Colius striatus. Lineage (NCBI taxonomy): Eukaryota > Metazoa > Chordata > Aves > Coliiformes > Coliidae > Colius > Colius striatus. Next base: position 3,275,951 of record NC_084782.1, read on the forward strand.
GGGCCGCCTGAGGGGTAAGGGGTGAGTGAGGGCTGAAGGGTGAGTGAGGGCTGAGTGAGGGCTGAGGGGTGAGTGTGGGCTGGGGGGTGAGTGAGGGCTGAGTGAGGGCTGAGGGGTGAGTGTGGGCTGGGGGCTGAGTGAGGGCTGAGTGAGGGGTGAGCGAGGGCTGACTGAGGGGTGAGTGAGGGCTGAGGGGTGAGTGTGGGCTGGGGGCTGAGTGAGGGGTGAGCGAGGGCTGACTGAGGGGTGAGTGAGGGCTGAGGGATGGGCGAGGGCTGAGGGGTGGCTGAGGGCTGGGTGAAGGGTGAGGAGTGGGTGAGGGCTGAGTGAAGGTTGGGTGAGTGAAGGCTGAGATGGGGGTGAGAGGTGAGTGAGGGCTGAGGGCTGGGTGAGGGATGGGTGAGGGCTGAGGAGTGAGTGAAGGCTGAGTGGTGGCTCAGGGCTGACATGGGGGTGAGGGGTGAGTGAAGGCTGAGGAGTGAGTGAGGGCTGAGGGTTGGCTGAGTGAAGGCTGAGTGCTCTGAGGGCGTGCCGGGGCTGGCAGGAGGCCGTCCCCAGGGCTGGGGCCGGAGGCAGGAGCCGCAGGCCGCCTCCCTGACCCGCCGCTGCCGGGCAGGCTGGAAGGAGGCGCTGTCGGCCGCCGTGGGCGCTCTGCAGGCCGGCGGGCTGGTGGCGGTGCCGACCGACACGGTGTACGGCGTGGCGTGCCTGGCGCAGGACTCGGCCGCCGTGCGGAGCATCTACAGCCTGAAGGGGCGGGACGGCGGGAAGCCGCTGGCCATCTGCCTCGGGGACGTGGAGCGGCTCTACAGGTGGGCACGGGGCCGTGGCTGTGTGGGGCAAGGAGCAGAGGGGACCACAGCACTTGGGGCTCTGCTGGGCCCAGCACCAGCTGCCTGCACAAAGGGTGGCAGGAGGATGGGGCAGCACTTTCTTCTCTAGAGCTCAGTGACAGGACAAGGGGTGATGGGCACAAGCTGGAACACAGAAAGTTCCACTGGAACATAAGGAGCAAGTCCTTTGGGTCTGAGGTGAGGGAGCCCTGGCCCAGGCTGCCCAGGGAGGGTGTGGAGGCTCCTTCTCAGGAGGTTTCCAACCCCACCTGGACACGTTCCTGTGCCCCCTGAGTGAGGCACAGGAATCAAGGGGAAGCTGCTTTAGCAGGGGCTGGAGCAGCTCTGCAGGGCCCTTCCAGCCCCCACCATGCTGGGATCCTGTGAAAGCCTCTCCCTGCCCTGACGCTCTGTCTGGCCGTGCAGGTTCTGCCACGTGGACGTGCCGGATGAGCTGTTGCAGGACCTGCTCCCAGGACCAGTCACCCTGGTCTTCAAACGCTCAGAAGAACTAAATAAAGACTTGAATCCTTTCACATCGGTAGGTCTCTGCTTTAACAGATCAAGCTTAAAACCAGTTCCTGTGTCCTTGGAGGTCTTCAAGACCCACCTGGACATGTTCCTGTGTGACCTGATCTAGGTGAAGCTGCTTCTGCAGGGGGGTTGGACTGGATGGTCTCTAAAGGTCCCTTCCAACCCCCACCATCCTGTGATTGTCTTCTTCCCTGCAGCTGGTCGGTGTTCGTATTCCAGACCACCCTTTTGTGAGGGAGCTGGCACGAGCTTGCAGTGGACCACTGGCTTTAACGAGTGCCAACATCAGCTGCCAGGCAAGCACGCTGACTGTCTCGGTAAGGCTGTGTTTACTGCTTAGTGACATTGTTGCTGTAGTCTGTCACAGCCCCAGGCTCTCACAAATGGGAGCCAGCCTTAACAAGAAATCAAGGATTTCTCTGCTGCAATTTTTTTTGCTTGATTTCAATCTAATCTCTAGTTAAAGCAGCTGCAGATATGTGGTGTGGGGTAACTGTCTTGCTGCTCATCTTAAAAAAGCAAGGAGGGCAGAGCTGAGAAGCAACACTGGGTTTATAGGCAGCTTTTGAAGCAGGTGCCAAATCTGAGAGACAGAAATTGCTATAGGAGGGGTGGCTGTGGAATGAAGCTGCTGCTGCCTGGGCAGCACCTTGCAGCCTGGTAACTAACTGTGGCTCCAGGAGATGACTTTGTGCAAAGCTTGGCACCCTAGGGATGGTGTAATGGGACACAGTACCAGACAGATGCCCTGTCCTTACTCCCAGGGGTTTTGACAGACTCCTGGCTCTTTTTTTTTGTGCACTCCTTAATAAACAGTGGTGCAACAGAGAAATCTTTGGCCAGAGAATCCTTGTGGCTTTCCTTCATCTCTGAGAGAGATCTGTTCTCAGAAATCAAACCAGGATGTGTCCATGAGAGAAAGAAAGTGACATGAACTGACAAAGGAAGGCGAGAAACCACCTCCCTTGGCCCTAAAACATCCAGCAGTGACCAGCACAAGCCACCTGCAGGAGTGTTAGCTACATCTCTTCCTTTTGTTGTTGGTTTTTCTTTTCAGGAATTCCAAGACCTGTGGCCTCAGTTGTCCTTAGTTATCGATGGAGGTCCAATAGGGGATGTCCAGAGCCCAGAGTGTCGCTTGGGCTCAACTGTGGTTGACTTATCTGTGTCAGGGAGATTCACCATCCTTCGTCCTGGCTGGTGAGCACTTCTTGCTGAACTGTACCTTTCTCTTTACTGTAAATGAAGTGAAGGTTTCAAGTTAGGGTGGGTCATTTGATGCTTCTTTTCCCAGAGCTTTTCTCCTTTAGATTAATGACCAGCACACTCAGAAATCCTGAAAGACTCCAAATTCCAAGCCCAGGAAAACCCTTTCTAGAAGCTTCTATGTGAATCACTCTGGTTACTGGAGTTGATGTTCTCCTTGACTCAAAATGCACTGCTGCATCCAGCTGATTGTTCTTTCATAGAAAACACAGTCTAACCCTTAAAAACCTTTGATTTTTCTGATGGTTCTGTTTCACCCCACAGTGCTCTGACATCAACAGTTGAGATCCTGCAGGAGAAGTATGGCTTGATTCCAGAATCATCTTAAGACCTGAGACCCCAGGGAGGCTCTGCAGAGCTGCTGGAGCTGGGCACCATGTGCCTGCACCTTCAGGAAGGGAGAGTTCCTGACTTTGTTTAATAAGGTCAATGGGTTATGTCAAGGTAAACAGAAGAGAAAATGATGAAGAACAGCAACAAGGGCAGATGAGTGTCTGTTAATTAGTGTCAAACCTGCTGTAGTCTTGAGAAACCACCCCAGCTGTGTCTGCTGACCTCTTCATGCTCCTGAACCATTCCCACATGCTGCCTGTTTTATTAAGCCTTTGAAATGCAGCAATTTGAACACTGGGCTGTTCTCAGGATGGGCTGATGATGGTGGTGTCTGATCCACCCCCCTCCCTTTAACATTTGCTCCCTGTCTCTTGTTGATTGTGTCTGTCCTGGAAGAAAAAGCAAAGATGGAAAAGAGGTTTTTTGAGCTGTTACCATGTTACAGCTGTGGTGTTCTCTGTCTGGTTTTCTCTGTTCCAAATGTAATCAAAACACTACTCCAGAGAGGAAACTGTAAGTGCTTTGGACAATTAATGGTGTCCCAATGATCTGTGTCTTGACAAGAGCTGCTCAGACAGACCTGGCCCCCTTGTAACACAGACAAGGAGAACAAGCTCTCTGTGTGCTGACCTTCGTTATTTATTTCTGAACTTCCCTCTTGATTTTGTTCTGCAAATAGTGATAAGCTGAAGTAAACAGGGAATGGATGAAAGCTTCTGCTGGTGTTCTTCACTGAGAAGTACAAAGTTTTATATATGAGGAGCTGCTGTCAATTTAAAGCTAGTGAGCATCTTGCACTGTTTTGTTACAAATGCATTGCAGTTGGGTGAGTCTGTTAAGCACAAACATTCCAGGTAAGAAAACTATTGTTAGATGGACAGGGAACAAATTGCTGCAAATTAGAAGCAGGTGGCCAGGCCACCCCAGCAACCCTGAGCTTCCTTTGCTTCACCTGGCTGAAGCTCGTGGTGACTCACAGCCCTGGAAGCTTCTAGCAGCATTTTCTCCCAGCAGCCACTCGTGTGGAGTCGTGGTCTGCAGGAGGAGCACAGGTAAGGCTTAATGAGCCACAGAGACTGAATTTTGCCTTTGAGAGCTTGCTGTGGTTTTTGGCTGGGTTGAATGTGTGCAGGGACTAACAGAGTGCTGGGGGTCAGGCTGGTAGCAGTGCTTCTGGTGGGACATGAGTGGAAAGGGGTGTTGGGAGAGTGGCCTGGTGCTGGCTGCTGTGCAGAAATTTGCTGTCACTGTTTCCCCTCTGAGCTCAATCCCTCTAAACTGTCCATGGCATTTAATTTGTGAACTGGCAGGTGAAGGAGCTGAAGGCAGGGCACAACCACCTAAATAAAAATCATTTGGAAGCGATGGAATGTCTTTCTTAATGAGGAAAGGCTGAGGGCCCTGGGGCTGTTCAGCCTGGAGAAGGCTGAGCTCAGGGAGACCTCAGCAACACTGACAGGTACCTAAAGGGTGGGTGTCAGGAGGATGGGGGACTTTTTTGTGCAGTGTCTAGTGACAGGACAAAGGGTAACAGACATAAGCTGAGACTCAAAAATTTCACTTGAATACAAAGAGAAAGTCCTTTGGTGCTGAGGTGAGGGAGCCCTGGCCCAGGCTGCCCAGGGAGGGTGTGGAGGCTCCTTCTCAGGAGGTTTCCAACCCCACCTGGACACGTTCCTGTGCCCCCTGAGCCAGGGGAAGCTGCTGTAGCAGGGGCTGGAGCAGCTCTGCAGGGCCCTTCCCACTCCACCATGGGGGGATTCTATGGGCAGGGGGCACGTGATGCACAAGTTGGGATCTTCAGGTCTAGCAGCCACATCTAATGAGGTAAAGTGGGGCTCAATCTGGCTCTCCACACTGCCTCTGTGAAACTGTTCCCTCAGTGTCACATTGACCAGCTTACTGCAGTCCCATCCTGGAGCCCACCTGACTCAACTGCCCAGAAAAACTCCTTACTGCGTCTGTGGTGGGTGCAGATGGCAGCTGCCAGGGGGCACGGGCCATGGTGCTGCTCCCCTGCCCACTCCTGCTCCTTGCAAAGCCTGTGCTGGAGTGATTTGTTCCCCAGTGCCTGAGTGCCATGGACTGGTTATGTGTCTTTATTGCTCATGAGCAGCTGTCTCAGTCGCTGCTAATAGACTGTAATACACACAGAGCTGCCCCTGAAATGATGTCTTCATAGAAATTGCCTGTCTGGAGCTTCTGCTGGAAGAGCCCAGAAGCACCAGGCTGGGGAAGTGCCACGTGCAAAGCGAGTGTGTGAGGGTCTGTAGGTGCCTCCCCTGCCCCGAACCTTTGCTCTTAGCTCATCTTTGCAAATCCAGTATCCTGCAGGCTAGAGGGCATGAGAGAAGTTGAGGGGATTGCTTCCCTTCTGTCTGTGCAGGAAGGTGAAGGGAGTCCCCAGACCTGGAGGGATCCCAAAGCCGTGGAGCTGAGGTGCTGAGGGCCAGGGGTCAGTGCTGGGCTGGGCAGGGGGAGGGGAGGGCTGGGACTGCAGCAGCTCCAAGGGTTTTTCCCACCCAAATGCTTCTGTGACCCTCTCCCTTCCCTGGCTTTCCTGGCAGTGCTCTGAGCACAAGGTGTGACTCAGTGAAGGGCAGGTGGCAGGGCACAGGCAGCTGTTGGTTTGCACAGACATGGGACACAACCAGAGCAGCTGCCCCGCTGCCTGACATCCCCTGACCCCGTGGGGTGGGTGTGGAGGGTGTTTGGGGGCTCACTGTCCCATCTCACCATCATGAGCACTCCCCCTCCTGATTCTGCTCCCTCTGTTTGTGTGCTGAGCTTTCCCCTGTCTCGTTCCCCAGCTCATCAGCTATTCATTGATCTTTGCCAGGCTCCTCCAGGCTCATTCATCACTCTCACCAGCCAGCCACTTCCCAAATGTTTCCTGTTTTGCTGGTGATGTATTTCCCTGTTCAGACAAGCTAATCTCGTGCCATCAATAACGGGGGTGCAGCCGTGCTCCTGACCTCTGTGCTGGCACAGGCACACGGCTCTGCCCTGTGTGAGCACGGGCTCAGCCACAGTGGCCTCCTGGGACCCCTGCCCCGGGGACTGCGTCTGTTGCAGCAGGTTGTCCCACCCCGTGGGGACTGCAAAGTGTGCAGATGGAGGCGCTGCGCTCACAGCCAGGCAGGGCTGTACTCCCATAGCTGGGTAGGGGGCGATGGTGTTCAAGAAGGAGAGGCAGTTTTACTTGAAAGGGCTTTGTGGTCTGCTCTGGGATGCCCAAAGCCTTGTCTCTCTGCCGTAACTTGCCCTTGCAAGCAGCCTTTGGTGAGCAGGAAACTGGGGCAATGTATCAGCATCTCAGCTGGTGCCTCTGCTTCGGGCTCATTCCAGGCTGCTGGTGTTCAGTGGCCCTGCAAGTGAGAGCATGGAGAGGATGAGCCTCGTGTCAGGCATGGGTGAAGTGGCTGCTCCCCTGTTTGCAAGAAATGCAGACACTATAAATTACTTCTTTGCTGCTTATTGAGGTGTTCTTGGGACTTTCCAAAGCAGGGATGCTGCTGCTACCCTGGGTATCACAGAATTGTTAACATCATCAAGTCCAACCACTTGCCTCACACAGCCCTAAACTAAACCATGGCCCTCAGTCCTTCATCTGAGCATATGTTGAATATCCCCAGGGCTGGGCACTCCCCCAGCTCCCTGGGCAGCCTGGCACAGGGGCTGACACCCCTGCCTCAGCTCCAACCTCAACCTCCCCTGGGGCAACTCCAGCCCCTTTCCTCTTGTCCTGTCATTCATCACTGGGGAGCAGAGCCTGACCCCCAGCTCCCTGCAGCCTCCTGTCAGGGAGTGTCAGAGAGTGCTCCTGTCTCCCCTCAGCCTCTTCTCCAGGCTCAACACCCCCATTCCCTCAGCCCCTCCCCAGCCCCTTGTGCTCCAGCCCCTCCCCAGCTCTGTGCCTGGCTCTGGCCAGGCTGCAGCCCCTCAGTGTGTTGGGGACCAGCAGCAATGGTGAGCATGAGGGATGGTGCAGGCTGTCTGCTGAGGTGCATTGTGGAAATACACTCCTCACCAGTTAGGACATGCTGGTTAGACAAATAGCTTCTGCTGGAGTGGAGAGAGATGCCTTTTTAGATCTTGTAGGTGGAACTATAAACACTTTGGTAAGCCAATTCACAGGAGCAGCACAGATCAGGGTGACTCTTGTGCTTGCAGCCCTTGTTGGAATCACATTGGCATGAGCATGCAGAGCAGGAGATACATGATTTGCATTTTAATCAGTCCTTGCCCTCCAAATAAAAATGCATCTTTAGATCCTCATTAGCAGAGCCAGTTCAAACTCACAGAGCAACAACTCAAATGAGCAACAGCAGACCAGGCAGGCTTAGTCTGTGTTGCTCTCAGAGGTGAAGCTCTGAGTGTCTGACCCTTCCCATCCCTGTTGGGGGAAAAAACCATCAGGGGTTTGTATGTGGAAGCCTCTGAGGCTCCTTGGATCTGACTGATGTCGGGCAGTTGCTGGGTAACTCTTGTTTCTTGCTGTGATCTTATCTACTGATGTTTATTGAATGCTTCCCAGTGACCACAATGTCAGTCTTGCTGCTGCAGCTGGTGACTAAAAGCCTGTGGCTTTTCATAGCCTGTTTTGTTCTGTGCAGCTGTTACAGGGTAGAGGTGTCGTGCTGAGAACTTTTCACAGCTGATACAGCTGGACTACCCTTTATTTTGGACTTTTGGCTGTCCTTTGGGCACTGTGGGAAGCTGGACAGCAATTAGAGCAGCCCAGGAATAACTCTTGTTACAGGCAGGTGCCTCAGAGAATGTGTTTAATTGCTTTAATGCTTTTTACACTTTTTTGGCCATCTTTACCTATGATTGACACTATGTTTATTCCTTGTCCTTGAGTTCTGGAGGTCTGAGTGAACATGTGTGGCTTGGCAGTGCCAGGCATGGTCTGTCAGGTGCAGGGATGCCTCAGGCCATGTCTTTGATGAGGCAATCAGGAAGACTTCAGCCCTGTGCTTCTGCAGGGGAGAGCTGCTGTCCCTGGAGAGACTCATCAATACCACCTCCATGTCCTCAGGGATCTTTGTCACTGAAGTCACAGCTGCCAAGTCCTGCTTTGGTGGGTGCAGCACTAATGTGCCTGCAAGGCTGGAGCATCCTCGTGTCACAGGGTGGCTCAGGAAGGCACTGGGGCACTGCTCTTGCTTCAAAACCAGCCAGCTCCAAAGATCCTGCCACCCAAGGCAGCTGCCAGCCCCAGCCAGGGAGAAGTTTCCCCCCATCACAAACTGAACTCTGTGATGCTGCTTCTAAATGCCCTCACTCTGCTTCACAATACAGAGCAAAGGAAACCAGGCTCAGGCTAATTAAGCTGCAAACAGAACATTGCAATTTGTAGCTGATTAAATCTTTCAAACAATATTTATGTTAATCTCCTTCTCATTTACTGGGGTTTCTGCCTAGAACTCCTCAACTAGGAGCCAGTCCAGGGCATGGGGAAATGCTTCCAGATGGAGCAGGAGCACAGGCCTCCTTGCCAGATGCTTGAAGCTCAGAGTGAGGGTCTTTCCTTTGCTGTGGTTCCAACCAGGAGTGATGATCTTGTCCACTTAGGCCATTTCTGTACACAGAGGGGGATGCTGAGCTGCAGTTGCTGTGTTTGCTGCAGGAATGAGTCTGCCTCTAACAGGAGAGGGCTGTGAGGCAGCACGTGAGAGCCTGTTCTGGGCTGTTCTGCCTCTCTCACACACACCTTTTATCTCTGAGCTAGGGCTTTGCTGTCTCAAGAGGAGGCTGCTGTAAAATACTCCTTTGAGTTGATCTCCAGAGATTATAGGGCCTTATTGCAAAAGCCCAGCTTCCTTTTCCACTCTATGCATGCATCTCCACTCAAACTGTCCTCCAGCCCTTCTCCAGAGCTGGCAGGATGCCTGGCAAATATCCACAAGGATGCTGATTTAAGGGATCAGTCTGTAGAAGCATAGACCATAGAGACAGAAGGGACCTTGGGGCCATCTGGAGAGTCTGCTTCCCCAGACAGCCTCTCCTGTCCCAAGTCACTTCAGACACATTTGTCAGATTTGCTCTCAGCTCCCTTTTCTGGAGCAAATTCCACCAGCCTGCTGCTCATCTGCTTCCCATTTCCCACTTCCTAACAAACATATTTATTGGGACTGGAATTTTCAGGGCTTACAGGTCCTGTGGGCTGTGGCCACCCTTCTATTTCCCCCCCTTTTTTTTTACCCTTTCTAGTCTTGACAGCTTGGAGAAGGCTGCAGAGTCCTCTGAGGAGAGGGCTGAGGTGGGGATGGCTGTGGGTGCCATCAGCCAGGTGCTGGGGCAGTGAACAGCCCAGGGATGCAGGGAGGATCTCTCCAGAGGGCAGAGTTTTCACTGTGGCTTTGTTAAATTAACTCTTCTTTTAATTATATTTTGATTAAATTAGATCCTCTTCCTTCTTCTTCTCTTTTTTTCTCCTTGTTTCAGTTTCACCAGCAGATGATTCTCTGCATAATTAATGTTGGCTGATCCCTGCTGCTGAAGGGACAGGTTTTGGTGACAGTCTGAGGCACATGCTGGTGGTCAGGAGCTGCTGTTGCCTCTGCTGTGCTCCACAGCAAAGCCACACCATGGCCCCAGGGGCTCCTCAGTGAGAGCTCTTGTCCCCAGGGTGTGAGAAGTCTCCAGGACAGGGAAAGCACTTGCTCAGACCCCTCCTTGCAATGAAGCTCTGAATGTGTTGCTCATGAGCCCACTCTCCCCTGGGTGTGTGATGATGCTCTCCATTAACTCAGCCCACAAGTAGCTGGGAAGTGGCTGCAGCTCTGTCAAGTGCAATTACTTCATTACTCTGGGCTGCAAATTGTCATTAGCCACAGCTTGTTCTGATGAGGTTTCTGGGAAGTGGGAGCTCCTGAGCCCACGGGAGCTGCCTGCCCAGGGTGGGCTGGTGCTGTGTGACGTGGCTGTCCTTGACCTGTGGGGTCTGCTGGGCCTCAGGGCTGTCCCCAGCATGGAGCAGGGACTGGTGAGGGTTGGTTGATGCCCAGGGGAGTGTTTGGAGCAGGGCCCACGTGTGACTCTGTGCCTGTGCATGGGTGATGCTTCTGCAAGTAACCTCTTAGAGATGATTCCAATTAGGCTGCCACATCTCTGTAATCTGGATCCCTGTTGTGCTGTCAGACTCCATTCAGATTTAATTTGCAGAAGGTGTATATGGAGGCTGCTTTTTAACTGAGCACAAAGCCAAGAGGAAGATAACATTGATGGGAGAAAAATAATACAAGTTCACATGCTCCTTCCCTTCAGGAAGGAAAAGAGATGCCAGAAAACTTCCCACATTTACATGTTAATGGGAAATGTTCCGACTGCCTGCTCTGGGAGACACAAATTGCTGCCTGGATTGGACCCTCACGTTAGACCACAGTGCAGGGAATTCAATCTGGCAGCCTCTGATGAGCTGAGAGGGTCATCTCAGCTCTGCCAGCAGCCAGGGGTGAGGGTGGGCACTGTGGGCAGTCCTGGCAGCACTGGGCACAGAGGGAGGAAAGAGGCTGCTGGTGCTGGCTGACGTGGCTTTTGATTCCAGAGGCTCGAGGTGGGGTTGGAGGGTTGTTTGCAGAGGAAACCTTTGTGTTTCAAAGCCTGGGGCAGCCCTGCCTCGCTGGTGGCCCCTGCCCCCTTCAGTGGGTGACAGGGGAGGAAGGGCTGGAGGAGTCTGTCCTGGCTCTGTCCTCTGCAGCCAGGAGGAGTCTCCAGCAGGATTAACTTGCCCAAGTGCCACTTCAGCCTCTCCCGCTGGCAGCTTGCAGCAGGAGCCCTGCTGAGAGCCCCGTGTCAGAGGCAGCTGCTCTCTTTGGGGTTTCTCTCCTGTCTTGTCTAATTGTTCCTCATCAGAGCAGCTCCAGCCTGCAGACAGGCTCCAGAAGCGTGATGCCAGCCTGGTGTCTCAGACCCTCACCCAGAGACAAAAGCTGTGCCCAGGAGAAGCTGCTGTTAATTTCGTAGCATCTTAAAGCTCTTTGAAGAGGAAAACGTGGCACAGTGCTGCAGGGTCTTATCTCTCTGGCACTGCCTGTCACCTGCAGCCATTTCTGGCACGTTCACAAGCACAGCAAAAAGCTTTTCTCTGCTGGGAGTGAGCCTGGGGAGAGACAGGAGGAATGTGCCCTGTGTCTCCTGCAGCTCTGCTGGGCTTCAGCACAGAGCAGCTTTGGGCTCAGGCAGGTGGCTGTGTGCTGTTGTCTAACTCTGGCACTTGCAACACAACAATATGTGAGCTTTTATTAATATCCTCTGAGTCTGCCACTGCTGCTGGGGTGGCCCAGCTCTCCCCCAGCCTGGTCCCTGCTCCCCTCTTTGTGTGTGGAATTGCCCTGTCCTGCTGATGACTCAGCACTAGAGCTGCACTGGGGGCATTTCCTTGTTCTTCAGGTAATTTCTCTGTGCTTGTGTGTTTCTTCACACATGGAGGTATTTTATATTGGCATCAGACATTGCTGTTAGTAGTGACCCAGGTGTCTGAACAGCTGAACTGGCCATTAATAATTTAAATGGCTCAGCTCACCAACTATTTGTTTACTTCCAAGAGTTGCTGCTAATTGTTTTTCCTGCTTCTAAAGTGAGAGGTTGCACGTGCAAGAGTTGCAGAGCTCTGCTTTGGAGAGGCACAGGAGGAAGGGTCTGTGTCTGTACCCCTTGCCAGGGCAGCTCTGCAGCTCCCTGCATCACAGAGGCTCTCCCTCACAACCAGGATCACACTGAAAGTGCTGCTTTCCTCAAGAGCAAGGCTGGATGCAGCCACAGCTCTGCCACAGCAGGCAGGGGGGAGCTCACCCAGCCTGGGAGCCCCTGTGCCTCTGGGGGTTTGCCCTCTCCTCACATGCTGCTCTTGCAGTTGTCAGAGCAGTTGCAGGCAGTGGATGGGATGTAAATTCCCCTTGTTGTACAGCAAAGGCATCATTCAAACCAAGAGGCAGTGTGCTTATTGGGGCTGCTTCCAACCCAATAAAACAAGTAACAACATCAATGTTAGAGGCTCAATCAGAGCAGATGCTCTGGCACCCATGAGCCTGCTTCCCTGAGCGAAGCAGTGTCACTGTCTGCAATCCAGAGCAGTGATAAATCATAGGTGACCTTCAGTAATTTATTAGTGCCTCGTGCAAAGTGCTGCTGCTCCTCTGTGCCAGCTCCTGGGCATCTGCCTGAGATCACAGTAATTCCAATCTTTAGCATTGTAATGGGTTTGTCATGGGTTAGATAATGATGAAAGGCTGAGGATGGAGGGGATGGGCAGATAGGGAGCTGCTGCAAGCAGAGCAGTGTGTGCACCAGGGGCAACTGCCACCAGCACTCTCTGACCCCACAGCTCTGCAGAGCCAAGCAGGGTTGCTCATCCTGCCCAGAGGCACCAGTAGCTCTTCTGGGCTGGGCTGCAGAGAGGTTGTTTCTGAAGTTGATGGGCTCTGGCCTTGTGCTGCACACTCTGTTCACAGACTGGTGCTGTTGGTGGTGAGTGCTGGGAGTGGTGCTGAAGGCTCTGCATCGTTTGCAGTGTGGCAGATGTTCTGTTAATGACACAGAGCAGCTCAGAGCCAGCACTGGGGGTCTGGATCTCACAGCAACGTGCTGAGCTCCTGGCCAAATGCAGAGATGAGTTTGGAGGTGCTGGGGCAGGAGTTGTAGAGCTTACTGGTTGGGCTGTTGGGGTAAACCCATGGGCTGGGGCCATATACTGCAGCTGTGCTGGGGTGATGGGTGCTTGGTCCTTCAGAAGCCTTGATGGGCATCTATTTGGGTCTAAAATACAGGTTTAGGTGCTTCAGCTTGGACAGTCAGCCTTGCACATCCCCTGTGGCAGGGGGCATGTGGGTGTCTGCTCTGTCCTGAAAGGCAGCAAGGGTCTGGGACCCTTCCTGCTGGTGTGAGAGCAGCTGGCAGTGCTCCTGCTCTCTGTGGCTCTGGGAGATGTGGTGGCTCTTGAGGCTTGTCCTGGTGCTGTGCCAGCCTTGCAGGGCCTGTCCCAAATCACACCCTGCTTGCTTTTGGATGCTCTGTTCAGTATTTCAAGCACCCAGGAGGGCTCTGAGTGTGCTCTGCCATGCTCACACCTGGGTGAGCCCCCAGGAATGAGTGGCTGAGTTTAACCAGCTTGCTCTGTGTCCCTGAGAACAACGTGGCCTTGGCTGGACTGAATGTTATTTCCCCCTAGAAAAAGTCACAGGGAGAGAAAAGACTTTCTAAAAGCAAAAACTTCCCCTGATACTTCAATTGTGCAGCAAAACTTAGATGTTGCTGTTGGAAATCGATAGCAATTCACAAAGAATTCTCCTGTGCTGCTACAGGTGATCCATCAGCTCTGGGGCTCTGCTCAATAGGAGCCATTATTGGGTTTTGTTTCTTGGTTTGTTCAATATTAGTGGTTTGTTCATCTGTTCTCCAGGTCTGTGTTCTGATGTCACCTTACAGACTCATAGGCTTTTGTTCCAAATAGTCTCAGGAATGCAGATGGGTGACATCATGACAGTGCCACTGAGCCAGGACACATCAGTGAGAGCAGCTGGGAACATCTGGGGTGGAATGGTGCTGGGGAGGGCATGTCCCTGTGCAGGTGGGCACCAGCCAAGCCTGGCTGCAGGGAGCAGGCTCAGGCACAGCATTGCCTCTGTCTCCATTCCATGGAACCACAGAATCATGGGATCATTACAGTTGGAAAAGACCTTTAAGGGTCCCAGCCCTCCCCTCACCCTGCTCAGCCCAGCACCCTGGCCCTCAGCACCTCAGCTCCAGGGCTTTGGGATCCCTCCAGGGCTGGGCACTGCCCCAGCTCCCTGGGCAGCCTGGCACAGGGCTGACACCCCTCTCAGGGAAACAGTTCTGCCTCAGCTCCAACCTCAACCTCCCCTGGGGCAACTCCAGCCCCTTTCCTCTGGTCCTGTCACTTGGGAGCAGAGCCTGACCCCCAGCTCCCTGCAGCCTCCTGTCAGGGAGTGTCAGAGAGTGCTGCTGTCTCCCCTCAGCCTCCTCTTGTTCAGGCTCAACACCCCCATTCCCTCAGCCCCTCCCCAGCCCCTTGTGCTCCAGCCCCTTCCCCAGCTCCACTGCTCCAGCCCCTCAGTATCTTTCTGTTCCTGTCCTGGCCACATCCAGGGGTTTCTGTGGCTGGCTGGCAGGGGGCTGCCCCACACCTAATGCCCTGAGGTGGCAATTTCAGGGCAGGGAGCCCCTGGGGCACAGGAGGGTCCTGAGCCTGGGTAGGGGCTCAGCCTGCAGAGCTGTTTGCCAGCAGTTGGGCAGGTGACACGTGGGAGGTGTTTTTAATGCTCAAAGGGATAACTCGATTAGTGATTATTGGTGCAGAACACTTGGGGAGCCTCTGCAAAAGCCAAGGATGGGCTGTTCCACTGGAGCTGCCTGTCAGTTTTGTCATCTAATTATAAGACTGTTCAGTGCTGAGACTCTGGGCAGGGAGAGGAAAAACCCTTCAGTGTAATTGCATCGGTCATATTTTGTCACCACTAGTTACTTGCTCAGCAATTAATGTTTCTCTGGCTGGCTGGGGAGCTGTCACAGCCTTGGCTTGGTTCAAACAGCTCAGTGCTTGTCTTTGCACAGCTTCCACACCTTGTTGGACACTTTGACCAGAGGATTGTGCCCCTGTCCTCAGTGCTGGGGAGGCTGCAGCTCGAGGGCTGTGCTTGGTTTTGCGTCTCTCACTGCACTAAAGGCACTGAGGGGCTGCAGTGGGGCCAGGATCTGGAGCTGGGGAAGGGGCTGGAGCACAAGGGTGCTGGGGAGGGGCTGAGGGAATGGTTGAGCCTGGAGAAGAGGCTGAGGGGAGGCAGGAGCACTCTCTGCCACTCCCTGTGCCCACTGCTGCTGCTCTGGCAGGACAGAGTGCAGAGAGGCAGGGCACAGGCACTCAGGGTGTTTATTGCTTAGTGTTTGCTTCTAACAAGCATCATTTTCAGCTGCTTAATTGTGTCAGCACATGAGCTGGGTGAAAACTGATTTAGACCCCACCACCTAAGTGGTCAAACAGTTGAGCACCTACTTTACACTCTCCAAGCAGACATAGTCCTTTGTCTCTTCACACACAGTTTTACACCAGCTTCATTCCAAAAGGAAGCAGAAATCCAATGGAAAGCAGCTCCCCAGCCCAGAAGGTCCTTCCTGGCCCATGTGCATGAGAACAGCCCCTAGCAAGGAGCTGTGTCCTTGTGAGCAGGTGGCATCAACACAGAAGCAGAGCCAGCAGACAAATGGACACAGAAGGGCTGTGCCTGTGTCTTTATGTGGGATGTATGGTGGGGCTCCTGCCATTACCATGGTGCTGTTACAAAGTGAGAGCATCTTCAGCCTTGCAGGTGGCCAGGCCATTGTTTGCTCTCTGTTGGCCTCCTGCAGCCAATGTCTGTGTCTCTTGGCTCTCAGCTTTCCACTTGAGCCCTTCTCCCATCCAGCCTGGCAGCTCTCTGAGCCAGCTGGGTGTCCTGATTCCTGGGCAAGCTCATGTTGTGACAGCTCACCTCGTGCTGGTGTCTGATCCCTCCCTCAGATCCTCGTGGGGAGTGAGGGTGGGTGTCTGCATGTGAAGCTGAGGAACAGGCAGGGAGAAGCCCCACCTGGGAATGGTGACATCCTTCACTGCACAGGGAAAAGTCCCTCTCACCATCCCAGGTGAGAGCAGCAGAAGCTGCTCAAGCTCTGACCTACCTGCAGTTGCCTGGGACTTGCAGCACAGCAGGGAGACCAGAGCCTGCCAGTCACTGGGTGCAGATGTGAGACACTGGAGTCCCAGCCTGAGCCTGGGGCTGATGGCTCCACCTGAGCTCAGGATGCTCATCAATCAGGATCTTAATGCCAACATTAGCAGCATCCATAAATTCTTCATTGATCATTATTAGAGTTAAGTCAACATTCAAAACCTGATTTATAGCTGGTGATTTAGATCCTGGCTGGTCTCATACAGTAAACTGTTCACATCCAAAGCCCATCATGCACTTTTCCTACTTATTAGGAATTAATGACTCATAAAACAGAGCCAGAGCAGTCTGTTGGTGTGAATGAAAGCAAGGCTGTGACTGTTGGGGTTGCCCTCCTGAGCAAGCATGAAGGAACACGATTGACAGCTGACTGTGTCCATGCAGCCTGTGTCACACTCCCTGGGCTGAGCCCTGGCCCTGCCTGGGACCTGTGGGGCTTGGCTGGTGCAGCAGAGCCCTGCCAGACACCTCAGGCTGCAGCACCAAGTGCTCCCCTCTGAAATGTTACAACACATATGTTAAAACTCCACTTCTCCTCTGCACTGGCAAAGCTTTGAAGTCCTTTATCTCCAGGACAGACCATCTGCTGCTCCAACACCATGGAAACGGCTCTTGGCAGGATAAAAAACCTTTAGTTCATCCTTTTAATTCAGCACCAAATGCCATAAAGTCAATAGTTTATCAGGCAGTTTACAAGGTGTTTTCTCCAGGTCTCCAGTCTGGCTGTTGTTTCTGAGCTGTAGTGAGTGTGTGTTTGTGGAAGTGCTGCAGGGCTGACGTGGAGGGAGACAGATTGTCCCATCCTAACCAGCACCTTGGAGTAAACTCAGCAACAGCTGCTGAGCTCATCCAGTGTGCTGACATACCTTCAGAAACAGTCCTGAAACAAAACTCCTCTAACCTGCAAGTTAGATGGAATCAAAGCTGAAATCATCAGCTAAACCCATGTGCAGATGGCAGCCCCCCTGTGCTGTGCAGGGCTGATGGGGCTGGGGGTCAGCAGTGGGAGCTGAAGCAGGCTCCCTCTGCAGCTGCCAGCCAGGGGGAAGGGAAGGGTGAAGCTTCAGGTGGGGTTTATTAACAAGGACCTGCAAATTGCATTCCTTGGGTGGCAGGAGTGATAAACCCCACAGGCCCTGCTGCTCTCTGTCTTGGCTGCTGTGAGGATGGGGCTCCCACCGAGGTGACACCATGCAACTGGCTCCTCTTCTCTGGGACTGTTGTGCACTCCTTGGTTCTGAAACCATCACCAGGCCAATCTCTTGGCTGCTTGTGGAGGTGGTGGCTGGTGCTTGTTGTTCTGTGTGGTGTGTGGTGGTGACTGCAGCTCTTGGCAGGAGTAGCCCCCTGTGTGTGGCTGTTGCTGTGTGCTGGTGTGTGAGGACGTTGCAGGCTTTGGTCTGACCAGGCTGGAACCTTCCCCCAGGGCTGAGGGAACACTGCTGTGTGTCCTGCTCACTTTGGGAAGGGAGAATGGTTCTGAGAGTAGATTTGTACCAAATCATTTACCAATTTATTGGTGTGTTTTGGCTCTGAAGAGGCTGTTTGGCATCCCAGGGCCTGATGAATGAAACCTCTGCTCACCCACCCTGGCAAACCATTGTATTTTGGTTAAAGCATTACAGAGAGATGCTGATGTTATAGAATGTGCAACATTATCTCTAATAAGCAATTACATTTCATAATATGAATTCATTAAAACCTTACACTTAAACCAAGGAGCTAATTACAGACCTTTTAGCTTAATAAAGATAGAGTGTGGAAAGGGATAATAGATAGGGTAATTATTGAGTTAAGCAGAAGGTGATGTGCATCTGGGGCTCCCTCTGGACATTTCAGTCAATACTTAATTACTTTATTGCTCTCTGAAGTCTCTGTGGCATCTGGCTGCTCTGTTCCTGCTCCTTCCCTCCTGAGACATCATCACTGCTGGGATTTCCCCAGGGCTGCTGGGGCAGTGGGTGCCAGGGCTGTGTCTCAGCAGGCTGCAGTGCATCAGCTGCCTCTCAGCCCATGGCTGCTGTTAGCCTTGGCTGTCCCACAGCTCCATCCCAGGGGCTCTCTGCATGCCTCTGGCCGTGAGCCCTGCTTGCTGCTGCTTCCTAACCCTGCAAAACTCCTCGGGGGTTCTGCTGCTGCTCTGCTCTGCAGGGACACAAACCCATGAGGAGGTGTGGGGGGTGTGCTGGCAGCTGTTAGAGCTTCTTGGCCTCATGCTGCCTGGTGCTGTGTGTGCCTGGGGATGCCCCTTGGAGACCTTTTCCTTCTGCAGCTTGCCTTGATTGAGTGCTGTTCCCAGCAGCACACAGCCCTTCCAGGAACACGCAGGACAAATGCATTTAGTGAGGCTTAAGGTCAGGCTGTGAGAGTTAACAGTTCCGAGGTTGGGAACAGAGAGTTAGGAGAGAAAACATAAACATAAAGCACAGTGCTGTGCTGAGGGCAGGGGCCAGGCTGCTCCCCTGCAGCAGCACGAGGACACACAGAGCCCTGGGGCTGCTGGGTGAGCTGCCAGGGGAAGCAAAGGCACTGCTGCCCCTGCCTCACAGGGCTGTTGGGCATTGGAATGGGCTGCCCAGAGAGGTGGGCATGAGTGGGGAGTCACCTCAGACCCAGCTGCTACATGGGAGTGTTTGGTGGGGCTGAACCTTTCTGTAGGCAAGTAAACAACCCAAGAGCTGTCAGTGTTCACTGCAGCCATCCTGGGGCTGGAAGGATGGGCTGACAGCTGATGTGAGCTTAATGACTGGATGTGAGCTTAATAACTGATGTGAACTTAATGACTGATGTGAGCTTAATGACTGACAGGCAGTGGGACTGGCTGGCATGGGAAACTGGAGCTTGACACAAAGCCAGAGGTGTCCAGACAGAAAATTCTGGCTTGTTTGGGAAAGGCCACTGTGATGCTGCCACACTTGAGTTAGCTGGATCATGAACAGCTCCAGAAACACCTCAGTAAGTGGAAAGTGAGGTAAGATGTGCCCCAGGTTCCTCAGCAAGTGCTGGGACAGGCTGTCCTGTGTGCAGTGAGCTGCTCTCTGCCAGACAGCAGGACTGCAGCACTGCCAGCCCCTGTGAGACAAACTGTTGGCTAAAACACATCCAACTTGCTGCCCAAAAGCCTAACTAAGAAAAGCAAAGGGCAGTTTAGAAAGCTGATGCTGGCTTCTTGCAGCACTGGGTGTGTGGGATCTCTCCTGCCATGCACACCAAGGGACAGAAGCACACATGAAGCAGATGAGTGTTCATAGAGCTCTAATGCACAGTGAAACTGCCTCTGAACCTGGGGAAAGGTCTCTGGTGCTCATGTTGAGGCAGACTTTGATATGCTCACAGCTCTCAGCTTTGCAGCTCCTGCTTTTGTCACTCAGCAGAACCAGGATCTCAGCACTGACTGGCACCCAAATTGCCCTTCAGCTCACAGACTTGCTCACCTTGTTGGTGCAAAGTTTACACCAAGGAGCTTTTCCTTCTGTTCCTTGTGTGCTGTGCAAAAGGGAGCTGTTCCTCGTGCAGACCTGCTCATCTTCTCTGTCAAAGGGGATGTGTTCTGCTCTTTGTATATTTGGTATCAAATTGAGATTAGAGCAAGAATGGCAAAGTGATTGAGGGCTGAGAGGATTCAGCAGCTCCTTGGCAGTGGGGATTGGGCTGGGAAATGCACTGTGGGCACTGCTGGCTTGGAGAAAAAATACAAGAGTAAGGTAGCTGGGATGAAATTTGTTCTTACCAGGTGCAGAGGTGAGCTGCAGGCCTGGCAGAGCTCTCTGCTGTAGCAGAGCTCATCAGCTAGAAGCAGCTCCTGAGCTTGTCAGTGCATTATGATTCCCTCTGGCCTTTAATATCACCATCCTGTGACCTGTGCAAAATGGCCTGAGCTGCCTCACAAAGAGGTTTCCCCATTGTAGGGCTGCACAGAGGAGCTGGAGCTTTACATGGCAGGGGCCTGTTTGCCCCCCTGTGCCCTCAGGATGCAGGAGGAGGGCTCAGTTCATCCCTGGCCATGGCCACAGTGGTAGGAGAGACCTGGTCCCACTGGCAGGAGGTGGCTCATTTCTGTTGGGAGCAAGAGGAGCTGCTAATTGTATGTAAGCCCCTTCTGTGACAGTTGATTTGTGCTTCACACAGCAGCCCTGCAAAGGGTTTGCACAGGGATGAAAGCCCTCTTTTGAGGAGGAGAGGCTGTATGATTAAGCAGCTCTCTTCCCTCTCACTCAAGTACTGGGCTGGTTGGCAGCTGCTCTGTGCCTGCAATAATGATGTCAAAGCCTGGGGTGCCATCAGGAGCCTCCAACCATCTGCAAGGGAAGAGCTTCTTTCCACATCCTAGCCCTGGCATCCCATGTTCTCTCTGCTGTTTGCTGAAGGATATTGCAAGACTTAGTAGGTGTATTTCTCTCTAATCCTGTCCCAAGTGGCAGCAAAATCAAACTCAAACCCACCAGATGGTGTGCTGCTGTTTTAGGCAACAGCCCAGTGGTGTTAATGGAGGTTTTTATCATTCTAGGGGCTGCATTGATTGAGGGAATGGAGCACCCATGGCAGCAAAGCTGGTGTTGGGGCAGCAAAGCTGGTGTTAGGGCAGCACAGGCTCTTTGGGAACTTACCTAGGCTATCCCACACCTTCTGGAGACTGGTGTCCCTGCCACACAGCCTTGTCCTTCCCTCAGGGGTTGTTCACATGCTCAGCTCCTGCATTTCCTCTTGCTTGGCAGGAGGCAGCAGGGGAGGGCAGATGGCAGCAGTGCTGCTGCCTGTGCTGGCTGCCCAGTGTGGGGTGGGATGAGAATGGGGCTTGCCCATCCTCACAGCTGATGTCCCTGGGGCTCACACTGCAGCCAGGACCTGGGCAGAATGGGGGAGAAGCTGCACTTTGTGTGCTTGTCAGGGATGTTGGTGTGGTGGGGCTTGGGAGGGGTTTCAGAAAGGCAGGAGCCCATTTGTCACTGTCTGTGTTTCAGCTCATATTTGATGAGCCAAATAATAGAAACAAATAGAGTGTATTTGCAAAGGTGATGCTTCTGCATTTCTAACAGGCAGCTTTGGGGAAGAAGAGCTTGCTCCAGGCAGGGCAATGCTGCAGGGCCACAGGGATGCACCCACACAGCCCAGGAGCTCTGCTCTCTAGCAAGGGACCACTGGGCAGGGACAGACAGCCCTTAGGTTGGTGAGTGGCTGTAGCTCTGTCTCACAGAGGTGTTGCTGGGATCAGCCCTCTGAGGTGATGCAGGAGCTGTGTCACCAGAGCTGCCACTGCTGCTGTCTCCCTGGGGATGTGTTAAGGGATTTCTGGGTGTCTTCCAAGGTTTTCTCCTTTATGATTCTTGATTAGCAGATAAAAGGCCCATTTCTTCTTTTAATGGAGTCTCTGATGTTAATGGGCTCCCTCCAGCCAGATGAAGGTGCTTTGGCCTGTTTTAGCCTAATAGAGGATGATTGAGAAGCGTCTGGCTGCTTCACAGTTGGCTCCCTCACGAGCCTTGCTGGGTCTTGCTGGGTCTTGCTGCTGCCACTCCTGCTCACAAGCAGCTTCCTGGCAATTCAAACCCCAAAAGGCTGGAGGAGCTCATGCCCTGCCTTTGCAGGGGCTCCAGTGCTCCCTCTCCCTCACACTCTTTCTTGCTGTGGCTCAGGACTGTTCCAAGGAGTGTGTGGCTGTGGGATGGGAGCAGAAGGGCTGTGCTGGGGCTGCTCCCACCCTGCTGCTCTCCTGGGGCAGCTGGTGCTGCTGCAACTGCCTTCACAGTGTGCTGTGGGAGCAGCCCAGCTCTGCCAGCCCAGCTCTGCCAGCCCAGCTCTGCCAGCCCTGCAGCCCTGCCACACGCCACATCCAAGGGCAAAGCAAAGCACTGGAGTCTGCAGAGTACCCAGGGCTATTAGAGCCACTCATTTGTGCAAGAGACTGAAACATGGATGGCTGGAGAACCCTGGGGAGCAGCAGAGAACAAGTGGGGCTGTGCCCATGTCCCTGCTGGGGTCAGGCTGGAGGGCAGCACAGGAATCCCTCCCCCCTTCATTGTGGGCATCTCTGAGTCAGCACAGAGCAGCTCCCCAGGCTGCAGCCTCCTATTAACAAGGCACCATTGCTGCATTCTAAGTGTGTGCTGCTTGATGTTGTCCTGCCTCTAAATGATCTTGGGAATGTGTTGTCTGCTTAACTACCTTTTAATTAAAAGTCAGGGATATTAGAAAAGAGAAATCAATTCCTGTCACAATTCAGACTTGGTTTGAACAATTGCAGCATGTTTCAGGATCCTCCCTGCACTTATTGATCTGTATTGTCATAATGTCTGCTTTATTACCATGGCTCTGATGGTCTTCAATGAATATTTTGCCTGAATTATGCATGTCATCTGGCAGAGGGTAGGCAGGGCAAGCTGCCTGCTGCCAGTCAGAGTCTGCAGGGCTTCTGAGGCAACCAGGCTTGTGGCCAGGGCAAGCAGCTTTGTCCCCTGTGGTGTTGGGCTTGTGAGTGTGATGCTCACCCAGTGCCTGTTGGAGCAAACCAGGGAGCCTCAGGGTTTACAGCCCCAGGAAGCATCTCCAAAGCTGGAGGCAGCTGGGGTGAGAGGTACCTGGGAGCAGGAATGAGCAGCTGGCAGTGCCCACTGCAGCATCCCATGGCTGGCAGGAGTGGGAGCAGGAGCAGGACCAAGGGGCTGCTGGAGCCTTCCCACAGGCTCTGAGCCTTGCTCTGCAGAGAGGTCTCTGCCTCTCTCCCCTGTGGAACTGACAGGAGGCTGATTAATCAAATTAGAACACGATGAAGGACCTTTTTAAAAGCAGCAAGTCTCCCAGTGCTGGCTTCTCTGCCCTTTAGAAGTTCTTGAAAACTAAGGGGGGGTCTTGAAGGACAGCAAATGGATTTCACAGGGATCCTGTTGTACCTCAGGGCAGAAAGTAAATTCAAAGGGGCCCTGACATGAAAGGTCAAAGTGTCTGTTGCTGCAGCTGATAATGAGATCTCTCACAGATAAATCAAAACACCTGCATTTCACCACAGAGCAGCTCCTGGCTTAGCCCAACATACTGTGAGCTGGAAGGAGAGAGAGCATGTGCTAAAATGTTGTCCAGGCAGTGGGAGTGCTGCAGCGCTCCTGGGGTAGGGGCTGTATCCTGCTCTTAGGATGCCCAGCACAGTCTGATGGCCTCCACCAACTTGTGCCACCTTGCCCCTCTGGCTGTGGGCTGTGACTCCTGGGCTGCTGTGACTCCTGGGCTGCTGTGACTCCTGCAGCTGTGACTCCTGAGCTGCTGTGACTCCTGAGCTGTGACTCCTGGGCTGCTGTGACTCCTGCAGCTGTGACTCCTGAGCTGCTGTGACTCCTGCAGCTGTGACTCCTGAGCTGCTTTCCCTTCTCCTCCCTGCTCTCCCAAATCCTGCAAGTTGCCTGCTCTGCCCTGGCTCAGGGCAAGGAGAAACCTCAGAGCCTTGACACCATTCCTTGTAAACCAACTCTGTGGCTTCCAAGGCTGCAGCCCACTGGGTGTCATTTTCTTAGTGATAAATAGCATTCACATCATAATTTCTGGTTCTTATTAATGCTTTTAATGTGCACCCAGACAGGGAGAGGTGAGGCAGAGAAAAACGAGGAGACAGAGCTGCTCAGCACAAAAGCAAAGGGAGTAGGATGAACTCTTTACCTCTCTGTCCCATTAGCACATCCACTGCAGACTGCACAGTCCTGTTAGGAGCAGGCAGCTGGCAGAGCTGGGAGGCAGCACAGGGCATTTGGGTGCCAGGCCATGCCAGGGCTTGCAGGCACAGCGAGCTGGGGTGGCTCCAGCCCTGCCTCCCCCTCACTGGGACAGACTCCAGCTTGGATCTTCACTCCTCTTGTTAGTGGGTTAAGTGACCCTCAGGCTCTGTGCTCCTGCCTTTGGTGTGTGACTAATTGGAGAAGTGTCTAATCTTGTCCTCCAGCCCTGTTCCCTTGCACAGCCCATGATTCAAGGCGCTGTCAGCCTCTGTTTGCAGATGCTGCTGCTCCTCTCTCGCTGTTCCTGCACTACCAGCCTCATTAGGAAGGTTTACAGATAAATTAGTCAGTCTGGGATTGAATAATGTCTCTGAATGCACTCACCAAGCACTGTACCTACCCACTTTGGGCAGGCAGATGTGACTCTGGTGACCCAAAAGCACTGCTTGGGGCACAGCCCAGGGTGACCCTTTGCTGCTGTCCCCACCTTGGTTCTCTTCATGGAGCCTTGTCAGGAGTGCAGCCAGACTTCTGCTACCAGACTGGAGACAGCAGTAAGTGTCTGGGTTGATCAGATTCTCTCTGATGCTTCATTACAGCAGAATCTGCAATACAGGCAGAAAGATGCTCTTCCCCCCCCACTCTTGCTGAATGAAACATTCAGCCACTTCCAGAGGAGGCTCCTGGAAGGGGTGGTGTGTGGCCTTTCAGAGACAGCAGGAACAAACTGCAGCTGCAGCTGGGAACAGGTTGTTTTCTGCCATTTGTTATTCTTTCCCCTAATTATAATGCAGATTGGACACTCTCTCCAGCATTTCCTCCCTTTCTGTTTATTTAAGCAGTATCTTTGCAAGCCTGGATGCCAGTCTCACCCTGGGACACTGAGTGCACTGTTCTAATGAAACTGAGCTGCTTGTTTTCCCCAGCAGCACTTCCACAGGGCTGAGACAGTGAGCATGGGGCTGGGGAGGGTCCCTCTCAGCTCTCAACAGCCCCAGGTCCCACAGCCTTTCCTCACAAGGAAGATGCTCCAGTCCCCTCAGCATCTTGGTGGCCCTGCACTGGCCTCTCTCCAGCAGTTCCCTGTCCCTCTGGAGCTGGGGAGCCCAGAACTGGACACAGGACTCCAGATGAGGCTTCAGCAGGGCATAGCAGAGGGGCAGCACAACCTCCCTCACCCTGCTGCCCACACTCTTCTTCATACACCCCAGGTGCCATTGGCTTCTTGCCCACGAGGGCATCTTGGCAATTGGCTTGAAATAGTGATCAGCTCAAAGACTTGAACATAAAAAAGCTCTCAACTGATCAGGGAAACACTGTGAAACAGGGGAGCCCACCCTGAGGCGTGCTGGAGCTTTGGTGTCCCACTGGGTGTGTGAGGATGGAGCTGTGTGTGAGGATGGAGCTGCCCTGAGGAGCAGCATGAACTGGCTTTGTGCTCACTCTGCACGTTTCCAAAGGTTTGGGCTGCAAATTCTGCTTGGACCCAGCAAGGGCACGAGGCTGTGGTGAGAGTGGCACCAGGGCTTGGCACTGGCCTCAGCTGCAGCCACCCTGGAGCATCCTTCCCCAGCTCCAAGGGTCACACACTCACCTTGTGTGGCCGTATCACGGGCCACAGGCTGCTGATCCCTGTGTTCAACACAAACAGCCTGCTGGGAAATGATTGCCAAACTCCCCTGCAAGTGGAAAACCCCTAATGACAGCACTTCAAACAGAACTGCTGCAAATCTCAGTAAGTGATGCTAATGAAACCCGCCAGGAATACAAGGAGAGCAAATCAAAGCTGGGACAACTCCTTTGTTCAAATTACACGTAAATTATGATAATGGCTGTTTGCACCATTATGCTGGAGGTGTATTATCATTTCTATCACAGACCTTGGCTCTCAGAGGCTCAGGCACCTGAGCTCTCAGTCTGCAATTCTCCCTTTAAACCAAACAGAGGGGCTGTGTGAGTGGGAAGGAGCCCGTCTGTGTGGTGCCCAGTGTTGGTGTCTGCTGAGAGACAAAGCATCTGCAGGGCAGAACTGTCCTCTCTGAGGGAGCTGGGGTGTCTCTCTGGTTGGGAAGCCACTCTCACACCTTCCATCACAAAGCTCTGGGAGCCTCCCCAGCACCTCTGCTCCTTGGCCATGGGAGCACAGGAGGTTGGCATCTCAGCGGTGGCTGCACAGGGGGGGCAGGAACCAGTCCCAACGTCAATATGTCAAAGTAATTGGACATTAATTAGCACTAAATTGCAACTGGATTCCTCAGGAGCTCTAAATGACTCTTCTGTTAGCCCTAACTGGTTTCCTTTTGGGCAATCCTGGCACTACCTGGTGACAGCCATGCCCCTCAGGGGATGTGCCGGAGCGGTGGCAGGAGGACAGGGTCTGTCCTGCAGCGGGCTGGTGGCTGTGCCAGAGCTCCCTGTTCCTGTCCCAGTGACCACCAAACCTCCACAGCTCTGTGTGAAATGCCAGAGCTGCCTGGTGCAGGGTTTGCTCAGGTTTTCCTGTGTTTCTGTCACTGGCAGGTGCTGTTGGGGCTCTGTGCCTCAGTGATGCTTTTTCCCAGTGCTGGCCCAGCAGCCCCTGGACTGACCTTTGAGAGCAGAGCCAGAAGCACCAATTTCCTCAGGGAGGAGCAAAATGAGCTGAATTTCCCTGTTGCTGGGACAGAGCTGAGCAAACACAAACTCTCCTTTTCTCCTGGGAGAGGGGAGTGCTGCTCTGGACAATGGTCTGCACTCACCCCTCTGCCTTTGCCAGCCTCACAGCCTGGCATCACCCTCCACAGCCCTCCCACTGCACTGGTGGAGCTGGGGACAGGGTGACATTTTCCACACACAACTCCTGAGCTCAGGAAATGCCTTGGCTTGCCCTTCAGATTCTGTCACCAGGCTGCAGCACCCAGATGCCTCCTGTGTGACTCTGTGATCGTTTGTCGAGTTGGAATGTGAGGCTCAAGGGATCCTTGTCCCCAGTGACAGGCTGAGCTTCATCTTGATGGAATGGGACATTACTTATGGAAGTGTAATGATCTTTGTGCTGCCTGGAGCTCTGGATCTTCTCACTATATGACAAATGTGAGGCATTTAAAAACCTTAGGCACTTACTCTGTTTCCCATTCATTTCTGGGCTGTGGATCTCTGTGGGCTGCCTGGAAATCCATTAGCAGGAAATGTAAAGATGCTTAAAGGCATTTACCCAGATTAGGTGCTTTTATGTAGTCAAGGATCTTTTATGTGATTACCTTAAAAGCTAAAGAGCTGTTGTAAAACATTTATAGTACAGAGATCCTGAAGCAAAGAGAACACATCTGACAGGGAAATTAAGGCATTAAAAACAAATGCATAACTCTGGGTGCTTTTATTTTCAGACAAACAACACAGGAGTTAAAAGGAGTTAACACACAGAGTACTTCCCTCTTGCAGCCCACCCTGTGGGGCTGTGCAGCTTTGATCAGCAGATTTATGGGGAAGCTGGACTTGAACTTTTCTCTTTGCTGTGATTTGCAGCAGTTGGTGCAGGGAGGAGACGGCGCTGTGGGAGCCTGGCCCTGCTGGGAATTGGTGTCTGAGCCCCAGGAGCAGCTGTGGCAATGGATTAGTGAGTCCTGCCTGTAGATCTTTTCAGCTGCACCATCTCTGCTGCTTTCCAGCTTGGGATATTTGCTTAATGCCAGATGCACTTGTGCTGTGCTGCTGTTGCCTGCTCTGCTCTGCCTCCAGCCTGGCCACAGCACGAGCAGCAGAACTCATCCTGGAGCATGGTTTTTTTGTGATACACCCCAAACAGCATGAAATTGCACAAATCCCTTGTTGTGTATTGTAAGAAAATCCTTTCAAGTGTGGAAGAGGAAAGAGAAGTATCTGCCTGCTCCTTCTTTCTTCAAGGGCAGCTCTGGCAGCCACATAGCAAGGCTCCCATCCTCCTGGCTCCTTTGTCCTTTAGCTTAAAAAGTCATTTGTCAGCAAAAGCAGCAAAGTTTTGTTTTTCAGTCTAGGTCTGGCTGTCCTCCCACTGAGACTTTCAGCTCTTTATCTCAGGAATTGATGGGCTCAGATTCTGATCCTTTTTTCCTTGGTGTTTGTATTGATTTTTTTTTCCAGGAGGGTTATTTTCACTGTGGTTTCAAAACTATCTTTCTGTCTCCACTTAGAGCAGGTAATAGCTCAGCTCAGTGAATTACACATTTGCTGGGGCTGTGCTGGTCCCAGCTCTTTGCAGAAGTTCCCCTGCCAATCTGGAGCCTGGAGGCATCTGCTTTCACATTCTCATCTCTCCAGGCTCATCCTGGGGCTGTGGTAGCACTCAGGAGCAGGGGAAGGGAAGCTACCTGAGTGCTGGATGTGAGTGACAGCCCAGGGGTGTTCCTCTCCCTTCACTTACAGAAACTGGCCCCTCACTGTGGCACTGGTGCTGGAGGAGATAGCTGGTGTGCTGTGCCATCCTGGGGACAGCATCCCTCTGCCCTGCTTGCTGCCCTTCATCTCTGCATCATTTGAATCACAGAATCATTAAGGTTGGGACAGACCTTCAAGATCATTGAGTCCAAGTCCCCTCACCCTGACAAGCCCATGGCCCTCAGCACCTCATCTGTGCACCTTTTAAAGATCTCCAGGGCTGGGGACTGCCCCACCTCCCTGGGCAGCCAGTTCCAATGCTTAACAGCCCCCTCAGGGAAACAGTTCTTCCTCAGCTCCAATCTCAACCTCCCCTGGTGCAACCTGAGCCCCTTTCCTCTCCTCTCCTCCTGTTTCCCCTTGAGCCCGTGGGGCCGTGTCCTTGGCACTGACTTGGCTGTGCCACAGCCCATGTGTTGGCTCAGAGGCCCATCCCTGGTCATCAGAAGCCTCCATCTACATGGAAAACACTCTTCCCTGGTTTGTTCTTTGCTGGCATGGATGTGTCCACCTCCCACGGGCCTTGGTGGTGAACGAAGCTGTCCCAGGGCTCTGGATCAACTTGCCTCATGACATGAATATCTTCCAGTGTAGCAGCAGCAAGATCCTGGGCATGAATACTAAATGGTGGCTGTTGTGCCCCAGAGGCTGCTGAGCAAGATCCCATCTATTACACCATGTGAGCTGTGTGTTATATTAGAGCCATCTAGGTTTAAAGGGCATCTTTCAAGCACAAACCAGCTTTTTCCCTACACCTGACTGATCACACAAATAACTGTGATTAAAGGTCAAGTGCTTGGGTTTTTCTGGTTTACTTCTTAAAAATTTACATGCAAAAGCAACCCCAGAAGTTAACATGGCATGAAATTGTGATGCAGGCAGGAGCCTTTAATGACAACTAAACATCACTTTTCTTCCTGGGTGGCTTGGAAAACTCTTCAGTAATAATGGGCCACTTCTTCTGGCTTCCACTAGAGGAGGATTATAAATAAAGCCTGTCTTTTTCTTCCCTGCCCTGGCATGGAGGGAGAGTGTTAATTGAATGAACTTGTAACCTCAGCCAGCAGGGCTGTACCCTCAGCTTGCTGGAGCTCCTGGGCTGCAGGTAGGAGCACCTATGGAAACATTAGGTGTTAAAAAATGCTTGGAAAGGCAAGATTCCTGTGGAACAGGTTAAAGAAACAGAGCATTTGGGGTTTTGAGCTAGTACCTGGGTCACTCAGGATTCCTGATCCTGCAGGGACTTTCACACCTGCTTAAATGTATTCACATGGGTAGTCTTAGTAACTTCAGGAAGAGAGCACTTGGAAGCTGGAGTATGAGGCAAATGAACTGCAATCACCATCTCTAATTAATCCTGTTATGCAATGTGTAAATCTGAGTCTGGCAGCAGGCAGCAGCAGGATACCTGCTCCAGTAAAATTCTGCATGTTGGGACTGTAATTTGACAGGGCAGGACAGGCCCTCTCACAAGGGCACTGGGATATTTGGGAACAGGCTGGCCAGCTTGATCAAGAGGGCTTTAAACTGAAGGACTTGGGGGCTGGGGAGTGAAATGGCAAAGAATGAGCCATCAAGAAGCCAGCAATGTGGCCTTGTGGGCAAGAAGGCCAATGGTGTTCTGGGATGCAACAAAAACAGTGTGGGCAGCAGGTTGAGGAAGGTTCTCCCCTTCTGCTCTGCCCTGCTGAGGCTTCAGCTGGAGTCCTGTGTCCAGTTCTGGGCTCCCCAGCTCCAGAGGGACAGGGAACTGCTGGGGAGAGGCCAGTGCAGGGCCACCAAGATGATCAGGGGACTGGAGCATCTTCCTTATAGGGAAAGGCTGCTATTTTATGAGGAAAGTACCTGGGGCTGATTAGTCTGGAGGAGACTGCAGGGGGATCTCATTAATATTTACCAGTACCTAACTGGTGGGTGGCAGGAGGTTGGGGCAGCACTTTGTTGTATCCAGTGACAGGACAAGGGGTGATGGGAAGAAGCTGGAACACAAAAAATTCCATTTAAACATAAGGAGAAACTCTTTGAGTGCTGAGGTGAGGGAGCCCTGGCCCAGGCTGCCCAGGGAGGGTGTGGAGGCTCCTTCTCAGGAGGTTTCCAACCCCATCTGGACACGTTCCTGTGCCCCCTGAGCCAGGGGAAGCTGCTTTGGTTGGACTGGATGATGTGTACAAGTCCCTTCCAGCCCCCACCATTGTGTGATTGTGTGAGGCACTGCAGAATTCAGGCTTTAGTGCCTAACACCTGCAGGTGTTGAAGGGTTTTGCAGACACATGGCACTGCTCTTCCCCTGCAGGGCTGTGCCTACGCCAGCTCACACGGGCACATTCAGTGGGCCTCACACACCTCATGGCGTGGGTGGTGATGGTTTAGCTGGGCAAATCTTTGCTGCCAGGGCAACCCAAACCTCAGCTTTCTGTGCCCAGGCACAGCCCTGTGCTCTGAGTGCTCTTCATGCCTGTTGTCAGTGGCTGAGGCCTGCATTGCCCACCGTGGGGGCGATGGCTGCAGGCAGGGCCTGGGCTGTGGTCAGAGCACCCACCCCCATGAGCATGGGTGTACATGGAGTGCCACAGCCTGGCCAGGCTGTGTGAGGTCTCCAGTTGGCAGCTGGTCAATAGTGATCTTCCCCAGGGCTCAGTGCTGGGGTGTTTCACGTCTTTATCAGTGGGTTGGGGAAAGGGCTTGAGCACACTCTCAGTTCACTGATGGGAGTGTAGATCTGCTTGAGGGCAGCCAGGCTCTTCAGAGGCCTGGAGTGATGGGCCAAGGCCAGGTGTATGAGGGCTAACAAAGAAAAGTGATGGGTTCTGCACTTGGCCATGACAATCCCAGGCAAAGCTACAGGCTTGGGGGTGTGTGGCTGGAAAGCTGCCCAGAGAGAAAGGACCTGGGGGTGTTGATCAGCAGCAGCTGAACAGGAGCCAGCAGCGTGCCCAGGGGGGCAAGAAGGCCAAGGGCATCCTGGCTGGGCTCAGCAGTGGGGTGGCAGCAGGAGCAGGGCAGGGATTGTTCCCTGTGCCCTGGGGAGGCTGCAGCTCCAGGGCTGTGCTCAGTGCTGGGCCCCTCACTCACTGCCACAGGGACACTGAGGGGCTGCAGCGTGGCCAGAGCCGGGCACAGAGCTGGGGAAGGGGCTGGAGCACAAGGGGCTGGGGAGGGGCTGAGGGAATGGGGGTGTTGAGCCTGGAGAAGAGGAGGCTGAGGGCAGCCAGCAGCACTCTCTGACACTCCCTGACAGGAGGCTGCAGGGAGCTGGGGGTCAGGCTCTTCCCCTCAGTGATGAATGACAGGACAAGAGAAAATGGGCTGGAGTTGCCCCAGGGGAGGTTGAGGTTGGAGCTGAGGCAGAACTGTTTCCCTGAGAGGGGTGTCAGCCCTGTGCCAGGCTGCCCAGGGAGCTGGGGCAGTGCCCAGCCCTGGAGGGATCCCAAAGCCGTGGAGCTGAGGTGCTGAGGGCTGTGGGTCAGTGCAGGGCTTGGTAATATTAATGGTCTTTTTCACTCAAAACGATTCTATGATTCTCTGGCTAGATGGAGACACAATATTTTTAGTCCAGATTTGCCACGTTTTACACCTGACAGCACATAATGACAGCAAAGGGAACATCCCACAGGGACAAGTGCTGCCACACAAACAAGCTCTGGCGCATCAGGTGTGAAACTGATGGGCATTCAGCCTCCCTGAATTGTGCAGGGACTCACAAAACCTGCTGCTTACAGCAAACCTGGTGGAGTGTCTCCCCCAGCGCAGGAGGCTGTGGGCCTGGCAGCACACAGCTTGTCTGCACCCCCTGACAGCCAGCCTCTCTGCACTCTCCCTGTGCCTTGCTGGCTGATGCAGCGCTGCCCTTTGCAGGGCTCTGCCAGGACCTGCCCTGCCAGGACCTGCCTTTTGCTGTGGGGTTTTTTTCAGGCCACTCTGATTTTTACAGCAGCCTCTGGGGCTTGGAGGAGCTTGGCACAAAGTCAAGCCAGCAAGGCAGAACAGAGCGTTTGAGGTGAGACTGGCATTCCTGGGCATGGCCTGCAGGCAAGGGAGGTGTTGAGACCCGTGCTGCTGCTCTCGTGGTCCCTGCAGTGCCCAAGTAACACAAATAACGCTCTGAATCGTCACCAACTGCCTGCCAGTGGCAGCTGGGAGCAAATGTCATCTGCTGCGAGGGTCCCTCAGCACCCTTAGTTACGGCTTTGACCACAAGGACAGAACGTTTCGGCATCGCCAAGGGCTGTCCGTGCTCCGGCCGTGCCCCGGCTTGCTGGGGAGGCCAGTCGCGGCTGCGGGCGGCGGGCAGGGGGCAGCCCCAGCTCAGGATCCCGCAGCGCGGCCGCTGCGGCAGGAGCCGCCGTTGCCATCAGTCGGCTCCGGAGTGAACGGCGCGCGCCGCCCCGCCCCGCCCCCGCCTCGCGCCCCGGCGCTCGCCGCCGATTGGCCGGCGGGCGCCGGGCCACGCCCCGGCGGCGGTTGGCGATTGGCCGCGCGGGGCAGGGGGCGGGGCGCGGCGGCCGGAGCGCGGCGGCGGCGGCGCGGGGCGCGCGGAGTCGGCGGCGCCATGGCGACGGCGCGCGGCGGCCGCGGCGTTCCCCGCGCGCTGCTGCCGGTGCCGCTGCTGCTGCTGCCGGTGCTGCCCCTGCTGCTGCCCCGCGCCGCCGCCGAGCAGGGTGAGCCGCGGCGCCGGCAGAGTCCCCGGGGCTCCGGCGTTGCCGGCCACGCCGCGCCGCGTCTCCCGTGCCCGGCGGCGGCTCCCGGCGTTAATCGCCCGTGGCGGGTCGAGCGGCGCGTTGCGGTGGCCGGCGCCCCCCCCCCCCCCGGGAGAGGCGGGCGCGGCTCGCTGGCAGAGCCGGCGGGTCCGTTCCGGTGGCGGCAGGTCGGATCGAGTCCGGCCGCGCTTCTCCTGTGTCCCCGCAGGGTCCCCGGTAACCCCCCGCGGGCGCGGCGGTGGCTTCGGGAGGGGGGGGGGGGGGGATGTGCCGCCGTTCTCCGGGGCGCGGGGACCCGCGGGAGGAGCGGGACGAGGCGGGAGGCTCCGAGCGGGAGGACTCGGGAGTCCCGGACCCTGCGATCCCGGGGAGGAACGAGCTCCTGTCGGTAGCGGCCGGGCGGGCGGGAACGGCTCCGGGGCACGGACCGTACCGGGCGGGGCCAGAGCCACCGTGCCTCGCTGCCACCTGGAGAGGCATCGGCGGAACGGCTGCCGAGGATGTGTCCTCCGTGCGTGGTGTGAGCCGAGTCTGAGACCAGCCAACTTGCCGGTCGGGGGCTGCCGCTGCTTGCTGGCTCTGGAAGGATCGTGAAACCTTGAACATGGGGAAAACACCTTCTCCTGTCAGCCGGAGAGTGAGGTGTTCTGTGGAGAAAAGGACATCGTCTGCCAGGGAAGTTGTGTCTTCCGAGCGGTACCTGCAGTGGTGCAGTGGCACCCTGGGCTGCTGGTGGCAGAGGGATCGTCCTGCAGAGTGCCTGGAGAAGGGCAGCAGCCTCCCCTGGGATGTCAACCTCCCTAGGTCAGGGTGCTCATCACCTCGCTGCCACATCACCTCGGGATGCTTTGCCCAGAGCTCTGCAGCCTGTCGTGCTCCGTGCCGTGCTCGCTGGTGGGAGCTGCTGCCTGTGCTCTGGGGCACGTCCCACCGCTCAGGCAGGGGGTGTCTGGGAAGGGGTGCAAGGGGAGGTTGTTTCCTGAGTCCCTGAGTTTGCTCTCTAACGTCTTGTGTTCCCTGCAGTTGTCCTGCTGGACTCAAAGGAATCGCAAGCGGAGCTGGGCTGGACCTCGCACCCATCCAACGGGGTGAGTGTGGAGGTGGGACTGTCACTGCACTGCTGCAGGGCTTCTGCCCTTTGGTGCTCAGTGAGTCCACACGTGGAGCTGGGGAAGGGGGTTGGCAGCTTTGGGGTCTCCCTGAGCTGGGGGTGAATGGGCAGCTTGGCATGAGCTGTTGATCAGCACTGGGGAGCTGTTGATCAGCACTGGGGAGCTGAGCAAGAGGTGAGGTGCTGGGTATGTGAGTGGGAAGCCTCCTCAAAACCAGCTGTGTGCTGCTGTAGTAAGCAAATGAACACCATCCAGTGAAGGCTTTACACTGCAGTTTGTGTGCCAGTGTGTGCTCCTGGGGAGCAGGCTGGCTCTGTGGCTGGGTGGGATCCTCAGGAGCTCTGCATCGTGTTGGGTTTGTTTGATCAGGTCCTTGCACTGCTGCCAGGGTCAGTCTGTAGCTGCTCTCAGGACAATGTGTTGGGAAATGCCACTTTGGATTCATTTTCCAGAGTAGAAACAAAGCATCCAGAGGGAATAGTGTTAGATCCTGGTGTCATCTGCATTGCCTGGGTGTTAGTCTGCAGAAGAAACTCTGGTTTGGGTATGTTTGGCAATCTTGTGTAAATGTACCCCCAGAAAGAATAGCTTTGGGAATTGCCAGGTCATCCTTAAGGCTGTGAGGGTTGAATCATCAGATTGGAGGTTAGACTGGAAATTAGGAAGAACTTTTTTACTGAGAGGGTTATTAAGCATTGGAATGAGCTGCCCAGGGAGCTGGGGCAGTGGAAAGATCCCAAAGCTGAGGTGCTGAGGGCTGTGGCTTAGTGCTGGGCTGAGCAGGGTGAGGGGAGGGCTGGGACTCCATGAGCTTAAAGGTCTTTTCCAACCATCATGATTCTGTGACCTTCTATAATCATTTCACTAATCAGAATGTCTGCTGGTAACTTTGGGGAAACACTATTTCACTTGCAGCCAGGAGTTGTCCTTTTCCAGCTGAAACACCTGCTGGAGAAGCTGCTGTTGACAATATCTGTGCTTGTATGATGGTGTCACTGGTGTCACATCTCCTTTGACTTCTCTGGGTAGCCCAGCCCCCTCTGGCATTGCTCTGTGTGGTAGTGCTGCACAGGGACAGGAAAATCCAAGGAGTGTGTGGGAGACAAAGGCTCTGCCTTCTCAGAAGATGATGTGTCCAGTTTCATGTTAAGCTTTGTTTAAGAAGGTCTGGTGCCAGTGCCTGGTGTCTCTACATCTGCACCAGTGCCTGGTGTCTCTTTCTGCTGGTGTCTCTACATTTGCACCTTGTGAAGGGCTCAGCTGGGTGACGGTCCCACAGCACTTTGTGGGTTTGGTGGGCTGAGTGCCTGTGACACAGTGGCCTGTAGGTGGAGAGGCTCGTGCTGGTGATATTTATACTGCTGGGTGTGTTTCTGCTGGGGCAGCTGGTTCTTGCTCACAGCAGCTCCTGAGCTGTCACAGCTCTTTGTGTTCTTTCCCCAGTGGGAAGAGATCAGCGGCGTGGATGAGAATTACAAGCCGATACGCACGTACCAGGTCTGCAATGTCATGGAGCCAAACCAGAACAACTGGCTGCAGACAGGCTGGATTGCCAGGGGTGATGGGCAGAGGATCTTCATCGAGCTGAAGTTCACCCTACGGGACTGCAACAGCATCCCTGGCGTGACAGGCACCTGCAAGGAGACTTTCAACCTCTACTACATTGAGTCTGACTCTGACCTGGGCCGTGGTGTCCGTGAGAGCAAGCACACCAAGATTGACACCATTGCTGCTGATGAGAGCTTCACACAGGGAGACCTGGGGGAGCGTAAGATGAAGCTGAACACTGAACTGAGGGAGATTGGGCACTTGAGCAAAAGAGGCTTCCACCTGGGCTTCCAGGACGTGGGTGCGTGCGTTGCGCTGGTCTCTGTGCGGGTCTATTACAAGAAGTGCCTCAGCACCGTGCAGAACCTGGCCCTGTTTCCAGACACAGTGTCAGAAACAGCCTTTGCCACTTTGGTAGAAGTTAAAGGCACTTGTGTGGCTCATGCTGAAGTGGATGTGGATAACCCCCCCAGGATGCACTGCAGCGCAGAGGGCGAGTGGCTGGTCCCCATTGGCAAGTGCTCCTGCAGTCCTGGCTTCGAGGAGAAGGACGGGGGATGCAGAGGTAAAAGTGCCTGTCAGTGTCCTCTGCCAGTCTCTGTCCCTGTCAGTCTGTGTTGCTGCCAGACCTCCCCAGTCTGCCTGCTGCCTGAGAGCGGCTCAGAGGAGTGGGATTGCCTTTTGTCAGCACTGTGACTCCTTTAGTTGATTGCAGCTCCCCAGCTAACAGCCAGACCTTCATTTGAAGGGTGGCAGTGGGGTGTGTTGCTGGGAGCTGCTCTGCAGAGTGGTGTTGGCTGGGCAGAGGTGCCAGAGCTCTGGATGCTGTTGGGCATTTCCCACAGCTTTGTCTGTAACTGTCAGATTACTCTGGGACATTAACATCCCCTTGTCATGCTTTAGACACAATAATTTGGTCGCTTTGCAGCTCACAAGGTTACATTTAACAACAGCTACAAGAATGGTTATGAGCTCTGCCTTAATGGGGATCTCTAATGGATCTGATGCTGTGGCCACTTTGATCTTGTGTTCAAAGGCAGGAGGGAGGATCAGCCCTGGGGGTGGGATAGCAGCTGCCCTGCTCCTCTCAGAGCCTGGGAGCCTCTGAAAGCAGAGGGGTGCTGGGCTAATGTCTCCTCTTGGGCACCCTCCCAGTTTGGGATGTGGTCCCAGCGTGGTCTCTGTGGTCCCAGGTGAGCAGAGGCTGTTGTGAGTGTGATGTGGAGTGCAGGTGGACATCTCCTACCCCAGGATCAGGGGGTTCTTCTCTTCCTCTAGCTGTTAGCACCTTTCTTCTCTGAAAGGTGTAATTGGCTATGGGGTGCTAACTGGCTGTGTGCATGGCTGGCCTCTTAGTGAGGCTCCTCTGGGGCAGAGGAGATGGCAGACCACCAGCTGGGATGTGTGAGAGCTTTTCTTCAGTGAGATACACCTGAAAAGACCCTTTGCTCCCTGTGCCTGGTGCCCAGGGGATACCTTGCACCTCTTCCTTTTCACCTGGTAGAAAATAAATAGAGAGAAGAATAGCAAAGTAAGCCCCAACCAATCCATCTGCACTGCTGTCAGATGTGGTAGGAGAGAGGGAGCTTTTCCTGAGGAATCAGAGCTGCCCTTCAGGAGCTACTTGAAGCTTTTCAGGTTTCAATTGTGTCAGCTGTGCTGCTTTCCTCCAGGAGGTGGGAAACCTCCCCCTGTGCTCTGAGTAGCTGCTTTTTGCTTGGTGCCCTCCTTAAGAAGACCTTATTTAAACTATCAGATTGCAATCTCAGGGCTGTTGGTTGCTTCAGTGGCTGTGTGGCAGCTCACCATGCTTTCCCCATCTGTTTGGAGGGGGGAGAATTTACACAGTGAGTCCCAGGAGGCTTTTGCTAATGTTTCAGGTTTCTCTGTGTTGAGCTTAAATAATTCACATTCTCTGAGGACAAATATTTGAGGTAATTTAATGGACATAATTAAGTTTTTCTCCCCTCTCCCAGCAAGCAGGTCATTAGTCACTCTCTGTGGAGCAGTGTGTGATGTCTGGTCAAATATCAGAAAATGGCTTTTTAAGGGTTGAAAGTTTCCTGGTGTGTTGTAGAGCCCTGCATTAGCATAGTGCTATGGGAATAATTTTGGGTGCTTGCATCAGAAATCTTTTAAGGCTTGCAGAAAGTCTTTACCAAGGACAAAAACCCCTGAGCTAGAGGCAGGTCAATATGATGGGAGTTTAGGGGTGTTAAACCAGCCAAGGTGATGGCACAGCAAATCTGGCTCTGCCTCTATGGCCCTGTGGTGGTGGCTTTGGAGGGCTCAGTGGGGGAAAGTCTGCTGGATCCTTCTTGCCTGTGAAACTTCTCAGCCACTGTCTTTGTTGCAGCTTTTGTAGCCACGGGAGGTTGAACCCTGAGTTTGTTCAAGGGCTGGTTGCTTTGGGGAGCAGAGACAGCCCCAGGGCTGAGTCCCCACCTGGCTGGCAGCTCTCTGAGCTGTCTCAGGTGCCACTTTGCAGCTCTGGATCTTCTCTCTTTATCCTTTGATCTTCTCCAAGGACTTTCTGGCTGCACCTGAAGTGTGGGATGTGCTGGTGTCTGAAATCACTTGGCTCACCCTGATGGGCTTGGCAGTGTGAGGTGAATGGTTGGACTTGATGATCTTAAAAGTCTTTTCCAACCATGGTTCTATGATTGTAGGGCTGCTGAGGTGTCTGTGTGTCTGGTGATGCCGTGGGGCCTGGATCTGAGATGGATCTGGGATGGATCCAGGGTGCTACTTAGGGCCAAGCACATGGTGCAGCTTCTTGTGTCTAAATCCAAAGGAAATCACCTGGCAGAAGCAAAGGGGAAGTTTCTCCACACCACTTGCCATCTGTGGGGACTCTCTGGGGCTGGGAGGTGAGGGAGGGATGGGCTTCTCTGCTCTGATCTTCATTTCCCACTGAACTGGGGAAGCTGTTTGAGCTCAATCCCCAAGCCAGCACGCCTGTAACCATGATTTAAGTGCTGAAATCATCCTGCTGCTGCAAGAACATTTGTATCCTCACACTGAAATTAGGAGAGATGAGAAAAGACTAATAGGATTTATGGCACTGCTAATTACTGCTGTGTGGAAGCTGAGCTGCTTCAGCATCCATCCTTCTGTACTGCACCTCTGCCTGATGGAACCCCCACGTACCTGACAGGCTTCCCTGGCTTTGCACCTTCCTGATGGATCATTTCAGGGACCACTGAGATGCAGCCATCTCTAGGGTGGAAGGGAGTAGCCTTGGCATCTGTTTAACATCTCCTCTCAAATAAAAAGAGAGGTTCTGTCACTGTAAATACATTTAGAGTGCTTTTCTTGCCTAATGCACAGCTAGAGCCAGATGCTGCTCTGCTCTTCACTCTCATCACAAACCCTATTTCCAGCAGGTGCTTGGGAGGCGAGTGAGAAGTTCAGTTGCACTGTGGATGATCACCTGTCCATCCCCATT
The DNA here is from genome assembly GCF_028858725.1 of Colius striatus. Taxonomy (NCBI): domain Eukaryota; kingdom Metazoa; phylum Chordata; class Aves; order Coliiformes; family Coliidae; genus Colius; species Colius striatus. The sequence continues at coordinate 3,314,542 of NC_084782.1, forward strand.
TTGGTTCTGGTAGGCTTCTCAGCACTGATGCCTTTGGACTCCCAATTTCAGGAGGCAGGAGCTGTGGCCCCTTCACACCGTTTCCTCTGTGGTGGCCTTGCAATGGCTTTTGTGTAAATGAAACGGTGACCTGCAGGATCTGCCTGACATTTGCTGTAAAGTTGTCTCTTTCTGCTTCATCTTTTCCATCCAATCTCTTGTAATATCTGCAAGGAGAATTTCAACAAAGCCCAAGGTTAATATTTACCAGGCAGATTTGCTGCAAATGAGACAACTTCAAGCTGATGTTGAATTAATCTGATGGAGGCCAGGTTCCAGAAATAGCTGTCAGCCACTCTGCTTTGACAGGAACGTGCATTTGTGCTGTAGATAAGTTTCCCTCTCAGTTTATTTCCCTCCATTTCTGACAGCAGGAGCTGGCTTTGCTGGGGAGGTGCCCTGTGTCCTGCTCTCACTGTGTGGGACAGCTTGGCCCTCACGCTCCTTAGGGCTGGTGATGGTCTAACTAGTGGGCTGTGTCCCTGCCCTACACAGAGGTGACACTACTGAAACCAGTTTTAGGGAGGAAACAGTTTCTAGTGCTTTGTCAGGATGTTTAAATGGTATTTTAAAGTGAGTTTGCTGGACCAGGTTTGACACCTCTGGCCTTGGGTAGCGAGGGAGGGAGCCCAGCCCAGTTGTGTGAAGGCTCCAGCACATGAGGCTGTTTGGGTGCATCTGAGGTGTTTTCCTCTGGCTGAAGTGTCTCCAGTCTGTGCTGGCTTCATCCCTGGCAGTGTCTGTGTGAAGGACTTTGGAGGCTTTACAAGGTGAGCTGGCACAGCTGCTGGTCCCACAACACAGAGATAAGATGAAAGGCACAAGTCAATGCTCATTAGAAGAAAGGAGTCTCTGCCAGTAGTAACTGGGAGTGATAGAAAATGTAACTTGTCATGAATGCTTGACACTGTGCAGCAGGCAAGAAGTGGCTTCTCTGATCTGCTGTGGGATTTGTCAGTGGTCTGCTGAAAAATGAAGGACACAGGGCTGCAAGTGCTCTTTGCTCATCAGCCTGGGGGGTGTCATTAATGGCTCTAATTGCCCCATGAATCTAACACTGTGTGTAGCATAATTATGCTTCATGACAGCTTATAATTGTTGCTGTTAATGAGGAGACAAGATTTGTCACAGCTCAGCCTCTGTTGTGGCCCTTGTTGCTGTTTCCCCAGCCCATTTCAGCCTCACCCCCTTGGTAATTCCTCCCAGACTCCAGCCTGTGCAAAGGCATCTGGCTGAGCTGCTCCCTTCAATTCTGCCTGCTGGGGCTCTTGGGTGCTGCAGGTCTCTCTAGGATCAGCTCTGCTGAGTGTTTTTCCTCCTCACAAAGCCCTCCACTGATGCCTTTGCTGCCTGCCCAGGCAATCTGTCCTAGCACCTCTCTCTCATGTCTAACACAAATCTCTCTTGCAGTCACTTAAAGCTTCTAACTCCTTGTCCTCTCTCCAGTGAGCAGTGAGAACTTTACAGATACCCCAGGAAAGTCAGGGTTAACTTTGCTCTGCTTGGCTTCTTGAATAGCAGGAGAACAAACAGATGAGCAAAGGCTTTGAGAGGACTGTCCTGCCTGTGGTGAGTAGGTGGTTTGTGGATAAAACCACAGCTGTAAATACTGTGAAATGGAGTTTCTTCCCTGCTGCTGGCCATTGCTTGGGCAGAAACTTGGTCAATGCTTTGAGCAAATTTAAGGGGAAGTGTTTCTTTTTCTGTAAAAAAGCAGCTTTGGATGAAGTCTTTGGTGCTACACTAGAGAGAGTGCTTGCTTTAGTTGGGTCCTGTTGTACCTGCCTTTTTGCTGCTGCACATCACAAGCTGAATGTGAGGAGAGCAGTTGCTCTGCTGCTGGACCTGATTGTTTTATGCTGATCCATTGAGGCTGCCACAATGAGTGTCTTTGCCTTACTACTGGTATCCAGATGAGGCCTCAGCAGGGCAAAATAGAGGGGGAGCAGAACCTCCCTTGACCTGCTGCCCACACTCTTCTTGCTGCCCCCAGGCTGCCATTGGCTTCTTGCCCACGAGGGCACGTTGCTGGCTCATGTGTGGTTTGTTATCACCCAGCACTGCCAGGTCTCTCTCCCAGAGCTGCTCTCCAGCAGGTCACCCCCAGCCTGTGCTGCTGATGGAGTTGTTCCTTCCCAGCTGCAGGACTCTGCCCTTGCCCTTGTTGAACCTCATCAAGTTCCTCTCTGCCCAACTCTCAGCCTGTCCAGCTCTGGCTGAATGGCAGCACAGCCTCTGGTGCATCAGCCAGTCCTCCCAGTCTGATGTCATCAGTGAACCTGTTGAGTGTACACTCACTCCCTTCATCCAGGATTTGCTTGGTAGCAGAGAAAGAGGGAGGAGAACATCTGGAGACTTCCTGAGCTGTCTCCTTCTGGAATGTTTGTGGGAATGGAGTGCACATGTGCTCTGCCAGGCCAGAGCTTTTGCTGAGGAACAGTTTGTGGTGTGAGAGCTGGTGCTGGTCAGATGCCTTTCTGTGTGCTGCATATGGGACCATCGAGGCATCATGTCACTCCAGTGTCTTTTAGATAGCAAAGAACCAGTTCAATTGAAGTTTAGGATAATGAATTGCAGTATTTGGACATTTAGTGCAAAGATTCCCCCTGGAGTCTGCTTCCTTTGTTTAAATACACAGCAGATGAATCCAAACCCACAGTGCTTGGGGCTTTTGATTTGTTTCATCTTTTATACATTAGCTCATAAACCTGTATGTGCTTCTGGAGTTTGTTTTATCTGCTGACTGTTGCTTGAGTATTATGCATGAGAAGTTTCTTTTCTCCTGGGATTCTATAAGTTGCACAAAGCACCAGGTTTTGCTTCCATCACTGATGCTGCCACTGGCATCCTGCACAGAGAGACTCTGCCCTGCTGGGGCTGTTGCTGATGTGCAGTTTTAGCAGCCCCTGTCAGGGTTGTGTCCAAGCACCATGTGGCTGCATTGATGGGGTGAGAAACAGGGGCTACACAAGTAGGAGCTGGAGGGGGTGAAATCTGTGCCTGTAGCTGGGGAAAGAATCACTAAGGAGCTTTAAACTTGAGTTTCATGGCTGGATTCCTTGCTTTCTCCTCCTGGATGTTGTGTTCTAGCAGAAGGTGGCTGGAGCACCTTTGTGACCTGGATAAAGTGAGAGTTTGAAGGCATGGAGAGCTTTGTACTGAGTTCATTTGGAGTCTCTCCCTCCATCTGCCCATTAGCAGTAGCCTCAGTGGTGGCTGTTGATGCCTTCTGGTGGATGCTGCTTTCCATCAGTCCTGCCCATGAAACACCCATGGGAAAGATGCTTTCTGCTCAGTCTCTTGTTGGAGTAATGCTCAAGATGGGAGGTATTTATGGTTGGGGATTGGGTGTGCCATTGCTGTTTGATGTGTCTGAAATGATGATGGCTGTGGAAACTGTGGCCCAGCCAGACACAAATCACTGGCTGACAATTTTGGAGCAAACTACTCCTAAAATTACAAGTGTCACAATTGGTTTGTTGGATTCTTGTCGGGCTGAAGGTTACAGATACTCAGCTGCTGCATGGACATGCTGGTTATCCTCTTGAAATACAAGGGGAAACACATCTTGCCTAAAGGGGAGTGTGAGTGAGACAAAGCCCTTGGCAGGAGCAGGGTGTTGGAGACACAGGTCAGTCAGCCCTTTGCAGGGAATCATTTGGTAGATCCATTAGAGAACTGAAGGAGACACCAGTAAATTGCAGATGTGCCTACTTTAGTGTGTCCTTGAGGAACATTCCTGCATAACTAGCAGTGAGGGTTCAGTTCAGTGCTGCCCTACCACTGAATTCAAGCAAATGCATTCTTTTAGCTAGTTCAGACTGCCTCACTAAATATTTCTGGGTATTGAATTATCCTCTGGACTCAACCACTGCATTTGAATTTCAGCTACTGAGAGCTCATTGTTGGAGATGCACAAAGCCCCTGGACACAGGTTTTGCATTTCAGTGCTCTTCAAATTACTTAACAAGGGTAAAAATGACTGAGTAGTGTTGTCCTGAAGGTTGCAGAGATGCTGGGAATGTGTTGGACTGTGGAGAAGGCTGCTGGAAAACCAGTTGTTGGAAAGAAACAAGTGTGAAAGACAAGCTGCCTTTGAATTGTCTTGGGTGGTGTGTCCTGAAATGGCCATGCTGGCAGGCCAGGTACCAAGGTAAGAGGAGCTGGAGACTTGATCCAGGGCTGGTATTGATCATTCCCTCACACTGACTTTGTTCCTCTTGCACAGGCACAGAGATTGGACAGGATTTCTTTCCCTTCCTCACAGTGGGGCTCTGTCATGGCTTTGCTCTCTGCCTGCAAAGTATTGATTACAGCTTTTGCAATAAGACAAGGCAAGATTGCAAACCCAGCACATAAAGAGAAAGACAGGAGCCTCTCTATTACCTGAGGATATTTGTTGACAAGGCTCTTTCACCAGCTTGATGCACTGCTGGAACTTTACTCTCTTGGTGTGTTTCTGCACAAGGTTCCCTGTCTGGTTTTGGGGTAACTTGTCCTTTGTGTGCAGGCACACACTGATAGCCACCCCTCTGGGGTACCTGCTCCAATGCTGCTCTCTCTGCTCCTCCTTGGGGCCTGCTGCCCTGTCCCTCCCCCTGTGCTGGCACCAAGCACCTCTCCTCTTCAGCACTGATGAAATGCTTGGAACATAATAAACAGTGACTAGTTTGGCTTGATAATGGATGAGAGCTGGAGGCTGGATGTGCCAGCCTGGTCCAGGGAGGGGTCAGCAGTAGCAATAGCTCTTGAGAGACACATTGAAAACAACTTCATATTTTAGATGGCATGAGAGCAGTGAGTTTGCAGAGACATGGGAGATGGATGTTGATGCAGCGTGTGGTGTGAGCATTGACTGCTGGTCTGGGTCAAGGGGAGCAGAGGGCTTCTTCCCCTTGATGTGAAAAGGGGCTGGTGTGGACCTTTATCATAGAATGGTGGGGTTGGAAGGGTCCTGCAGAGCTCACCCAGCCCAAGCCTCTGCTAAAGCAGCTTCCCCTGGCTCAGGGGGCACAGGAACGTGCCCAGGTGGGTTTGGAACTCTCCTGAGAAGGTGCCTCCACACCCTCCCTGGGCTCCCTGGCATCTGTTCTGTGTCCCCCAGGCACAGAGACCTGCCCTGCCCCACTGGAAGCATGGAGCCTGGGAGGAATGATGTGCAGTTACAAGTGGACTGCAGCATTGGAAGGAAGGAGCCTGGGGTCTGGAGGCTCAGGCATGTGTGTGGGGAGCTGGGAATGGGGATGCTCTGCATCCTGCCCACACTGGGCAGAGGGACAGGGCAGAGCTGCCTGCAGGACATCCTCAGAGGAGCCACCTTGCCTGGGGAGGGATGCTTTCCAGTTTGACCACAGTGCAACTGAGACCTTAATGAATCTAGTAAAGGATTTTGTCACATATATTTTTCCTTGTCTCTTTTTTTCATGGTTGCAGCTGCAAATTGGACTGTTGCTAGGTGAGAGTTGGATGCAAGCCTGAGAGCTTGGGGAGCCCAATGCTCTGAGGTTATCCCTCACTGGGAGGCACTGTGGGTGCTGTGGTAGCCCTTGGTGCTGGCTGCTTGCTTCCCTTAGCTGCTGTCTTTCCTAAGTAGCATCTCCACAAATGGCAGAGCACATTAGCACATGTTAAAAGCAGATGATCTTTGTCAAATACAATTTCATCCCTCTAAAAAAAAAGAACCAAAGAGAAAAGAATGGCAAGGAATTGATTTGGGAAGAGAATGGAGTTGTAGTGTTAATTCTAAATGAGTGGCTGGGCCTTGGGAGTGGAGCTGCAGGTGTTATTGATCCTGCTGGCACACACACCACGCTTCCAGCAGGAGCTCAGCAACCTGCAGTTCCACAGTGCTGAGGCAGGCACTGGCCTTCCTGGCTTTGCTTTTTCTCTCTTCAAAGCTATCTGTAAGGTTTGTGGGTCAACAAGCTGCTGGGAGATGGTTGGAGAAGGAAAAAAAACAAAAGACAAAAAAGGCAGAAGGTATGGAAAGGGCTGAGGAGGGATGCTGAGGAGGGATGCTGAGGCTGGATGCTGAGGAGGGATGCTGAGGAGGAGGATGTAAAGGAACCAACAAACTGTGGTATGAGGAAGATGTAACCAAGATGCTGAGGGGATGGAACATGTGTGTGAGGAGGAAAGGCTGCAGGACCTGGGCTGTTCAGCTTGGAGAAGAGAAGCCTGAGCTCAGGGAGACCTCAGCAACACTGACAGGTACCTAAAGGGTGGGTGTCAGGAGGATGGGGGGACAGTTCCTTCTCTAATGTCCAGCAACAGGACAAGGGGTGATGGACATGAGCTGGAACACTAAAAAGTTCCACTGGAACACAAGGAGCAAGTCCTTTGGTGCTGAGGTGAGGAAGCCCTGGCCCAGGCTGCCCAGGGAGGGTGTGGAGGCTCCTTCTCAGGAGGTTTCCAACCCCACCTGGACACGTTCCTGTGCCCCCTGAGCCAGGGGAAGCTGCTGGAGCAGGGGCTGGGGCTGGAGCAGCTCTGCAGGGCCCTTCCAACCCCACCACTCTGGGGTTAAGGAGGGGTAAGCATGGCTATGAGAGCACTGCTGGAGCCCACTGCTGACACAGCAATGGCCTTCCATGACCAGCAAGGGCTTTGTCCTGCAGGTGCCCAAAGGAGCCAAGCTCAGGCCATGGTCTTTGCCAGGTGCAGATGCCAATGTGGCCATGCTTGTGCTGTGGCTGTGCTGTATGTCCCTTCCTGCCCTCAAGGGGAGTCACTGACAGACCCTTTGAGAGTCCTGGCTGCCCTGGCTTGGGTGCTGTGCCCCAGCAGGGTCACTCTGAGCAGAAGCTGCATTGATATGTACAGGACCATTAACAGCATCATCATTAGCAAGTGGCATCTCCATTGCATGGTGTGAGGCTGGGCTCTGAGCATCCTGGTGCTCCATATCTGCATCTGGGCCCAGGAGGGGAAGGGGGGACATGGCTGAAGATGAGAGGAGCCTGTGCCAATGCTGTCACTGGTGGTGTGTGGGCTGAGAAGTGCAGACCCAGAGCAGCATCCTGAGATGTTCTTTAAGAAGATTCTCCTGAACTCCATCCCAGTTGGGTTCTTCAGGCGAGTCTTTCTCTGTCTGTGGCATAGCACAGCACACCTGAAAGTGGAGCAGGGAACATGCCCCTGCACACATGTGTTTTCCAGCTGTAGAGATGGGCAGGAAATGTGTTTGATGGGTTTTGCCTCATTTTTGTATTGACATTAAGATGAAGGTGACTGGGTTAAGTAGCTTTATTCCTAAATCCATTCTATGAAGCAGTTCCAGCCTAGTATTTAATCTTCCATCTATGCTCATTCTCTTAGTATTTGATGCTAAGCTTCAGTATTTACTTGGGTCTTGGCCCCTTCCCTCTGCTAAATGATAAACACTTTATAATTAGAAGAGACTTGTAAGCTGCAGGAGATGGCTGTTTGTTTTTACAGGACCCTGCAATGTGTCTGTGGCAGTGCTGGTGAGTGTTCCCCTACTGCAGCTGATGTTTGTCTATTGATACCCACTGCATAATTTACAAACCATTTTGCAGCTGATGCTGCTGCATTGTGCAGAGCAGCTGGACACTCACACAAGCTTGGGCAAGGAGGAATTACTTCACTGCCTCAGCCAGCAGTGGCATCAACACCATGTGTGGGTGCAGGGCTCAGTTGAACAGGGGGATGGAGCTGGGATGGAGCTGGAGAGCCTCTGCCTGGCTTCCTCTGTGGAACTGGAATTTGCTTCTGCAGTATGTCTGTCACAGGCATGTCTGGGGGTCCTGCCCTTCAAAGAATCCCTGGATGGTGGGGTTGGAAGGGCCTTGCAGAGCTGCCCCAGCCCCTGCTCCAGCAGCTTCCCCTGGCTCAGGGGGCACAGGAACGTGTCCAGGTGGGGTTGGAAACCTCCTGAGAAGGAGCCTCCACACCCTCCCTGGGCAGCCTGGGCCAGGGCTCCCTCCCCTCAGCACCAAAGGACTTGCTCCTTGTGTTTATCTGGAACTTTTTAGTGTTCCAGCTGATGTCCATCACCCCTTGTCCTGGCACTGGACACCACAGAAAAAAAGCATCCCCCCATCCTCCAGACACCCCCCTTTAGGTACTTGTCAGTGTTGCTGAGGTCTCCCTGAGCTCAGCCTTCTCTTCCCCAGGCTGAACAGCCCCAGGTCCCACAGCCTTTCCTCATAAGAAGGATATTCTAGTCCCCTGATCATCCCATTGCTGCTGCCACCTGCAGCACCTTCCCTAGGGGCACAACCCCAGCTCCCTGGTCCCCAGCCACACAGCCCCTGGGGTTTCCTTTACACTTGGGGAGCTGCAGGGCTGCAGCTCTGCTCTCTCAGCCAGGCTGGCTGCTCTTCTGCAGAAGATTGTCTCTTCCCAAGGAGGTGAGTTACTGCCAATGCAATTACAGGCAGAGACGTGCTGCTCAGCTCTGCCCTCAGCAAGATTGCATGTGGGAGCCATGAGCCTGCAGGGAGGGGGATGCTCTTTGGGCAGCAGCTTTGCATTGGGCTGAGCTGCTCCATGGGAGAGTGTGAGCAGGAGCAGCACTTGTCCAAGAGACTGCTGGAACGAGGTTCATTGCTCTCATTTGCTTAAAAGCCTTTCCCCCCTCCCCCTTAGTGTGTGTGTAAACCAACATGCAGAGCATTTGCAGAGGAAAGCTGTGATCTTTAAGGGTCAGCTTCTGCCTGTGGTTGTGCAGTCAGCATGCTGGCTGGACCTCTGCTGACCTGAGTCCTGCTCTTGGGCCTGTTTGTCTTGCATGACTTTGTGTAAATCATACACAGCTGCTCTGACCCAGTTTCTTGTCAGTGTGGTTGATGTTTCCACGCTTCAAAGAGCAATCAGAAGCTAATGTAATTGTCTGAGATGCTCATCACTGCAACACTGAGGTGCACAATGTAAAAAGGCTGCTGACCAGCTGCCAGGGTGACAAATGATTTGACTGCTGCATGCAAAATCTTGGCCATGCTTCACTCAACAGCAACTGCAATGAGCCCTGGAGCTCACACAGCCTGTGTTCTGCACTCAGTGTCCTGCACTTAGTGATCACTGTTAATCGCTGTTCATCTGTTAACAACATAAAGCTGGTTGGACTCTGATGCCCCTTTGGCTGGTGAATCAGGATCTCTTCTGCCATTTTTAAGCTAAAACTTGAACATACACAACCAACTGTGGCTTAGCAGATGTTGAGATCCTTCCTGGTGAAAGGAGAAGCTTCAGCATCCTTGGAGCTGTGGCTCCAAATGCCTGGCTGGAAAGGAAGGTTACCCCTAAGATCTGCTGATGGCAAAAACTAGTTGGCAGGCAACGTGGTGCTGTGAGATGGAGATGTCTGAGCTGCTGGGGAGGGGAGAATAGAGCTGTGCCATGCATGCATTTTTCCACTGTGCATCCTCAATTGCTCCTGCTCTCCCTGTGGCAAAGGCTGAGCATGAGAGAGGATGATGCTTTCCCCTCGTCCAAGGAACCGCAGCTGAGTTGGTGAGAGAAACCCTTCCCGTGGGTGCATCCTGCCAGATCATCTGCCAAGCTGCAGCACAAATCAATGTTGCTTGTTCTGCTACTGGTTTGCTTGTGTGTGCACACACAGTGTTACATCAAGGAGGGAACATGTGCTCTTTCTGTCAGTGAAATGAATAAGGCATGGCTGGTGTACGGGGAGTAGCTTGTGTGGGCAGCAAATGATGGAGCTGGAGAGAGGCAATTAATCTGTCTGACCCATCCAGCTGCTTCTTTTTGGCTCTTGGAGAGTGTATTATTGAATTTTATTGTTTAATAATGAAGTTGCAGTAGTAGCAGAGGACAAGGAACAGGATAGAGAACAGTGTACCCAAAAGAAGGAGAGGGTTTTGTTCTATAAATGGATGGCCTGATGGCTCGAGAGCTGTCACATACCCACTGCAAAATAACAGGGACACCTCAGCCAGCTGGGTACCTAGAAAAAGACTTGTAGGATGAGGTGGAAGAGGGTGGGAGTTTATCTGAGAAAAGAAGAGGGATGCACACATGATGCATCACTTGTGCTGGGGGTACTTTTGTTCTCAAGTGGAAGATTCAGACAGCCAAGGCACAAAATTAGCTCGTGGGACACTCTCAGGCAGGGTCCTGCTGCCTGTGTTAGTGGGCTATACAGATTGGGGGTGTTCTGTAGTTATTAACTGACATACCTTCTGACAGACACTTTTATAAACTCTTAGAAATCAGGGAGGAACAGGCTGAAAGGAGCTTCTAATTGAAACCACTCCATTTCCCCCATGGAGGTGTCAGATCCGTGTGGCTGTCAGGCTTGCCTTTAAATCCAAGGGATGGTGGCAGGATGCTCTGGGTTTAGTGCTCAGGGCCCATCAAGTTTGTAAACAAGATTGATTTTTTTCTGTTCTGCCTGACAGAGGCTGTGAGCAGGAATCTTGTGCTGGGATGCAGTAACGAGATGGGCTTCTCCCTGTGGGGAGTGATGAGCTGGAGCTGTAGTGAAGGAGGCTGCAATTGATGTGCAGCACCTGTGAGCCCCCAGCTCGAGGTGACCATCTCTCTGGGTCCTCAGCCATGGGGATACAGGGTGGTTCTGTGCTGGGGATTGTTCTATTTAACATCTTCATCAGTGATCTGGATAAATGGATCCAGGGCACTCTCAGTCAGTTTGCAGATGGCACCAAGCTGGGTGGTTGCATAGATCTGCTTGAGGGCAGGAAGGGTTTGCAGAGAGCCCTGGCCAGGCTGGAGCCATGGGCTGAGGCCAATTGCATGAAGTTCCACAAGACCAAGTGCTGGGTCTTGCACATGGGCCACACCAACCCCAGGCAATGATCCAGGCTGGGGCAGAGGGGCTGGAAAGCTGCTGGAGGGAAAGGCCTTGGGGGTATTGACAGACAGTGGCTGAACATGAGCCAGGCAAAGGAAGGAGCCCAGGGAACCATCTCTTCTCTCCAGTAATGAATGCCAGGACGAGAGGACAAATGGGCTGGAGTTGCCCCAGGGGAGGTTGAGGCTGGAGCTGAGTCAGAAGTGTTTCCCTGAGAGGGGTGTCAGCCCCTCTGCCAGGCTGCCCAGGGAGCTGGGGCAGTGCCCAGCCCTGGAGGGATCCCAAAGCCATGGAGCTGAGGTGCTGAGGGCTGTGGGTCAGTGTTGGGCTGGGACTTGATCATCTTAAAGGTGTTTTCCAACCAAAACTCCGTGATTCTCTGTGGCAGTGTGAGCCCCAGCACTCAGGTCACTGCTCTGCACAGCCAGGAGGAAACACTTGAGCATTCAGGGAGGTTCAAACCTCATCCCCAGCATTCAGGGACTGCAGGGTCTGGGGTCACCTGCTTCTCTGCCTCTTTGGGAGATGGGCACAGCATATGCTTGACTCACAGTTGGTGGCTCTTTCAGCAGAGACCTCAGTGCCTGTGCTGGATTTCTGTTTGGAGACCTTGCTGCCTGCTCCATCATGGAAGGATGTGCTCTCAGGCTTCTGCTCCCTGGCAGTGGCTGTGCTCAGTGCAGGCAGAGCATTGGCATTTTTAGCAGGCCACTGGTGGTATTTCTGCCCTGAATTGTGGTCAGTGCTGCTTAACTAGAGGAAAAAGCAAGCTGTGTCTGCACTGTATGAATGGAGCATTGAGTTTGGGTTTGATTTCTCCAATCAAAGCTGGAAGTTTGGGGAGCAATTGAAGCACTTGCTAGTTTTAACTGGTTTATCCAGCAGCCTAGGCAGGGAGTGACATTTGCTCTGCATTGTGGCTCACTGTCCTCATTCCCTTCTCTGTTGTGTTTGTCAAGCCCATGCTTGTAAAGGTTGTTATCTGGTATTGGGAGCATGCAGGCTGTGTGACAAGAGAGCTAGATACACATCCACAGGCTCTGCAGCCCCATACTGCCAACAGCAGCTGCTGAGAGTTTGCAAGATCACAGAGCAAATGTCAATTCTTCCTGGAAGCTCATGTTTTCCTAGAACTCCCTCTTCCAGCAGCTCTCAGGAGAGGATGCTCCAGCTGTCTGGCAGGTGGTGAAGGTGTCTGAGCTTCCCTTGCAGCCAGTGAGAGCCACGAGGGCTCCTGCCATGGGGATTGTCTCAGCCAGCACAAGAAATGCCCTGTGTGTCTCTGGTGCCTGCTGCAGGGTCCCCAGCTCAGCCAGAGCCCACTGCTGGGGCTGCCCTTTGTGTCTGGGCTGCAGCCTGTGCTCAAAGGCTTTGCTTGCTGAGCCAGCAATCACAGACAAGGGAAGCCCAGCACTAACCTGCTCATTTTGATCCCCTCATTTGTAAAAAGTGGGTGGGTTTTGATTCTTTTCCATTTGAATCATGTAACTCCTCAGTTTTGCTGTGGAAATGGAATGCTGAGCCCACAGCAGGTGGGGAGCTGCCATTTCCATTCCAGATGCAAAGAAGTCTCTCTTCATTACATGGGTATGGCTGGAATGGCCCTGAGGAGCCCAAATGTGTGGCTTTCTGCTGGCTTTGCTTGTGCTAGGTGACAGAATCAGATCCTGTCTGGCAAGGAGTGAGGCTTTTAGCTCTTGGAAAGGCTCTGTCTGTTATGTAAGGGAAGCAAAACCACCCCATGTGTGTTGCTGCCTCTCAGCTCTGCCAAGCTGCTGCCTGTGCTGTGCCGGGGGATGGAGGGACAGCTGGGGGTACAGACCTCATCTGTGATGCTTGTGTTCCTTCCTCTGAAGTGAAATAACCTCCTTTAAGTGCTCACCCATTCTCAGCATCCCAAGGGAAGGCTCCCTGCTGCCCTGGGAGGTGTCTGGTGCTTTGTCCTCAGATCACAGCTGTAGCTGCCAGTTTTCTGTCATGCTAAAATGTAATGAACCAGAGTGCACTGGAATAATCTGCTGTAAAAGGAACAGTCTCAGCAGCCAGCTCCTTAAAAATGATAAGAGAGGGGACTGCCTCAGTGGAGCTATTCATCTAGGAACTTTACAAGTGATTAAGTTGAAGTATTCAGGGAGCTGATGAGGGGATAGCAGACAGCAGCACCACAGCAAGGAGATGAAGCAGTCAAGCAAAACACAAGTGCATCTGTATGGTTTGAGATCCAGTTGAGACAAGATTCTACACCTCAAGCTGGCCCTGCTGGGGCCACCCCTCAGCCTGAGGGGACCCCTGTGCTGTGGGTAGGAGCCAGGATGGCACACCAGCCCCATCCCCTGTTGCTGAGGACACCAGCAATGACAAGCACACATTTGTGTGCAGGCTGCTTGCTTTTCAAATGCTTTAGGGTCAAACTGAAGCTGTTGCAAGCTGCTGGATGGAGTTTTGCAGCCTTTCTTGTTGTGTTTTTTGTGTCAAGTGATGTTTCATGCAGAAGTGGCTTCTGGGTGTCCTGCTAGGAGGCTACATGCTGCTTGTAGGGAAGATCAAGCAAATCCTTGACTGGGCTATGAATTATTTGTTTGTTCATGTATCAAAGGTCCTTTTCAAAGGATAAGGGAAGCTTGTGCATGACCTATAAAAGGAGGTTTATACTACTGTGGTTTCATTTCAGCCCATACCTCACTGCCCACAGTGGCTGTTCCATAATCCACAAGGATAAAGCTGTAGCTGCTGGCCTGGCCTCGTGGCTTGGGTTTGTAGATGAAGCTCTGGTGACTGATGAGGTCTCCATCTTCTCCATTTTCAGTATTCCTCTCTTTCTGGGGGTTGTTGCTGAGTCTTGCTGTGCTTCCCATGTAATTTCTGCTCTGCTCACCTGACTCTAAACCCCAAGCCACGTGTTTTCTATATTCTGCATCTATCTGCACCCACCTCGTCCCCCACGTCCCTCTGGAACCTCCAGCTCCCTTCACACATTGCCTCAGCTGATGTCTGACTTCTTCCAGTCCCTCTCCAGCCCCTTGGAAGGGTCCCTCAGCCTGGAAATCCAAACAGAGCTACAGCACCCAAATGTTCCTTCTGGGTCAAACCAAAGGCACATCTCTTTTGGTGCCAGGATCATGGAAGTGCTCAGGGAAAGTAGCTTGGAGAGTGGTACCTGCTGGCCAGTGACAGGCAAAGGATGTCCCAGGAGACAGGGGAATGCAGTCATCAATGTGTCCTCTATTCACCTTGTGGTGTTCTCCCCATAAATCCCTCTCTCTGTCTTTTTCAGCTTGCCTGCCTGGATTTTACAAGCTTTCCCTCCGTTTGCCTCTCTGCTCTCCTTGCCCTGAGCACAGCTTCACACATGAGGAAGCCTCAACCTTCTGCTCCTGCCAGAAGAACTACTCCAGGTCTCCATCAGACCCACCATCTGCTTCCTGCACACGTAGGTCCTGGCAGCTCGTGGGGACACGAGGGAAGGGGCTGCGGGTGCCATGTCTGGGGCACAGATCCTGCTGGGCTCTGGGAGGCTGTCAGAGCTGGCTCCTGCCAGCATGGTGTGCCAGGGCAGCTGTGCCTGCCCATGTGTGTGCCTGGGAGGGCCTGCCTGCACTAGGGCACTGCCACAGAGGGGGATGAGCCAGCAGGATGCCCTCATGGGCAAGAAGCCAGTGGCATCCTGGGGTGTGTTAAGAAGAGTGTGGGCAGCACATTGAGGGAGGTTCTGCTGCCCCTCTGCTCTGCCCTGGGGAGGCTCATATGGAGTCCTGTGTTCTGGGCTCCCCAGCTCAGGAGAGACAGGGAACTGCTGGAGAGAGGCCAGTGCAGGGACAGCAAGATGCTGAGGGGATGGGACATGTGTGTGAGGAGGAAAGGCTGCAGCCCTGGGGCTGCTCAGCCTGGAGAAGAGAAGGATGAGCTCAGGGGCACCTCAGCAGTGCTGATAATCCCTAAAGGGTGGGTGTCAGGAGGATGGGGACAGTGTTTATTGTGTGGTGCCCAGTGCCAGGACAAGGGGTGATGGACATGAGCTGGGACACTAAAAAGTTCCAGTTAAACACAAGGAGCAAGTCCTTTGGTGCTGAGGTGAGGGAGCCCTGGCCCAGGCTGCCCAGGGAGGGTGTGGAGGCTCCTTCTCAGGAGGTTTCCAACCCCTCTGGACACATTCCTGTGCCCCCTGAGCCAGGGGAACCTGCTCTAGCAGAGGGTTTGGGCTGGATGAGCTCAAGACCCACCAGGACACATTCCAGCATGACCTAACCTAGGCAAGACCTACTTTGGCAGTGGGATTGGACTGGCTGATCCCTAAAGATCCCTCCCTTACCACTCAACGTTTGCTTCTGCTTCCAGGCCCTCCCTCAGCCCCGAGGAACCTGGTGTACAGCCTGCGCCAGTCCTCGCTGGTGCTGCGCTGGAGCGCTCCCGCCGACGCGGGCGGCCGCAGCGACCTGACCTACAGCCTGTGGTGTGGCCGCTGCCCGCCGGCCCCGCGGGGCGCCTGCCAGCAGTGTGGCAGCAGCGTGGGCTTCGTGCCACAGCAGACAGGGCTGGTGGATCCTACAGTGACCCTGGTGAACCTCCTGCCCCACGTCAACTACACCATCCGTGTGGCGGCCGTCAACGGCGTGTCGGGGCCCTCAGGGCAGCCCTACGCCGAGGTGAACGTGTCCACGGGCCTGGCAGGTACAGCTCAGCTGGGGCCTGAGCTCCAGGCCACTGGGGAGTGGCTCCTGTGCTGCCTCACAGCTGTGTGGCACTGCAGGTGTTTGGGGGGTGCTTGGTGGTGGGGTCACTGGGAGGACGTGGGGTCTGGATGAAGTGTTTCCATGAGAGGGGTGTCACCCCTGTGCCAGGCTGCCCAGGGAGCTGGGGCAGTGCCCAGCCCTGGAGGGACCCCAAAGGCATGGAGCTGAGGTGCTGAGGCTGTGGGTCAGTGCTGGGCTGGGTGAGGGCAGGACTGGGATTTGATCTTAAAAATCTTTTCCAACCATAATGACTCTATGACAAGAATCCTATGATTTCAGTCATCTGGTTCCACAACAAGTGGCCTCAAGTTGCACCTTTGGAGGTTGAGGTTGGAGATTCATGAAGGACTTTTTCCCTGAGAGGGGTGTCAGCCCCTGTGCCAGGCTGCCCAGGGAGCTGGGGCAGTGCCCAGCCCCGGAGAGATCCCAAAGCCCTGGAGCTGAGGTGCTGAGGGCCAGGGGGTTAGTGCTGGACAGGGTGAGAGGAGGGCTGGGAATTGATCTTAAAGGTATTTTCCAACCATAATGATTCCATGACAAGAATCCCATGATATGAGTCATCTGGTTCCATGACAAGTGGCCTCAAGTTGCACCTTTGGAGGTTGAGGTTGGAGATTCATGAAGGACTGTTTCCCTGAGAGGGGTGTCAGCCCCTGTGCCAGGCTGCCCAGGGAGCTGGGGCAGTGCCCAGCCCTGGAGGGATCCCAAAGCCCTGGAGCTGAGGTGCTGAGGGGTGTGGGTCAGTGCTGGACAGGGTGAGGGAAGGGCTTGGATTTGATAACCTTAAAGGTCTTTCCCAACCAAAATGGTTCTAAAGGCTGCCCAGGGAGGGTGTGGAGGCTCCTGCCTTGGAGGGCTTCAGGACCCACCTGGACACGTTCCTGTGTGACCTGATCTAGGTGGGAGCTGCTTCTGCAGTGGAGTTGGGCTGGATGAGCTCTGAAGGTCCCTTCCAACCCCCACCATTGTGTGATTCCATGCTATGAGTGTCATCTTGGGCTGTTCATGTCCAACACTGCAGCAACACCCTGGCTCCTCTGGGTTGGCTCCATGGCTCAGCAGTGGTGCTTAGCAGGGGTGGGCAGCCCAGGCAGGATGGGGAGATGGAGACTGACTCCATCAACTCCCAAAGGAGATGAGATTGGTGCCACAGGGAGAGGAGGAACTGGCTGTGCTGAGGGCATGGCATCAGCCAGCCTGCCTGTGAGGACAGGCCCCTGACTGGCTGGAGGGGTTTGATTGTTCCTCAGCTGTGCCTGGGGAAAATGAGCCCTGGCTTGTTGTGTCCTTGTCTGTTCCTCTGCAGTTACATTATTAATTTGCATGAAAACCCTTTGCCAAGCCACAGTTAATGGAGACAGATGATCCTCACATACCTCTTGGCAGGAATTGGCCAACAATTTCATCTGAAGAGATTAAACTTTGATCTTGTTATAAATAATTCTCCCACCACTTGATCAAATGGGGGTTTATTTTACATGTGTTGTTGCTTTCTCTTCCCTCACATGATGATCTGTGTGAATCTGTTGGGTGGATGCTGTGCCACAGACTGCTCCTCAGTGGAGGTGTCATCCCTTATTAGGATCTTTGCTGTTCAAGGATGGATTCAGCCTCTGGGAAGATCTTCTCTCTCCTGAGTTCAGGCTATTCCTGAGTCAGTGTACAAGCTAGTGAGGGGTGAGCTTGATGAGATCTAACAGGTTCCTCCAGAGGCCTGGTGTCAAGCAGTGCTCCATCCCTAGAGCTTCAGGTTTGAGTGGGGACAAGAGGCCAGGTAAAGGCAGCAAGTGCCCCATCCTCTGTAGGGAGTGAAACACCAAGTCCTGATACCAAACCATGCCCTGGCCATTCATCTACTACAACTTCTGAGTCGGTGGGAATCTCTGCCTCTTCCTCATCACTGCATACTCCTGAAGGAGCTGAAATGCACAGCAAGAGTATGGCATCATTAATCTTGTAATCTGTTCAAAATCAATGTCTCTTGTCAAGCTGTCAAGTCTCTGGATGCAGATGGTGCCTCACAATTGTTTGTGCAGCTGAGCCTCAGCAAGTTTCTTGAAACACTGAGGGGTTTGTGCTGCTGAAGGTGTCCCCTTGCAGGGGCAGTGCCAGGCTGGGGCTGCTCGTGCCCAGCTGCCCCAGTTCCTCTTGCTATGGCACTGTGAGCAAAAAGGGACAGTGAGGATGATTAACTTGTGCCTATTGGCAAAGAGGTGGAGAAAGTCATCTCCTAGGGATGGGTTTCTCTGGCTTCTCAGTCAGGTTTGCCTTGAGCACCCCTCCTGAGCAAGATTCCCCCCCTCCCACTGTCAGGAGTGGACCCTGTGTGGGCAGGACACAGAGCTGTGTCTGGCACAGGCAGCTTCAGAGCTGCTCAGGGGACTGTGCCATCCCCAGGGCATCCTGAGCCCTGAAGTCCCTCATGGTTACAGCCCAGCACAGAAGTGGACATCAGCACAAAGTGAGGCTTTGGGGTGCCTGGAGCAGCAGTGCCTTCCTTGGCAGCTGTGATGGCATGGTCTTAGAGAAGTTATTTCCAGCAGCAGGGAAGCTCTGGCTGCAGATATGCAGATTCAGAGGGGAAAATGAAACAAGCCCCCATTTAGCTGTCAGATCCCTGCTCCTCTGCATGTGGCTCTGAGTGCAGCTTCCCCTCTGCCCTTCCCCTTCAGCAGCTGCAAGAGGGAGTTAGCACTTGTTCATTGTATTTGCAGGGGAAAAGCCAAGATGCTGTTTAGTCTCCAGGAGGCAAAATTAATACTAGGGCTTTTATTTTTCTAATCTGGCCCCAGCATGGGACTAAATCAAACTGTTTGAGGAGAGAAGGAGCTGTTTACCTGCAGGAGCAGAGCTGCATTAGCTATGTAAATGTAGACTCTGGGACGATGTCATTTGTATTCCCTGCAGGGATCAGCTTCTGTCTTAAAGGGCTTTTAAATCTGTTGCAGATTAATAATGCAGCCAGAGCTGAAATGCATTCTGCTTTCTGTGACTGTGGAGATGCTGTTTGTGCTGAGTTAGGTCCTCTGACACAGACTTCTCAGGGCCTACTTGGTGGTGGTGCAGCAGCACCAGTCCAGCCCTGGGCAGGGAAGATGAGCTGCCTCTGGGGTGAGGGTCTGCACCCAGGGGACATGGAGGAGCTGCACTGTAACTGATGAGGCTGCTTCCCTGCTTGCAAAGACAGACCTTGAGGCAGGAGTTGCCTGGGACAGTGCTCAGTGCATTTTCCATCTTGGGGTGTTGATAACTGGTGACAGAGGGGTGAAACCATCTCTGCCCAGCACGAGCAGTGCCAGGGCACAGGGTGGCAAAGGTGTTCAGGAGTGATGGGAAGGTCTGACCATGCAGTGACCACCCAGCCCATCTGGGGAGCAGCAGACAGCACAGTGGATCAGTTGCTGTCTGCTCTTGTTCACTGTGTGCCTGCTCAGCTGCCCTGGCTCTGGAAAGGTGGGGAGAGAGTGTTCCTGGGGATGGCTGAGTGCAGGAGCTGGAGCCCAAAGAGGCTCTTCCAGCTGCAGCTTCAACTCCATCCTCAAGTGCTTCCTGTTGTCCCTCTTTGTTCTGCACCAGGGGAGGCTGAGATTGGAGCTGAGGCAGAACTGTTTCCCTGAGAGGGGTGCCAGCCCTGTGCCAGGCTGCCCAGGGAGCTGGGGCAGTGCCCAGCCCTGGAGGGACCCCAAAGCCCTGGAGCTGAGGTGCTGAGGGCTGTGGGTCAGTGCTGGGCTGGGCAGGGTGATTGCAGCAGCTTCCAGGGCTTTAACAACCCAAACAATTCTATGATTCAGTGATGGGGCACAGTGCCCACACCTGGTTTTATGCCTTTGCTGCTGAGACACTGGTTAATTAAGAGGAATAAACCCATACACAGCAGAATGGAGTTTATCAAATGAGGCAGAGTGGTGAATAATTTAATGTTTGCTTTTCCAGGAGAGAGGCAATGTTAGGGGACCTTAAAATATTGATGGCAAACACATTTTTTCCCCCCAGTGTGAAATGCTTTATAGCCTGTGTGATTTTCTTTAATGCCTTTTCAACATGTGTGAGGCTGGTGGCTGCTCTTTGGCATGTGCTGTGGGTTCTGCTCTGCAGCCCAGCAGCAAGCCAGTGTGATTTTTCCTGATGACTTTGTTAACAGTCAGGACCACTTGTTCAGGCTTCTTCAGGCTGTTTGTTAGAGTCAGAGCTACAACAGGGCATCTGTGTGATATTTTATTGATAGGAAACCTGTAAAACAGCAAGGAGCACTTAACTTAGTTTACAAGAGCAAACCCCAGATAAGCATCAGGCTGCTTTGGCTGTTTGTGTCACTTGTCTGGTGAAGCATGTGGTGATGGTCTCTGATGCAGAGGCACAGGCTGGTGGTAGGGACCACCCCAGCCTGAGCTGCCAGCAGGCCCCTGGCTCAGTGTGTGCTTGTGGGACTGATGAAAGAAGTAGGGAATGTTTCTCTCTTATTTCTAACCTTACATGTGAAGGGCTTGTAGGACACACCAAGGCTTTTCCAAGGCTGTTTCAGCCACCCTGGCACAGGCTCTGGCTCACAGCACCCCAGGCAGCTGGGATCTGTGACCCTCCCTGCTGCTGAGCACACAGCCTGTGCCCCAGGAGCTGATGGTCACTTCTCAGTTTGACATGCTCCACACTGAATCTTCCTTCCTGGCATGTGTGCTCCTGTTTAGTTCCTCTCACTATGCAAGAAGACCTTGCCAGCAAGTCCCTTTTTAACCAGGTTTGGCTCCAAACAAGCTGAGCTGACTTCCCCAGTGTGCAGCAGGCAGCCTGCTGGCCCCAGCTGGCCCCAGCCTCTGCCTGATGTGGTGCCTTTGCTGTCTGTGCAGTGGGAGTGAGTGCCAGCCTGAGCCTGCTGCACCCAGCTCTGCTTTCCCAGGGCTTCCTCTGTGCCATCTCCTTCTCTGACCACTTTCAGTAGCCTGGAGGAGGCTGAGGAAAGACAAGATCACTCTGCAACTCCCTGAAACAGAGCTGAAGTGAGGTGGGGATCAACCTCTTCTCTCCAGTAGTGGATAGGACAGGAGAAAATAGGCTCAAGTGGCCTCAGGGGAGGTTGAGATTGGACATTAGGAGGGACCTTTTTTCCCTGAGAGGGTTGTCAGCCCCTGTGCCAGGCTGCCCAGGGAGGTGGGGGAGTCCCCAGCCCTGGAGCTATTTAAAAGATGCACAGCTGAGGTGCTGAGGGCTGTGGCTTAGGTCAGTGCTGGGCTTGGCAGTGTGAGGAGAGGGCTTGGACCTGATCACCTTAAAGATCTTTTCCAACCATTAGGATTCTGTGGTTCTGTGAATTAGGGCATGTTCCTTGCTTTCACACAGTGTTACTGGCTGCCCACAGATGACAGAGCTGTTGTATTTTTACCACCATCTTCTTCTGTTGGATGATCACCAAGCTTGGAGTTACCCTGTTTCAGCCCTGATCCAGAGGGAGTGATCTGGCACTTGCAGGAGCAGCACACTCTCCAGCTCTTTAAATTGTTGAAGTCTTTACTGTGGCATCCCAGGGCAGAAGCAGAAGTGGAGTAACCACAAGTGACCACGTCTGTGCTGACATGAGACTTGCAGCCAAGATGAATGTGAGGGTGGGGATGCAGAGCTGTGCTGGACGGTGGGAACCAAAGCCTGCTGGCTGCGTGCCCAGGGCTCTGCTCCAGGCCAGCCATGCAAGTGCAAGGGGTGCTGCTGGCAGTGGGGAGGCTGTGGAGCAAGGGGAAGCTCTGCAGTCACCTGCTGCTTTCCTCTCTGCCTCTGCAGCACCGACTCCTGTCACCGACATCCGCACGGATAAAGTCGAGCAGAAGAGCATCTCCTTGTCCTGGCAGGAGCCGTCCTTCCCGCCTGCCAACGGCACCGAGTACGAGGTCAAGTACTACGAGAAGGTAGGCTCAGGGATGGGCTGCAGCTCTGCCCTGCCCCAGCCCTCCCTGCCTCAGCCCTGGGGGCTTCTCTCACCAGCCACCGCTGTCCCTCGGGGCCACGGTGCATGGGGGGAGCTGCGTGTGCAGGGGGCTGCATGTGTGTGTGTGTGCAGGGATTGCAGAAGGTGCTGCACATGCAAGAGGTGCTGCAGGTGTGTGGGGATGCTGTGTATGCATGGGAGCTGTGTGTGCAGGGGGTGCTGTGTGTGCAGGAGATGCTGCTTGTGCAGGGAGTGTTGTGTGTGCAGGAGATGCTGCATGTGTATTGGGACTGTGTGTGCCTGAAGGGCTGCATGTGCATGGGAGCTGCATGTGAAGGGGCTGCTTTGTATGCAGGAGATGCTTCATGTGCAGGAGGTGCTCTGTGTGGGGAAGGTGCAGCATGTGCAGGGGCATGCTGCATGTGTAGGGAGGCTGCATGCATGGGGGTGCTGTGCATGCAGGAAGTGTTGCATGGGAGCTGCTTGTGCAGGAGGTGCTGTGTATGCAGGAGCTGCTGCATGTGCAGGGGGCTGCACGTGTGGGACATGCTGCACTTGCATGAGGTGCTGCATGTGCAGGGGGCTGCATGTATGTGGGAGCTGCATGTGAAGGGGGTGCTGTGTATACAGGAGATGCTGCACATGCAGGAGGTGCTGTGTGTGCACAGGGCTGCTTATGTGAAGGTGCTACATGTGTGTGTGGGATGCTGGGTGTGCAGGGGAGGCTGCATGTGTGCAGGGACTGCATGTGCATGTGTTCAGGGGGGCTGCATCTGCTGCCAGTCCCAGGCAGCCACCTGAAGGTTAAGAGAGCTGCTTCCAACAGCCTTTGCCTCTCCCACAGCATTATACAACCTGCTCATGCAAGTTTTAGGAAGTTTGGACTAGTTGTTAATCAGTGGGTTCTCCCCCCATCTGTGCAACCAGATTTCATCCAGTCCCCACGTTGGCATCTCCCTGGGACAACTAGTGAAGCTCATCATCTCCATTCATTCTTTCCTATGACTTTTCTATGACTTCTTTTTTTTCCAAGGACATTAGAAAGCTGAGGTTTGGGGACTTGCCATTAACCAGCTGGACAGGAACTGCTAAATCCTCCTGGGTTCCTAAATCTTTGGTGAGGTGACCCTGATCTTCACAGCCTCTTGCTGGGAAAGTGTTTGGCCTTGTGGTCTTTGCTGGTTTGGGGCTGAGTGCCCTGACTTTGGGGAGCTGGGAGAGCTCTTCCACGTGGGAGAGGACACAAGGAAACAGGTTTTATTGCCAGTCTCTGGGTTTCAGAACTAGCTGTTATCTGTCAGGTGTGCTGGGTTGAGAGTTTCAAGAAGAAATAGCTCTGGGCAGAGGGAGCAGGGCCAAGGCTCTAAATCAAAAGGAATGCAGTGTGTGACACAGTTCCACAAATTACCTTATCTGCCTGTGCTCAGGCTTATTATGAGACTGATTCCATGTCAAGCAAGGCATGCAGGTGCTGTGCTGCTGTTCTGGGCTTAGAAAGCAGCCACCTCGAAGCTGATCCATCCTAATGTGATTTTCAGTATCTGATAGATGTGACAGGAGGGATCTGTGGCTGAGGGCAGACACTGAAGCCTGACACAGTAATTCCTGTGCAAATGGGCTGCAGATACTCAGGGACAAGATACTGAGGGGGTTGTGAAGCCAGGAAATGTCCTGCTTGGGTAGGGAATTCAAACTAGAGATGAGCAATTATTCACTGAAATGAGGCTCTTGATTCTGACATGAAAAGCAACCCAGTTCCTAATCTTTGGTGTTAGAGCCTTGCTTTACCTGTGGAGACTGGAGGGGGAAAGTGTATTGAGTGGAAAATATGTTCCTCAGTGACATCCCCAGCCCTGGAGAAGCTGGTGCCAGATCACAGGGATGCTCACCAGGCTGCTCCCTGGTGTGATGAGGGTGCAGCACACACGTGGGATCTGAGAGAGGCCAGTGCTGGGGTTGTGGGATGTGGCCTGGGCTTGCTCCTGGTAACAAGTGGCCTTAGATAACCCCAGTCTGGGACTATGGCAGCACCAGCCTCCTCTTCTCAGGGGGGATGTTGCTCAGAGATACCCAACACAGCTGAGAAAATGCTCTCCAGTGACAGCTCCACAGCAGCATGGGAGGTTCTGTGGGAGCTCACAAGAGGTCTGGGGCTTCTTTTGCTTTGCAAACCACGGGAAGCAGAGGCACAGGGATCTGCTCTGGCATGTCCAAGCCCCTCCTCTGCCCTCACTGCCTCCAGCAGCCACTGCAGGAGGGGATCTGCCCATCACACTCTCACTTCACCCAGGCAGAGGGATCTGTAGGTTGCTGGACAAGTGAATAAAATCCCAGGGGCAAGGACTGTTGGCAGATCCTCCTGCCAGCCTGGATTACTCAGCATGTGCTCAGACACACTTGTTGCATGTGCTCAGACACACTTGTTGCATGTGCTCACACACACATGTTGCATGTGCTCAGACACATGTTGCATGTGCTCACACACACACACACACGTTTACTCCACATCTGGAGCAGGGGAGGGGCTGGATGGTGCCAGCAGCTGAGCCCTGATACTGGGGGCATGTGGGATGCAAGGAGCCATGTGGGGTGGCACAGCTGCTCCCCACCACCCCATCCTCTGCCTGTCCTCACAGTGCATCATCTGCCTCCATCTGCCATTCCACATCACCTTTCCATGTACCTCCTCTTAACGAGACCTCTAGCAAACGTCTTCTTTCTGCTGAAGGTGTTGTGTTTGTCCTGATGGGACCCAGGGGTGAGGTGCAGACACAGCTGTGCTCTGCCCATGGTGCAGCTGGCAGCCCAGCTACATCTTGGGTATCTCATTATTGCACAGGATCAGAGAGATCAGAGCTACTCGACTGTGAAAACCACGTCAACGGCCGTGACGGTCGATAACCTGAAGCCTGGCACTCTCTATATTTTCCAAATCAGGACATCTTCCTCTCCAGATTATGGAAACTACAGCCCTAGTATTGAAGTGGAGACACTGGCAGAGTGTAAGTGTTGGTGAGGCTTGTTGTCTCTTACAAGCACCTCTGCAGACATCAGGTTGTGAGCTGAGGGGGTGGGGATGCTGCTCCTCGCTGCTCCTGCTCCAGAGGAGCTTGGTTCTGGGGAGCAGCATCTGTTGCTGTGGTTCTGCTGCTCCAGGTGTGTGATACTTCCCAGGATTTGCTTGGAATTGTGATTTCTTGTTGGGTTTTAAGGAGCTGGTCATCTTGTCCTGGAGGTGGCAGTCCTGACTCTTCCCAGTTTCACTGTGAGGGGAGGGAGCCCTGGCTCAGGCTGCCCAGGGAGGCTGTGGAGGCTCCTCAGGGGGTCTCCAAACCCACCTGGACACATTCCTGTGCCCTCTGATCAAGGGGGAGCTGCTTTAGCAGGAGGTTGGGCTGGATAATCTCTAAAGGACCCTTCCAACCCCCACCATTCTGTGACCCAGTGATCAGTGAGGCAGAGGCTGGGGACATCTCTGCTCTTTCACTGAGGTCTCCCAAGTAGGTACTTGGCAGAGCCAGAGTGACTGGGGCTTGTTTTGCCTTGCCATGATGTTGGTGCTGGAACAGCTCTTGCCAGATCCCTTTTATGGGGCCACCAAAGAGGTGCTGGGAGGGAGCTGGTCAGTGCTGCTGTAACTGCAGAGGGCATGATCCTGTCTGGGCCTGTGAAGCTGCACAGCCCACAGTAGGTGCTGCAGTGACAGGGTGGGTGGCTGCACAGGCTGCAGCAGACAAGGGGCAACCTGGTGATGCACCTGGCCTGGGATGCATGTCCCAGAGATGACTGCAAACCCCTGCTGCTGTGCTGGCTCGTGAGCCCCTTGCCTTGGTAGCCACCTTGCTGCTTAAGGTCAGCCAGCAGCAGTGTTCTTTGCAGGAGCTTTTCTTTTTCACAGTTCCCATTCATAACTATAGTCCAGAAGCATCTCATTTCACTGACTAAAAGAGAGCTTGGAGAGCTGGAAAGGCTGCAGCTTAATAACCCACCCTGGCTGGAAATGAAAGCCCTGTGATGGCTGGCTCAGTCCAGCTCTCACAGATTGTGTTTAACAGGGCTTTAAATTGCATCCATTTGCCACACAGAAGACATTTGCAGAATGAATTGAAGCCAATAAAAGTTTTATATAGAATGTAGCTTTCTCATAGCCCTGTTTGCAAAAGCAGGAAGGGAAAGGGATTAATGTGATGAAGGAATCCTATTTGTAAGTCATAAATTTTAATATGTCCCTCCAATAAACAGGAACCTTCCCTCAGTGCTGGTGAGCAAAAGCTGGGGTGGCAGAGCTGGGGCTGTTGTGCCCACTCCTGCAGCACTGCCCTGTGTGGTGGACTGGCTCCACCAGCTCAGCTTGGGCACTGAACCAGGGTGTGGCTTGCTGTGAGGATGGGGAAGAGTGAATGGAGCTGGGGAAGGGGCTGGAGCACAAGGGGCTGGGGAGGGGCTGAGGGAATGGGGGTGTTGAGCCTGGAGAAGAGGAGGCTGAGGGGAGACAGCAGCACTCTCTGACACTCCCTGACAGGAGGCTGCAGGGAGCTGGGGGTTGGGCTCAACTCCCAAGTGACAGGACAAGAGGAAAGGGGCTGGAGTTGTCCCAGGGGAGGTTGAGGCTGGAGCTGAGGCAGAACTGTTTCCCTGAGAGGGGTGTCAGCCCCTGTGCCAGGCTGCCCAGGGAGCTGGGGGAGTGCCCAGCCCTGGAGGGACCCCAAAGCCCTGGAGCTGAGGTGCTGAGGGCTGTGGGTCAGTGCTGGGCTGGGCAGTGTGAGGTGAGGGCTGGGACTTGATCATCTTAAAGGTCTTTTCCAACCACAGTGATTCTGATTCAGCCTGGTGCTGCAGGTAAATTGTCCCATGGCCTTGCTGGAGGACACAGGCAGCAGTGGGAGGTGCAGCTGGGGCTGCCCTGTGCCCTGGACCTGCCCCAGGCATGTTCCTGACCTGCTTTGCTTCCCTCTGCAGTGACAGTGGCCTCCAGTGAGCAGAACCCCGTCCTCATCATCGTGGTGGTGGCCATCACAGGGCTGACAGTGCTGGTGTCCATGGTGATTGGTGTGATGGTCTGGAGGAGGTGAGTGGAGCTCTGGCTGAGCTGGGACTTGGGCTGAGGAGGTTTGGGGCTGGGGCTGAGCACCAAAGGCTCTATACTGGGGCTCTCAGGGGCGTGGGGCAGAACTGCCTCCCAGTGTGGGAGCTGAGCTGCACTGCCTGCTGGCTCCTTGTGCCCTGAGGCTGGACTCTGTCCCTGAGAGCTGCAGCTTGTGACTTTTATACCCAGCAAGAGGCCACTGCCCAGATAATGGTCTGCATCTTCCTTCTCCTTGCAGACAGTGTGGGTACAGCAAAGCCAGCCAGGACGGCGATGAGGAGCTGTACTTCCATTGTAAGTGGAGCCTGGCCACCATGGCTGCTGTGACTGTGTGGGACCCCTGTGCTCATGGCTGTTAATAACCCAGCTCTCAACAAAGCTGCCCTCACTCCTTGGGGTTTTTTTGCAGTGGTGTCATCCTGCATTATCCCCAGGCAAGGGCTCAGCACAGCAAAGCTCTCTGGGGATGGTGGCCCTGGCAGCTTCATAAAGCAGTGGCTGTCCTTCCTGCACACAGGTCACTGCTGGGATGCTTTCAGCTTCCCACAGGGCACAGGAATGATGCTGTCAGCTCTCCACAAAGTGCTCCATGAGAACACAGCTTTGGTTTTGGGGGGGAGTGACTCTTGATTATTGAGCAGCAATAATTTTACAGCCAGCAGTTGTCAAAGGAAGTTCAGATATCAGGCTGGATGAGTTTGGCTGGCTCCTGGCATCTGCCTGCAAAGCACCCACAGGCTCTTCTGCTCCCCCAAAGCACCTCAGAAGCAGCAGAGCCTCTGTGCTTCTCAGGTGCAGCTTGGCCAAGGGTGAGGAGAGTGCAGCAGCTGCCCAGTCTTGGGAAGGCAAAAGGAGCTGAGGTAGAAGAGAAGCCCTGCATGGTGTAACCCCATTCCTGGAGCAATCTGGCTCTGCTCTTTGCCCATGTGCTGGTCCTGGCTGTGCCAAGCACCTTGTGCAAAACATCCATCATCCTCCTTGCCTTGCCCAGGGAGAGGAGGAGATGTGGCAGCACTCTAACACATGTGAAGTGGAGTCTTGAGGAAGCCCCAGCACGCAGGGAGCCAATTCCCCTCTGGAGCTTTGCAGGAGCTCCTGTGAGCAGGGCAGCTGAGGCTGGTGTGTTCTCCTGGCTCTGCTCCTGTGAGCAGGGCAGCTGAGGCTGCTGTGTTCTCCTGGCTCTGCTCCTGTGAGCAGGGCAGCTGAGGCTGGTGTGTTCTCCTGGCTCTGCTCCTGTGAGCAGGGCAGCTGAGGCTGCTGTGTTCTCCTGGGCAGGGCTGCTGGCTGTGCTGCAGATGGTAGGTGCCTGTGGGAGGTTTTTGCTGCCCATGCTGCTAATTGAGGGGACCTGGGACATGGCTGTTGCTCATTATGATAATTATCTGTGCTGGAGGTCTTGGGAACTGAGATGGTTTGGATGCTTGAGGATTAGAAGGAATGGCAGAGTCAGTCTGAGAGGGAGCTGCACTGGAGTGAAGAGGCTGCTCTCCTCTAACCCAGGGGTTGTAGCAGTGGAACAGAACAAATAGGTTCATTTAATCCCACAAGTAATTTATGAGCAACCTTAAAGCTGAATCTTCTGCTTTGCTTATTAAAAGGTGGCAAGTTAATCCTGCCAGCCCAGCTGGAGATGGGCAACCTGTGAGGGTGTTTCCCAGGCCAGGCAGGCAGGAGCTCTGCCAAACCTTTCTCATGTTGCCCTTTGCTGCCTTTCCTGCAGTTAAAATACCAACCAGGAGGACTTACATCGACCCTGACACGTGTGAGGATCCCATGCAGGCTGTGCACCTCTTTGCCAAAGAGCTGGATAATGCTAGTGTGAAAATTGAGAGGATCATTAGGACAGGCAAGTTGCTCCTTGCTGGCTTCTCTGTGGTGGTGGCCATGCCATGGGGGTGGTGGCCATGCCATGGGGGTGGTGGCCATGCCATGGGGGTGGAGGCCATGCCATGGGGGTGGTGGCCATGCCATGGGGGTGGTGACCATGCCATGGGGTTGGTGGCCATGCCATGGGGGTGGTGGCCATGCCATGGGGTTGGAGGCCATGCCATGGGAGTAGAGGCCATGCCATGGGGTTGGAGGCCATGCCATGGGGGTGGTGGCCATGCCATGGGGGTGGTGGCCATGCCATGGGGGTGGAGGCCATGCCATGGGGGTGGTGGCCATGCCATGGGGGTAGTGACCATGCCATGGGGGTGGTGGCCATGCCATGGGGGTGGTGGCCATGCCATGGGGGTGGTGACCATGCCATGGGGGTGGAGGCCATGCCATGGGGGTGGTGGCCATGCCATGGGGGTGGTGTTGGAAGAAGCTGCTCAGGGAGCTGATGGAGTCCCCAACCCTGGAGATGTGGCAAAGATGAGGTGCTGAGGGCCATGGGTTAGTGGTGAGTTTGGCAGGGTGAGGAGAGGGCTGGGACTCCAGGAGCTTCAAGGGCTTTAACAACCCAAAGGATTCAATGATTCAGTGACTCAGTGACCCTCTCCCTTCCCTGGCTGTGCTGGCAGTGCTCTGAGCACAGGGTGTGCCTCATGGAGGGCACACGGCCGGGCACAGGCGGCTGTCGGTTCACACACACACACACAGCCACAGCCACAGGAGAGGGCTTGGCCTTGATGATCTTCCAGGTCTTTTCCAACTGGAATGATGCCATGATTCTACCAGGCTCTGTGGGCTCAGAGCCAAGCTGGGCCCCACGTGAGGGGGTGAAGCCCTGCTGTCTCCTCAGCTCCTGCTCCGGCAGAGCCCGTCGTGACCCCAAACCAACACAACACCCCCTTGCAGGGAAGCTGTGAGGGCCAGCCCAGCCTGGCTGCTGTGTAACCCCTCTCTCTGCTGCACAGGAGAGTTTGGAGAGATGTGCAGGGGAGGCCTGAGGCTGCCCAGCAAGCGGGAGCTGCCCGTGGCCATCCGGACGCTGCGGGCCGGCTGCTCGGGCCAGCAGCAGCGCTCCTTCCTGGCACAGGCCTGCACCATGGGCCAGTTCGACCACCCCAACGTTGTTCGTCTGGAAGGGGTCATCACCAGAGGTAAGGAGCTATCTCCAGGGCACAGGGTCATCACCAGAGACAGGAGAGTCATCACCAGAGGTAAAGGGGTCATCAGTAGGGGTACAGAGTCATCACCAGAGGTAAGGAGCCATCTCCAGAGGTAAAGGGACATTACCAGAGGTAGGAGAGTCATCACCTGAGGTAAAGAGTCATCACCAGAGGTACAGGGTCATCACCAGAGATAGGAGAGCCATTACCAGAGGTAGGAGAGTCATCACCAGGGGTACAGGGTCATCACCAGAGGGAAGGAGCCATCTCCAGAGGTAAAGGGACATCACCAGAGACAGGAGAGTCATTACCAGAGTACAGGGTCATCACCAGAGGTAGGAGAGTCATTGCCAGAGGTAAAGAGTCATCACCAGGGGTAAAAGAGTCATCACCAGAGGGAAGGAGCCATCTCCAGGGGTACAGGGTCATCACCAGAGGTAGGAGAGTCATTGCCAGAGGCAGGAGAGTCATTGCAAGAGGTAAAGGGCTCATCACCTGAGGTAAAGAGTCATCACCAGAGGGAAGGAGCCATCTCCAGAGGTACAGGGTCATCACCAGCGGTAGGAGAGTCATTGCCAGAGGTAAAGGTGTCATCACCTGAGGTAAAGAGTCATCACCAGGGGTACAGGGTCATCACCAGAGGGAAGGAGACATCTCCAGAGGTACAGGGTCATCACCAGCGGTAGGAGAGTCATTGCCAGAGGTAAAGGTGTCATCACCTGAGGTAAAGAGTCATCACCAGGGGTACAGGGTCATCACCAGAGGGAAGGAGACATCTCCAGAGGTACAGGGACATCACCAGAGGTAGGAGAGTCATTGCCAGAGGTAGGAGAGTCATCACCAGAGGTAAAAGGTGTCATCACCTGAGGTGAAGAGTCATCACCAGGCGTAAAGGGGTCATCACCAGAGGTAAGGAGCCATCTCCAGAGGTAAAGGGACATCACCAGAGATAGGAGAGTCATTGCCAGAGGTAGGAGAGTCATCACCAGAGGTAAAGAGTAATCACCAGAGGTAAAGGGGTCTTCAGTAGGGGTACAGGGGTCATCACCAGAGGTAAAGAGCCATCTCCAGAGGGAAAGGGTCATCACCAGAGGTAGGAGAGTCATTGCCAGAGGTAAAGGGCTCATCACCTGAGGTAAAGAGTCATCAGTAGGGGTACAGGGGTCATCACCAGAGGGAAGGAGCCACCTCCAGAGGTAAAGAGTCATCACCAGAGA
This sequence comes from Colius striatus, assembly GCF_028858725.1. NCBI lineage: Eukaryota > Metazoa > Chordata > Aves > Coliiformes > Coliidae > Colius > Colius striatus. The sequence goes on from NC_084782.1 coordinate 3,345,361, forward strand.
TAGGAGAGCCATCACTAGAGGTAAAGGGTCATCACCAGAGGCAGGGAGTGCTGGGCCATGCAATGCAGGCAGTGGAGGAAGGCTCCTGCATGTGCAGTGAGCTGAAGCTGTGGCTTTGGAGGTGCAGTGCTGGTGCTCTCTGGAAATGGAGTTTCCTCATGTATGAGCTATTTCAGCATTCTGATTAATCAAATGCTTACAGCTGGATTAAGAAATGCTGGTGGCAGGACTGGCTCAGCAGCCAGACTGTGCACTCTTAATAAAAGCCAACTGAAGGCAGGTTCTGTCAGTGAAACAGATGACTCTGACTGCTCCAGGCTCTCCTGGGAGTGTGTGGTGCTGAACTAGTCTGCAGATGCTGTAGTTAAATGGCCATCCATGTAAATCCAGAGCAGTGTGAGCATGTGTGTTGATCTTAACTACCCTTTTTATTAGCTGAGGCAGCACTTGTGCCCTGAGCCTGGGGCTGAGCTGCCTCCTTTTTGCTTCCACTGAACAGCACCATCCTCTTTTTGGGATGTGCTTCAGCATCCTGGTTAAAAGAAGCATCTGACCTTGGGAATGCAGTGAGTTCCCAGCTCAGACCTGCTGCTCATTGCCTGCTCTCTGAGATCTTGTCTCCCTTGCTAGCCAGGCAGTGTGGGCTGACCACAGCCCAGGTCAGCACCCCGATGGCTGCCCCTGCCTGAGCAACAGGCAGGACTCACACAGTGCTCCTTGTCTGCCCATGCAGGGAGCACCATGATGATAGTGATGGAGTACATGGGGAATGGAGTGCTGGACTCTTTTCTCAGGGTGAGTGCTGTGGGAGGTGGTGGGGACTGTTGGGGGGCTGCTGGCAGTGACCCCTGGAACTGGCCATTGCTCACTTTGTTTCCTCCTGGTTCTCTCCACAGAAACATGAGGGACAGTTCACAGCCACCCAGCTCATCTGCATGTTGCAGGGGATTGCCTCTGGCATGAAATACTTGGCAGAGATGGGCTACATACATAAAAGCCTTGCTGCCCACAAAGTCCTTGTGAGCAGCAGCCTGGCTTGCAAAATAACTGGCTTCAGGCAGCCCCAAGAAGAGAAGCTGGAGACCATCTTCTCCACCATGGTAAGCTGCATTTCACACTCTGTTGGCAACACTCCACAGGAGCAAAATGCAGAGAGAGTGGCTACAAACCCCCCCTGCAGAGGTGGCTCTCCCTGGCTCTTGTGCACAGCCATGGGCAGCAGGGCTTGGGCAGGGGCCTGGCATCACTGCAGGGCTTTGCAGGGTGCTCTGAGTCCTGAGCAAAGGGGCCACAGCTGAAGCCAAGCAGCTTCCAGAGGTGGAGTTAGGAACAGAGCAACCCTACTCCAGAACCAGGATGGTTCCCAAGGCTCCTGTTCCCTGCCTCAGGTGTGAATGCAGGCTGTGAATGAATGCATTCCTCCTATGGGGGGAGGCTGCAGGACCTGGGGCTGTTCAGCCTGGGGAAGAGAAGCCTGAGCTCAGGGGCAGCTCAGCAACACTGAGCAGCACCTAAAGGGTGGGTGGCAGGAGGATGGGGCAGCACTTTCTTCTCTAGTGTCCAGCAACAGGACAAGGGGTGATGGACATGAGCTGGAACACAGAAAGCTCCCCTGGCACAGGAGGAGAAAGTCCTTTGGTGCTGAGGTGAGGGAGCCCTGGCCCAGGCTGCCCAGGGAGGGTGTGGAGGCTCCTTCTCAGGAGGTTCCCAGCCCCACCTGGACACGTTCCTGTGCCCCCTGAGCCAGGGGAACCTGCTGAAGCAGGGGCTGGGGCTGGATGAGCTCTGCAGGGCTCTCCCAGCCCCCACCATGCTGTGATTCTATCCCAGGGGGAAAAGCCTGTCTGCAGGGTTTGGGCCACTCTCTGCCAGCAGCTGCTGTCATCTGCCAGCTCTGGGCAGGCTGGTGGCAGAAAGAACCCTGGAAGACTTTTGCAGCCATTCTCAGCAGCCACAGGGAGGCAGAACCATCCCAAAGAGTCCCTGGCAAAGCACAATCCCCCTTGGCTGGATAGGGAGAGCAGTGCCTGCAGAGCTGGAGCTCAGCCCTGGCTGTTGTACCACAAAGTCACAAGCAGAGCTGTGGGAGCAGCCCTCTGAAGGAGGAGGCTGGGCACTGGCAGGAGCTGTGGCTTCTCTGTGCAACAAGGCTGTGGCTCTGGGGCCAGGCTTTGGAGCCTGGCTGTTATGGCTACACATGATGAGGTTCAGGATCATTGAGGGCTGATGGCTTTTGGTGTTGAGTCAGGCTGATCAGGTGCAACTGTCACAATGGGTCAGGTTCTCCCAGCTGTTAATTACAATTAGCTGCTGCCTGTCACCTGCATCCTCCAGTGCATGCAGAGGGCTCTGCAGAGGCCAAGGTGGGCACTGCTGATGGTGGCAGAGCAAGCTCAGGGTGGAGGGACTGAGTCTGCACAGCTCTCAGATGCTTTCTGTGAGATATTCATGCATGAGAAGCCCTCAGCTCTTCCCAGACACCTTCTCCTCTGCTGTTAAGCTTTCAGGACTCACACTGCCATGTAGCAAGTGTCACTTGGAGACCTGAGGGAGGCCAAAGGTGTGTGTTAGTCCTGAAGCTGCAGGTGGGTGGGTGCCTTTGCTCAGTGCCTGCCCAGTGATGCCACCTGGGAGCTGGGTGAGCTCATCCTTTCTCCCTTTCTGCCCCTGCAGCATGGGAAGAGCCTGGTGCTGTGGTCAGCCCCTGAAGCCATCCAGTATCACCACTTCAGCCCAGCCAGCGACGTCTGGAGCTTCGGCATCCTCATGTGGGAGGTGATGTCCTATGGAGAGAGACCCTACTGGGACATGTCCAACCAGGATGTGAGTCCCTGTGTGCTGGCTGGTGCTGCTCCTGGGGCTCATGCTGTGCTCCACAGGCTGGGGAGAGAGCTGCTGCTGCTGCTTCCCAGCTGGGGTGTGAGCAGAGGGGGTTTGCCCCAGGGGTTTGCCTTTGGTCTGCATCACAGTGCCTGACCCAGTCCCATCCCCTCCCCTGCCTCCCCCTGCCTTCCTATCCCTTCCCTTCTCTTGCCCTCCTATCCCCTCCTCATCCCTTCCCCATCCCCTCCTCTGCCTCCTCATCCCCTCCCATCCATTCCCCATCCCTCCCCTGCCTTCCCCTGCCCTCCCATCCCTTCCTCATCCCTTCCCCATCCCTTCCCTTGCCCTCCCCTGCCTCCTCATCCCCTCCCCATCCCTTCCTCATCTCCTCCCATCCCCTCCCCTGCCCTCCCATCCCCTCCTCATCCCCTCCCATCCCTTCCCCATCCTTCCCCATCCCCTCCCCTGCCCTCCCCATGCCTTCCCCATCCCCTCCCATACCCTCCCATCCCCTCCCATCCCCTCCCATCCCCTCCCATCCCCTCCCATCCCCTCCCATCCCTTCCCCATCCCTCCCACTGTCCTCCCCTACCTCCCCATCCCCTCCCCATCCCCTCCCCATCCCCTCCCCATCCCCTCCCCATCCCCTCCCCATCCCCTCCCCATCCCCTCCCCATCCCCTCCCCATCCCTCCCCCATCCCTCCCCCATCCCCTCCCATCCCCTCCCATCCCCTCCCCATCCCCTGCCCTGCCTGTCCCTGCTGTGGGTGCTGTGGGGTTCAGGTGCTGAAGGCAGTGGAGGACGGTTTCCGCCTGCCGGCCCCGGCGCGCTGCCAGCGGCCCCTGCACCAGCTCATGCTGGACTGCTGGCACAAGGACTGCAGCCAGAGACCCAAGTTCTCCCACATCCACAACGTGCTGAGCAAGATGCTGCAGAGCTCGGAGCCCCCTGAGTGCCCCAGCTCCACGTGTCCCAGGTGAGCACCCTCTCTCCTGGCTGCCTGCTCGCTCTGCCCTGGCTCCCAGCTCTGCTCCCCCCTCACTGCCCTGCTTCCCTGGCAGGTCCCACAGCACATCCATCCCCCTCACTGAAAGGACCTTCTCAGCCTTCCCTTCTTTCAGCTCCGTGGGGGAGTGGCTGGAAGCCATAGAAATGGGCAGGTACAAAGACAACTTCACTGCTGCAGGCTACTGCTGCCTGGAATCCGTGGCCAGGATGACAGCCCAGTAAGTGAACTGGTTCTCCCTGTGTTGCTGGGTGCAGCACTGAGTGAGCTCTGCTTTTCAGTTGCAGCCAGCTGACACTGAGGTGGCTTTCAGAACACTTCTGCAAGAGCTGGGTGGTGTGGGGAGGGCTCTGTGTGGTCTGTGTGTTGTGCAACTGGTTTTGAAGCTCAGTCTAAGCCTGGAGTTTGGGAGCTGAAGCTCTGGTTTCTCCCAGCAGTGCTCCCACAGAGCAGAGTGGAATGTGGCTTACAATGGGATTTGCTGATAACCTGCAGTGCAGCCAGCACAGGGTGACAGGGTTGGGTGTCATCTGCTTTGTGTTGCCCCTGGATTCCCTGGCAGGGTCTGTGTTGCTCTGGCTGACACAGCAAGAACCTGATGGTCTGACACTTGTGCTGCCCAAGCCTGGGAGCTGTTGGTGTCAGGGCATTTTTACACTCAGCCTTTGTTTGCCATGGCTTGTTTTGCAGAGATGTCCTCAGCCTGGGGATCACAGTGGTGGAACACCAGAAGATCATCCTGAGTGGGATCCAGAGCCTGAGGGCTCAGGTGATCCAGATGCACGGCCGAGGTGTGCAGGTGTGACACAGCCCCTGCAGAGCAGCAGAGCACTGACCCACAGGAGGAGTCAGCCCCAAAGCACACCACATCCCTCAAACCTCAGGGTTGCAAGCTGGGGTGTAGGGAACCACTGGGGCTGCTGCCAAACAAGTCATTCCACGTGGCAGGAGAGCAGGGCTTGCCGACCCCGTGCCAGGGAAGGTGAGGATGCCTGAGCCTGGGGCTGGGGCTGGGCCCCTGTGGCTCTCCCCAGGGCTGTTTTGTAAGATGAGTTGAACTGTAATGATGCCATTTCATGTGGTAGTTGGGTTGACAAGGTGGATGGACATTTGTGCACTGTCTTAACCCTGAGCTGGCAGCATTGTCCTGGCACCCTGCTGGTGAATCCTTGGGTGTGTTTCTACAAGGTGACACGTTTTAGCAGCCCCACAAGGAGCTTTTATTGCTTTTCTTTTCAGAGGCCTGAGCACAGCTCACACCCAGCACCCAGCTTCTGGAAGGTGACTTTCCCCATCTGCTGTGCTGAAGGAAATTCTTTCCCTTCCTCTCCAAGAGTTACTTCACTGAGCCCTGACACCACCCTTGGTGAACACAATCAAACAGCTCAGAGTACATGATGCTGAACAGAGCCATAGCCAAGAGAGGGTGAGCAATGGAGCTCTTGGGCTGCCCTGCTGCTGCTCTCAGCCTTCACTGCCTCTTCTGTGGCTCCTGCTCTTTCATTCTACTGTTGGGGCAGGAGCTTCCAGCCCAGAGCAGCAGCAGGCAGCACCCTGTGCCCACCTGCAGCCTGAGCCCTGTCCTCCATGCAAGCCTGGTGCTCAAGCATCACTTGCTACTTCAGCCCCTCTTCCCCTGCTTCCTGCCTTGGAGTTTTGTGGGCAGTGCCCTGCACCTTGGCATTGTGTTGTGGGCAGCTGTGGTGGGCTCTGCCTGCTGTCCCCAGGCTGCAGGGCAAAGCAGACAGAGTGTTGCTGCTTGTCCACAGCAGTGGGCTGATGCCAGAGCCTGGGGACTGGCTGCTGCCAGCTGAGCTGGAGCATCTTGCTCTGAAGTGTCCAAAGCAGCTTTGGGCAGCAGTGGATGGATGAATCCTCTTCCCTCTCTAGGTCTGGAAGCTTTTGCAGGGGAAAACATTTGATGCACAGCACTTCTTCATCACAGGGCAGCAGAAAGGAACTTGCAGATTCAGCCAGAGATGGGATGGAGAGCTTGGAACTGGAGGCAGAGAGACAGTGGGCATGGCTGTGCTTTGGCTGCCCTGACAGTGTGCCCCTGCCCACTGGAAGGGCCACCTCAGCTGTGCCCAGTGCTCTTCCCCTCCTCCTCCAGCTGCCCTGTACACAGCTGGGAGCAGGGAAGGACAAGGTTGCTGCAGTGTCCTGCTCCACTGTGCCAGGGCATCAGTTTCCCCCCTGAGGTTAATCTCTGGGTGCAGATCCATGCCCAAGGGCTGCAGTGCCAGTCCCACAGCACCCACAGCCCCTGCTGTGCAGCACAGCCCAGGGCTTTGAGGTGGCAGCAAGGGCTGTGCTGAAGGGATTGCACACCCAAACCAGGCACTGGGGCTTGGGCAGAGCTGAGCATGGCATCTGTGGGATCCCTGAACTCCTGCTGTGTGCTCCAGGCCAGCCAGGCCACAGCAGCACTTGGTGTTGTAGCTGATGGTAGCACAGGGCCAGCCTGAGCCCTGACACACACATAAGGAGCTTCTGCTTCATAATATGTGTCCCTGCAGTTAATGGAATGGGTCTTTGCAGCCTTGGACAGGCTTTTGTGGGCCTTTTGTTATCACCTTTAATGATGGAAGGCACAGATTTACAGAGGATGCTGTGGGACATGTTCCCAGTGCAGCTGGAAAGCTGAGCATGAGGATGGGGCTGGCAGCTGGGTGAAGGGTCCTGGGGCAGCTTCTCAGGAGGCTGGCACAGCACCCACCCTGCCCAGGGGGCTTCCTTCTCTCCTGGCTACATGCTCAGGCACTGTGGCACAACCCTGGGTGCTGGTGGCTGTCCTGAGCCCACAGAACATGTCACTGTAGGGATCCAGCCTCTGGTTTGCTTTTCACCAGCCTTTCTTGTGGCCAAGCTGGGTCCAGGAGTGCTCAAGACTAGAAGCCTTCACCTTTTTCACATGGTTTAGCTTGGTTGGGTCAGAGATGGGAACCCTCTGCCTCAGGTTCACCCAGCAGTGGCCTCCAGAAGGTGCCAGCACCACACTCAGATCCACAGCAGGCTGCCAGGGAGAAGGACACTCCCTACACACAGGTTCTGAGTTGCTGGTGGCCACATGAAGTGAAGTGTGAGCCAGCACAGTGTGAGCCAGTGAAGTGTGAGCCAGCACAGTGTGTGCAGAGCTCAGGGCAGCAACACACCCTGGCAGGGGGCAGTTGCTGGGAGTTTGCTTCACTCTGGGTGAGCAATCTCCTTCCTGCCACCTCTGAGGTTTAAACACCATTCCCTCAGTGCTGCTGGGTTGGTGTTTTCACAGAAATCATTTGTCTTTCAGTTTGGCCCTTGTCAGGCTGGTTGGTCACTGCCCATCCTGCTCCTTCCCACCCACAGCATCCAGCTGAACCCTTCCCTTGGTGGCAATGCCAGGTCCTGAGGATCAGGTGCCATTGGGATGCTCTTTATGTTTACATGTGATTTATAGAGAGTTCTGGAAGCAGGGAGCTGAAGCAGCTTCATTCCAGATCCTCTCCCTGCTCTTGTCCCAGCTGCCAGGGCTTCCAGCAGCCTCAGGGTGCAGGAGCAGTGCTGGGAGCTCAGTGCCCAGGGGCTGGCCCTAGGCTGGGGTGGCTGCTTGCAGGGGGAGCTGGGGGAATCCAGGACTTGATGCCAAAGGGACAGAATGCTTCAGAGGGTGGGAAACAGGACTGGCTGGGAGCAGACAGCAACATGTTCCTCTTGAACCCCCCAGAACAGAGGCTGTGGCTGAGGTTGAGGCTGCAGAGGGGGAGCTGGAGCTGGCTCTGGCTCTGCCCATGGGTGCTCCTGGACCCCTCTAAACATTGCTCAGCTGGGGAAACCCAGCACAGCTACAGTCACAGCAGCTTGTCTGGGGCTGTGGTGGCCAGTGGCCCTTTGGGAAGCTGTGGTGCCATGTGGGCAGGAGCACAGGGGCTGCTGCTGCAGCTGAGCTCTGCCAGGGCTGGCAGCCCCCAGGCTGCTCTGCCAGCTCCTGCTGGGGCTGGATGATGTTTGCTCTGTGCTCCAAGGGAACATGGGCCCATCTTGCAATCCCTTCTGTAGCTTTTCCCCCAGGGATTTAGGCTCCAGTACTACATTCTCTAGCACAAGCAGAACTGAAGGTGCCATCTCTCTAGCTGTTGCCAGTGTTCACTCCCTCATCTGACTTCCTCTGGTGGGAGCCCCAGCTGTGGTGGCTGGGAATGCTTTGCACAGGACAGAGCTGTGCAGGGACCATGCTCTGACCCAGCAGAGACAAGAGGTGTTTTGCTTTCATGGCCTCTCCTTCAAGCAAAGGCACAGCACATGGTGCAAGGCTGCTTTCCAGCCTGGCTTCTTGCAAGAGTAAACACTGAGCTGAGCTCCCCATCACCACTGGAGATAACAGAAGGAGCAGATGAGGCTAGAGATTGTTGCTAGGAGTTTAGCATCAGCCTGTGTCCTCTCAGCACCTCTGCTGGGCAAGTGTTCAATGCCTTGCAGTTAATTAATTACCCACATTGCTTCAGCCAAGGGAAAAGCCTCAAAGTGGTTGCAGGAGGCTCTTCTGGGGCTGGTGGGACCTGATGGCTGGGGAGCAGGAGGTGGTTTCCATCAGGTCCAGTTCTGGGCTCCCCAGCTCAGGAGGGACAGGGAAGTGCTGCAGAGAGGCCAGTGCAGGGACACCAAGATGCTGAGGGGATGCAACATGTGTGTGAGGAGGAAAAGCTGCAGCCCTGGGGCTGTTCAGCCTGGAGAAGAGAAGCCTGAGCTCAGGGGCACCTCATTAATACTTCAAGAGTGTCTAGAGGATGGGGACAAGGTTCTTTCTGTGGTGCCCAGTGCCAGGACAAGCTTGGAACACCATTTCCCTGAGTTCCTGGCACCCTGCAACACCCCTTCCCCTGAACCCAAACCTGGAATCAAGCTGGTTCACCCCCAGAGGCTTTTTGATACCCATTGGCCACGTGTTCTCTACTGTAAATAGGTACTGCAGAAGCCAAGATATATTTTTATAAGCTTGAATGAGATGTAACACAAGGCAGGGAGGAGCCACTGTGTACATGGCATGTTTGAGCTCCAGTCAGACCTCTCCAGGGACCCACAGTTGCTTTGGAAGAACAATAACCAGTAATAAAGAGCTGATGACTTTTCTTTGGTGGTGGCAGTTTTGTTCTTATTGAGCTCTGAGGATGGGAATGATGAGAGATCCCAACAGCTGAGGGAAAACAAGCTCTGCTGCTGTCCTGCCTTGGTCATTTCAGGAGTCCCCTGCAGCCAGGGGAGCAGATGCAGGTGAGGAGCAATTGCAGTGGCAGTGAGGTGAGAAGGGCTGCACTGTCCCACAGAGGGTGGCTGCTGAGCCAGAGCCTCCTGCTGCAGAGCTGTGGGACTCAGGGTGCTGCTTTGCCACTGGCACTTTGTTAGAGAGGGGAAAGAACTGCAGAGAGCCAGAGGTGGCTGAGCTGGCCTGATGCTCTTGGGGCAGGCAGGAATCCCCTGACAGCCTGAGGGCTGGGTCAGGTTGGAAGTGCTCAGTGAGGAGCTGTCAGCACAAGTGCAATTGTTGGCCTAACAGATGTGTTGCTGTGTGAGTGTGGGGCTGCTGCAGAGTTCCAGTGCTCAGGGCATGTCATTAACTGTTTCATTGAGCAAAGCAAAGCAGTGCATGGCCAGTGTGTCAAATGCAAGCACTGCACCAACAGCAGCATGGAGGAACAATTCCCTAGTTCCCTTTTCCTTCCCTTAAGCTGCTTCATGCCAAAGCACCTTTGTTCCAGAGGCTCATCCAGGATGCTGACAACAGTGACAGCTGCAAGGGAAAGGGAACTCAATGGCTGCTTAAAGTTGGGGGGAGTCTATTTGCCTTCTGTCCATCAATTAATTCAGCCAGTGTTCACCAGGAGCCTGGCCAGGGCTGTGTTGGCTCTGTAGCTAATCATTAGAGCTCTGAAGCAGGGTTAGGAAGAGTGCATTGTGCATTTTTGCCCAGAGCTGCCTGCACTCGTGGCTCCTGTGGTCCCCAAGGGATGCTGCTGTCCCCCTGGGGCCAGGCACAGCCTTGCCACTGCTCACACAGCAGGGATGCAGCTGCCAGGCTCAGGCTCAGCTGGTGGGAGAAGCTGAGGCTTGGCTGAGCCCATCACACAGTGGGGACTGGCTGAGGGGTGCTGGTGGCATTGGCACAGGGCTGGGTGCCCACCAGTGACCTCCCCTGCAGCCCCTGTGGGCAACCTCAGCTGCCTTTGCCCTTCCTGACAGCAGAGCCTGGCTGCAAGCAAAGCCTGAGGCAGGGGAGCTGGTTAATGACACTGTTGTAAATGCCTTTGGCCTTTTTATCTTGCCCAGGCTGACAAACACCTTCAGCATCAGACACAGAGCAGACATTATCTCTGAGAGCAGCTCTGCCTGCCTGGGCAGCAGCCACAGCTGAAGGGGCACAAACAGAAGCAGGGCACAGCACTGAGTCAGCAGCCTGGCTCAGCCCCTCCAGCACCACCAGTGCAGGCTCCTGAGCTGCCTCTTTGCTGCCTTGGGGGAAGAAAAGGGGATCAGGTGGGGGGGGAAAGAAAGAAGAGGGGAAGAAAGAAGAGGGACAGGAAGCTTTTCAGAGGGTTTCTGCTGTTTGTGTTCCAGTGAAGAGCCTTTAGAAGGTGTCCCCAAGCACCTGCCCCCTCAACCCTTTCTTTGGCTGGCATCTGACAGAGGATGGAAGTAATTAAAAGGCCATTTTAATGGGTCCTGGGTTATGAGCAGAGCACACTTGCAGGAGTCAGGGGTGAGCACAACTGCTCCCAGAGCTCAGTGCAAAGGGGCACTGTTGAGGCAAGCTGGTGGGCTACCAGAGCAGGCCAGTGGCTCCTGCCAGCAGAAGCAGATGCCCTCAGTGCTTGGCTTGGTAGGACAGGCTGAGGGACCATCTGTCACCCTGAGGAGACACAGGCCACTGGGACCATTGCCAGGGCCAGTCCCTGGAGGCTCCTGTGCCCTTGAGGGCACCCTGAGCTGCCCACAGCAGCAAGGCTGGAGTGAGGCAGGGGCTGGGTCCCTGGCTCTACATCACACCCAATACAACTTGCATTAGCTGAGAGAAAGTGGGTGAAGTGCTGGGAAGTGGCAGCAGCTGAGCAGATGCATCCATCAGAGCTGCAGCTGCCTGGAGCTGGGGGTGGGGGGATGCTGCAAATGGGGATGTTCACTGTCACACTCTACAAATGGGTGATGAAATATTTACCCACAGCATTCAGCACAAGGGAGCAGAGTGGGGCTGCCTGGCTGTGAGGGACACTGGGCTCAGGGGCAGCCTCCAGCCTCCCCAGGAGCTGCCTGGGCACCCAGGAGCAGGGGAACACAGCCTGGGAACCCCCTCTGGGTGCTGTGCCAAGCCCCCAGGCACCTGCAGTGTGTGAGGAGCTGCTCCTGCTCTCAGCACAGTGTGATGGCAGCACAGCCCCTGCTGCTTTATGAGCAGTTGTAAACATCCCCATTAACTCACAGTCTTTAAATTCCATAATGGGGCTGAAATAAAGCAGCAGCAGCTCATCCCTGCTGGAGCCCTACATCATCTGCTACACAGGCACTCTGGGGACACCTTCTGCATTTGGGTAAGGAATTAGAACTGGGCAATTCCCAGAATCCCAGCATGGGGGGGCTGGAAGGACCCTGCAGAGCTCATCCAGCCCCAGCCCCTAATAGAGCAGCTTCCCCTGGCTCAGGGGGCACAGGAACGTGTCCAGAGGGGTTGGAAACCTCCTGAGAAGGAGCCTCCACACCCTCCCTGGGCAGCCTGGGCCAGGGCTCCCTCAGCTCAGCACCAAAGGACTTGCTCCTCCTGTTCCAGTGGAGCTTTTTGTGTCCCAGCTGATGCCCATCACCCCTTGTCCTGCCACTGAACACAAGTGCTGCCTCATCCTCCTGACACCCACCCTTTAGGTGCTGATCAGTGTTGCTGAGGTGCCCCTGAGCTCAGGCTTCTCCTCTCCAGGCTGAACAGCCCCAGGTCCTGCAGCTTTTCCTCCTCACACACATGTTCCATCCCCTCAGCATCCTGCTGCTGCCTGGGCTTTGCAGTCAGTGGGGCTCTGGCTGTGGTTCTGAGCCCTGGCACGTGGTGGGTGCCCAGGCAGGAGCTGAGCTGACAGGAGAAGTGACAGAGGCATCTCACAGGTGTGTCCAAGCCCTACAGCACCAGCAGTCAAACCCCTGTGCTGGTGAGGGCTGTGCTGAGCTGGGCAGAAAGACAACAGCCTTGCTTTCCAAGCCATGATGGAGTGCACAGGGGCCCACAGTGGCTGCAGCTGGGGCAGATCCTGCTTTCCATGTGCTTTGTTTTACAGAGCAGCTCTGTCACAACTGGAACACTTGCCCACAGAGGTAGAAGAGATTCCCTGAGCCTGGTGAAGTGACTGCTAACAGCATTGCTCTTGCCTAAGAAGAGCAGGGTGGCTCTCCAAAGCCAAACTCAACACAAAGCAGAGCGAGGTCTCAGTCTCTGCTTTGACTGGTGGGGAGCTGCAGGGTGCCAGGTGGCACAGCTCACTGCAGCCAAATGGGATGTGGCATCATGAATCAAACTGCCAGAAATAACCCTTTCTCCCCAGCAGCTTGTCCCTGGCAGTTCCAGCTCCAAGAGTCGTGATCTGATGGGAGTCACTTCTGCCAGCAGTGTACCAAAGTGGGTGGCTTTAATTGCTATTTATAACGAGGGAGAGTCTAGAGAGAGACAGATATGAAGGTGTCTCTAGCCAAACATGCCTGAGCTGCACCAGAGAAACCCCAGAGCCTTCACACAGCTCCAGTACAGCAGAGGTTGAGAGGGAGAGAAACTCAAACTACTCAGAGCAGTCAAGGGAAAGGAACTCCCCTGCACTCCCACTTACCCCCAGCCCACAGAGCTGCTTTTGCTCCATCCAGGTCTCCTGCCCAGTGTGGGGTCCCCTGGCTGCCCCTCAGCAAGTCCCTGAGGCAGGAGGGTGCCCAGGAGCAGGCAGGGAGCCTGCTGGCAGGATTAGGGGTGGGAGCAGATGGTCCTTCCTGGCCCCACTCCTGCAGGCTCTGCCTTGTGCTGGGAGCCAGCCTGGCCCAGGGAGCTGGAGATGCTCAGTGGTGGGGGCACTACCCAAGGGCCAGCCCTGGAAGCCAGCTGAAAAACACAGAATCCTTTGTTTGTTAAAGCCCATGAAGCTTCTGCAGTGCCAGCCCTGCCCTCACCCTGCCCAGCCCAGCACCAACCCACAGCCCTCAGCACCTCAGCTCCAGGGCTTTGGGATCCCTCCAGGGCTGGGCACTCCCCCAGCTCCCTGGGCAGCCTGGCACAGGGCTGACACCCCTCTCAGGGAAACAGTTCTGTCTCAGCTCCAATCTCAACCTTCCCTGGGGCAACCTGAGCCCATTGCCTCGTGTCCTGCCATTCAGAGAGAGAACACTGAGCCTCACCTTGCTGCAGCCTGTCAGGGAGTTGCAGAGTGCTCCAGTCTCACAGGGCAGAGGATACAGGCAGGGACAGCTCTGCCAGCAGCTCACTCATGCACAGAGGCTGCAGCTCACCTGGGTGACCTGAAATGGGCCAGTTTTTGTTTTACAAGCAGTGAACTCTCCTGCAGCCTCGAGTGCTGCAGCTGCTGCCCTGCTCCTGCTGCACTGGGAAGATGCATCTGCTGCTGCAGCTGGGAGCATCCCTGGGCAGGGCTGCAGGGGCTCAGTGCTGCCTTCTAAACCAGCATCAGCAGAGGAGAGATGACAGCAAGATGCATGGGCTCAGATCACAATGTTGTCAGAGTTCCCATGTCAGCAAGGAGCTGGGAATGAAAGGAAACGTGTCAGAGAGAGTCTGAGAGCCTAACACACGAGCCACTGCAAGGAGCCAGGGTTATTGATGATGAGAGCTCTGAAATTCAGCTCCTGTGCATCAGTGGCAAAAGGTTCCACATGTTCCCCTGCTTTTGTCTTTAAGGAAGAAAAGAGATGATCAAAATTCAGCAGCCTGAGGGATTTCAAGTGGTTATTTAGAGACAGAAACTTACAACATGCTGCAAGGAGGGAAGAGATGCTGCCTGTTCAGTCTCCCAGCCTCAGGAAGGGAAAGCCCCAGCCTGGGAGTGATGCTGATTAAAATGGGTGCTAATCACTGTGGGTGATGCTGATTAGGATGGGGGCTAATCACTGAGGCTCCCACCTTCCTAGCTCTGGTTCCAACCCAGGTGGCAACACAGCCCCAGGCAGCCCCTCACCCACTGCCCCTGGGGAGGGGAATGGAGAAGAAAATGCAAACTGGTGGGTTAAAATGAATATAATAAAGAAACTGAATGTAATAAGAGTGAGAAGAATCAAGTACAATGACAGGAATTAAGAGAAACAAGCCCCAAGCAAAGCCAAGTGCTGCCCAAGGCTGTTGCTCCCACCTGCTGATGCTCCAGCAGTGATTCCCCCTCCCAGTTTCCACACTGGCCATGACTCCTGTGCTGTGGACCAGCCCTGGGGCTAGTTGGGGTCAGCTGTGCTGGCCATGCTCCCTCCCAGCTCCTGGTGCACACACCAGCCTCCCCCCTCCCCTCACTGCTGGGACAGGCTGAGGAGCAGAAAGAGCCTTGATGCTGCAGCCCTGCTCAGCAATGACCCAACAGCCCTGTGCCATCAACCTTCTCTTCAGCATCAACCCAAACCACAGCCCTGGGGCAGCTGCTGGGAGGAGAATTAACTCCATCCCAGCCCAACCCAGGCCATCTGTACAGTCAGCCCTGACATCAGCAGGGAGTGCTGAGGTGGGGACATGGTGCTGTGCAGGCAGCAGCTGGGCAAGCACCCAGGGGAGGTGTTTGCACCATTCTGTGGCTGCTGGCACCCACCAAACCAGCCATCCCAGCTTTAAATTGGGGAGTGAGATGCACTGAGCATGGGTCTCAATGGGTGCTGGAGCAGCTGAGCCCTCCACAGCCCCCTGAGCAAAGCAAACAGCCCTTGAGCAAAGCAAACAGCCCTTGAGCAAAGCTGCTCTGTGTTGCTGGTCACTGTCCTCACCCACAACCACCCTCCCAGAGCCTGACCCATCCCAGCCCTGTCCCAGCTCTGCCAGGACCTGAGGACAGGCAGGTGACACAGGAGTGAGGTGGCATTGGCCAAGGGCTGGGGGCAGAGGAGGTGCTTTGGTGTGTCTCATTGATTTGAGGGGTGTCTCAAGCCCATCATTTATTTTCATTAGACTTCTGCTGACACCTTCATCTCAGTGTCCCCTACCTGGCTCGACATCTGTCCTCAGGAATGCTTTAATTGCATTTTCCTGGCTCTCAGCAGCTCTTAGCTAATGCTTTCTGCCTTCATTAGATTAGACACCTATTGTCCCAGGGATGTTGTCATGTTTTCAAATGGCTTCAATCAGCACCTCCCAGGCACTGGCTATTTCAGGAGATAATAAAAGTGAAACCTCATTCAGGATGGGTGAGTAATGGAGGTGCATTTCCACCCCCATCCAGCTTGGCTTTAAATTTGAGTGGCTGACATCCCCCCTGGATCCTGGCAGAACACAATTAAAGCTCTTGTCTTTGCAGCCATGGTCTGCATGGTTACACACTGCTGGGGAGGGAAGAGCTCTGCCACAGGAACCAGCTTCCTAATGATCTTGTCATCCTGAACAGCACCAGAGAGATGAAATGAGAGACTGAGGGAACAGTCAAGATCAAAGCTTCAGATTTCCAGCTGTCCAGAGCACGTGGCAGCCCATCTCCTCAGCCCCAGCCTGGCAGCTCAGGGGTGTGTGGGCATTTGTCCTCTTCATGAGACCTAGAGCAAGAGAACCAGAGCCCACTGCCACCAGCACTGCTGGGACCTTCCTTGGCAGCTCCAGCCAGAGGCTGTGCTCAGACTTTGTTCTGCAGAAGCTCTTTCCCCTCAGCTGAGCCCAGGGATCCTTCACTTACAGCAGCTCCTGTTCCCACTTCATCACTCCAAAATGGTCCCAGGTTTGGGAGGGATGAGCAGAGGCAGGAAGGGACTGAGCTGGTGCCAGGCTGGGGGCAGGGACCTGTGAGGACAGCACAAGTGTGAGGACTGATGGCTCAGGGATGGTGCCTGTGCTGTGGGACTGGCTCAGCACACAGTCCCCAGCCAAGGCACCTCCTTCCCTGGGGTTGCCTCAGCTCTGTCTCCTTACCACAAGCTGCTGCAGTACCCACATCCATCCTTTTCACCCCACAGGCAGGATTCTGACTTGTAAAATCCATCTTACCTAGCAAGGGCCTCTCAGTGTGTCCCAGACAATTTCCTCTCCTCATTTGTAATAATCTCCTTCAGCCTTAAATTAGTTTGTGAAAATATGTATTGGGATGATAGGCTTTTAATCACAGCTGATGGGCACCATCCATCACCCCCTGTCCCAGTCCTCACCACACACACCCCTCCCTCACCTTGGTCCCACATCAGCTTCAGCAGCACTTCATTCATTACAGCTCCATCACTGCCTGTGCAAGCTCCCACAGCAACCTCCCTGGCCATTTGTCACCCAGGGCCCTGCAGGCAGCTCCTTGAGCTGTGGGATGGGATGGGATGGGATGGGATGGGATGGGATGGGATGGGATGGGATGGGATGGGATGGGATGGGGTGGGGTGGGATGGGATGGGGTGGGATGGGATGGGATGGGGTGGGATGGGATGGGATGGGATGGGATGGGATGGGATGGGATGGGATGGGG
This sequence comes from Colius striatus, assembly GCF_028858725.1. Classification (NCBI taxonomy): domain Eukaryota; kingdom Metazoa; phylum Chordata; class Aves; order Coliiformes; family Coliidae; genus Colius; species Colius striatus. Next base: position 3,361,827 of record NC_084782.1, read on the forward strand.
TGGGATGGGATGGGGTGGGATGGGATGGGATGGGGTGGGATGGGATGGGATGGGATGGGATGGGGTGGGATGGGATGGGATGGGATGGGATGGGGTGGGATGTCCCTGCTCAGAGGGGATGTGTCAGGGGCTCGTGTGGAGCTGTTTCTGGTCATGGGGAAGGGGCTGGAAAGGTGGCTCCTGCAAGAAGTTGCTTGGAACTCTCCCCAGCCACTGCTGGGGCTGAGACAACTGGGCACCTCCATCATCACTTTTAAAGAAGAAGAAGCTAGAAGAGGAGAGTTCTTGTTCTTTCACCAGGGGGAGTGTCAGCTCTGTGCTGGAGCCAAGAGCAAGTGACATGATCTGGGGGCTGGTGACCAAAAGGAAAAGTCCCTGAAGCCTGAGCAGCTCAGCAAGTTGCATTGCAGGGTGTGCTGCAGAGATGGTGAAGCTGCAGCATCTGTCATGTCCTGGGAGCCAGGAGTTGTCTCCAATCAATCTTATCAGAGCAGCTGAGACCAAGGATGGGGCAGCCTGATCCCCAGGGCAGCTCCTCTCACTGCTCTGTGCCTCTGTGGAAGAGTGAGCAGAGGATTTACACTCCTCAGCCCATGTGCCAGGAGGTTTATGGCACCATTAAATGGTTGAGTGCTGAATAAACACAGCCAAGCAGCTCTGCAGGGCCCTGTGGATTCCAAAGCTGCTCTGCAATTGCCCTTCATGGGACTGATTTCCCTGCAGTGCCTGGTTAAAGCAGGGCTGGGATGGTGAAAGTTCCCTCTTGCTGGGGCTGCAGGGGCTGCCAAGGGCACTCACCATCAGCAGGGCCATTAGCAGCTGCTTAAGGATGGGAATCCCTTGGTAGGGGGTGACTTGTGCAGAGAGACTCTGCCCAGGCTGTGAGGGATCACCCTGAGTGTCCCATCCCAGGGCTGCAGCACTCCCTGCACAGAACCTGCCCAAGCAAACCTTACCCAGGGCTGGGAGTGTGGTGGGGAACAGATGGTGAGAGCCAGATGGGGAAGGTGCCTGAGGAGGGAGATGTTATTATGTGGAGTGAGCCACAGGCTCCAATGATCCTGCTCTAAACAATTGGCAATTAACTTCAGGCTATTAGCATCAAACTTTTGTCTCCAAAGTTTCCTCCCTCCTTGCTTTGCTGCTTGGCCTCCTTATTTCTAGGTGGATATTTAATGAGGAGATCAACCTGTAATTCATTCACAGCAAGGTGCCAGCTTTCCTCAACCAAGCAAAAATCCACCAGAGGGGTTATTTGCCAGAAATAATGGGATTGCTCCTGGCCAGCCCCAGCCCAGAGGGGAAGGGAAATTGCTTCTGCCTTGCAAGGGCTTTTATTTATAGTGAGCAGGTGGAGCTTTGTCACTGTTTTGTCCTCTGCTGGCACAGGCTTGGGATGTGTCCTTCCAGTGCATGTCTGAGGCAGCATTCTGCCTGTTCCTCACTTCTGCAGGGGGGAGCTGGTGCTGAGCTCAGCTCAGGATCCCCCAACTCACACCTGCCCTGTGACAGATTTCCTTGGGGCTCAGAGGGAACATCTCCAGCCTCTCTCCTCCTCTCTTCATAGAATCCCAGGATGGTGGGGGCTGGAAGGGCCCTGCAGAGCTGCTCCAGCCCCTGCCCCTGCTACAGTAGGTTCCCCTGGCTCAGGGGGCACAGGAACGTGTCCAGGTGGGGTTGGAAACCTCCTGAGAAGGAGCCTCCACACCCTCCCTGGGCAGCCTGGGCCAGGGCTCCCTCACCTCAGCACCAAAGGAGCTTCTCCTGGTATTCCAGGGGAGCTTTTTGTGTTCCAGCCTGTGCCTGTTACCCCTTGTCCTGGCACTGAACACAGAACAGTCACCTCATCCTCCTGACACCCACCCTTTAGGTGCTGCTCAGTGTTGCTGAGGTGCCCCTGAGCTCAGGCTTCTCTTCTCCAAGCTGAACAGCCCAGGTCCTGCAGCCTTTCCTCCTCACACACGTTCCATCCCCTCAGCATCTTGCTGTCCCTGCACTGGCCTCTCTCCAGCAGTTCCCTGTCTCTTGGGCCACCTGCTCTTAAAGCCCCCTACAGCAGGGCACTGCTGGCTCCTGTGCCAGGCTGGCACTGCAGTGTGCAATGGGGCATCACCCCTATGCCAGAGGGACCCCCAGCCCCACTGAGCACATCCAACACAGGGCTGAGGCATCAGGGAACTGTTTGTGTGCTGTCTGAAGGAGCTGGGCACTCATGTATGAATTAATTGGGCACTTATGCACAAGTTAATCTGGTGCTCAAGTGCTGCAGCAGGTGATTTATGCTCAGCACCACTCGACTTCCCCTGTTGGCTGCCCTGCCCCAGGGAGCTGAGCTGAGCTGCCCAGGAGGGAAGGGATCTGCTCCCCTCATCCTGGAGGTTTCTGTTCTCTCTGGGCTCTGCTGTGGATATAACACACAGAAAGGCCTCACTGCTGCCCTGCTCCCTTGGGATGCCTCCAGCATCTCCCTGAGCAGCTCTCAGCACCTCAGAGTCGTGACAGAGTGACTTCACTCTGCACTGGTTGCTGTGAAGTGCAGAGCTGTTGTGTTTCAGACCTCAGCCCCTTTCTGCCTGCTGGGGTAACCACACCTCTGTTTTATCTGTAAGAGCTGGCAGGACTCAGAGCTGGCAGCTCTTGGCAGGTGGTTTCTGTGCCCTGTGGAGCTGCAGCTCCTGTCATCCTTGTGTGCAATAACTGAACAGCAGAAAGAGAAAATGGGAGTGTTGGGGAGTGTTTGTGAGCCCAGGGCTCAGCACTGCCCTGCCCAAACTTCCCTCCCAGGCCCCAGGCTCCAGTCAGAAGGCATTTTTCCATTGCACTTTCCATCTGGTGTTGATGACTGTCCAACTCCTTGTCCCTTCATTTGCAGTCAGCAGAGGAGGGCTGACTGACACTGAGGGAGAGCAAATCCTCTGATCCCATCAATCAAGTGCCATCAGGATCCAGCTTCCCAGGCTCTGGGGCCACAAAGTCACCCCTGGTGGGAGATCAGCTCTCCATGTGAAGCTGGGCCTTCCTCATCCCCCCTTCCCACTGCACCCTGCCTCTGTGCATGGTGGGCAGGGAGGGAGACCCATCTGCAGCTGCCTTTGCTCACTGTCCCACTCCATCCTGCCTCTGGACCCTCAGGGCCTTTCAGGGAGAGTGGGAAGACAGCTGCTGCAGTGTGTGTGTACTGCTCAGCCATCCTTGGGGTGCAAGGCAGGAGGGAAGAGTTTGTGCCTCTCCCCACAGCTTTGGCTCATCCTCACACACAGCAAAGGGAGAGGCTGCCATGAGTGTTTCAACCCCTCACTGCTATTTAGGAGTGATGCAGCAAAGCTCTTCCCCTACCACACACCTCTGGGATTCACCCAGAGTCCTGCAGCACAATCAATTAGAGGAACAGGAGCTGCAGCTCAATCCCCAGCAAATGTCAGTGTGGGATTTCTCTGCTGGCATCCCCATCACACACAGTGACACACAGTGACACAGGATATGGCAGCAGCTCAAAGGCTGGAGGGGCCCCCAGGGAACGCTGCCTCACAGCACTGGGGATGGGCAGAGCCTGGAAATCCCCCCCCACCGCCTTCTAATTAATATATTGCCCCTAATTGAGCCCCCAACTGCTAAATGAGGTCAGTCAGGTTAATTAAATGTTAAATCTCTGTCAATTAGCAGAACCACAACCAAACTAAAACCCACCCACTGAGAAAAAGCCCACAGGGAAAGGAGAAAAACCAAAAGGGATGTTTCTGAAGCTCCAGTGGCAGACTGTGCCCTCAGCTGATGAAGGGTGACTCAAGCCTTTTGACTCTGCTCTTGGAGCATTCATCCCCTCAGCAAGTGCAGAGAGAAAGGTCTGCTGAGCCACAGGAGGCAGGTGCAGTGCTGAGAGACCCTGCACTCACCTCTGCTCTGGCTGTCACTTCCCTTGCCAGGGCTGGGCTCTGCCCTGGGAAACAAACTGAGAAGCAGCTCATGAACTCCTCCATCTCTCAGGGGTGCTAAAGAATATTTCCCTCCCTTCTGTCTTCACCCAGGAGACATGGGTTTCTGGTGGGACTCTACAGGTCAGCTGGCAGAGGAGCACGTGCTGTCCTGCCCCTTCAAACCAAAACACCCTGCATGAAAACACCTTGCCAGGGGACAACTCTAATTTGTTCTCAGCAATCAGCCCTTCCATCAGCAAGCAGGGAACTGTTATCTATTTCATTTCTTCCAATGTCACTGCATCAGTGACCACCTGCAAGGTGTCCATGATGATAAACACTTGCTTTGTGGACAGAGCTATTTCTGACAAGGCTTGATAGTGCCCATCTGTCAAAGTGCCTGCAAGAGCCACCTATTAAGATCATTATCTACCACAGTCCCTTTGTGGGAGTTCAATGTCAGCACATCCTGGGAAGGTGCCTCACTGCTTCTCTGTTCTGCTCATTATTTCTCTAGATTAATAGTTGCACATTGCTCTTATGAATTTGGGATGAACTTTGTGGGGTTTTGACACTCTGAGACCTCAGCAGCCTCCCAGCACAGGACAGCCTGCTGCACCCTTGGAGCTCCTCTCAGGAGGGCTGCCTGAGCTCTGTGCCAGGGGAAGGCAGGAATGCTCTTTCCTCTGCAAGACTCTAGTTACCCAGCACTAAAGGGCCTGGTGAATCACTGACCTGCCCTGCTCCTTGCTTCCTGAAGGCACCACCAGCTCTCCTTGCTTGCTCTGTCCCAAGGAAGAATTATTTTGGGAGAGCTCTGGTTCAGGTCAGGAGTTTGGATCTTAAAAAGTCAGCACTTGGTATTCTTGTAGCAACCCATGGCCATTGCTCTCCAAAGCATCCTTCTTACAGAAAAGCCACAGCTCTGACTTAATGACTGAAATGATAAGCAGGAAAACCACGTTTTCTCATGCAACCAGCCACAGAAAATGGAGCCCTGAAGCCCTTCCTGCCACACAGGCCCTTAGAGGACATGGAGCTCCACTCTTGGGAAGGTCATTCTTGAGAACATCCATGTTATGAGCAAAGGCTGCAGGACCTGGGGCTGTTCAGCCTGGACCCAGCCCCCACCACTCTGGGATTCTATAAGAAGGTATCTTTGGTGTCCTATTGCCTTTCTCAAGACCAGCTCCTTGTCCCTTCAGGTTCAGGAATGGATGCAGCCTCTTGTAACCTGACACAACACTTACTGCATTGCTTTCTCTTTCCCATCCCTCAGTTTAAACAGCAGTTCAGCCAGGCCATGAAACAAACAACATGCAAACAAGACTTGCCCCAAATCCACAACTGTCACCCAGCTCTCTTGTGTTGTCCCCATCACCTTTGAACTGCAGAGGGAGGTTTTAGTGCTGTTAAACAAAACACAGCTGCCATATAAAGTGCAAAGGGGCCAGAAGTGATGCCAACAGTTTACATGAGCAACACAACTATAGTTCCCAGGGTGCAGGCAGCATGCAAAGTGGATTTAGGTGATGGATTTGTTTAGCTGTTAGCTGCCAGATAGCTTTAATTCATGTCAGATGCAATTAGCTCACTCTGGCAATTGGACAAGGAAGCTTGAGCATTACCAGCATTGCTGGTGGTGTGCTGGGAATGCCATCCTTCAGGAGTCCTGAGCTGCCTTCACACCCTGGAGAACAAATTCAGCACCCAGCCAGCCCAAAATGCCATCAGAACTCCCTCCAAGCTCTACCAAGTCTGCTTCCTCCAGTCCTCTCAGTGCTAAATGCTATTGTGTGAGCATTTCTGCTCATGTAAATAAGATGTTAACCCCATGAGCAGCACAAACCCTTCATCCTCCAGGGGAGTCAGGAATGGATAGCAGAGAAATCCAGCAAGGTATGATGGAGAGCTGAGCAGGCAGCTCAGGGAGGCATGAAGCTTTGTGTTGGAGAAGTCTGAGGAAGCAGTCAAGGCACATCTGCATCATCTCACTATTTAAGACTCACTAATCTAAAAGAACAGCACCACAGTCCAGTAGTAGCAAAACCATTAAAGCCTGGATTCAGTAAGTACCACCACACCTCAGCATTCACCAGGAGACAGAGGTGACTGATGGTGCAACAAGCCAGCTACAAAGGCAACTGAGATCTTTTTATCCTGGTGAAGACATGTTTAAAGCAGAATCCAGACTCACACCTCTGCATCCAAGCAAGTGCACTCTGGTTTTATTGACAGCTTGTCTAGGGGTCTGTAATTAGCATGTTAACAACTCAGTGACAGCAAGGCAAGGGTACTTGTAGCTTAGTAGTTGACAACGCTGCCACCTGCAGTTAGGACTTACAAGCTGCCAAAGTCTCTTCAAAAGCCATCTCCAAACACACTGTGTGTACTTGAGGTTTGCACCAGTGACACATTTGCCTTATAGAGAGATTCATGCATGAGTGCTGTTCTACAAACTCCCTCCCACAGCACAGGCTCTACACCAAAGGGTAAGTTACCTCTGCCAGCAGCTTTTCCCAGTCTTCCTCCTTGTGCTGTAGCTTTGGCTCTGTCTCAACATCCCTGTTTATAGCTTCAAAACAAGGCTTCCATCAAGGACAAAGAGGCACCTTTGGAAAGGACAGTGTGCTAGCTAAAAGAAACAGGCTCATTTTCAGGAAAATAAGAGTCTTAGACAAAGTTACAGAAGCAAAGTTGTTTACTCTGAATGCTCTCTTAACATGCCAATTAAAACATTCTCCTGTTAGCCTCCCTGCTGAAACACAGGAAGGATTATCAGGTTGTCTCCTGCAGATGCCATGGGACATATTTGCCTTTACATGATCCATGCAATGCTTCAGGAGTCAAAGTGAACCACACTTTTAAGAGATTCCCTCAGAGAAGTGTCCTCTCTCATCCTGCACCAGGGACAAAGTGTGGCAATAAAAATGAAACCCTGGGTTTTGAGAGGAGGCTTTTACATTTTAAGACCTCAAACAACCTTCCCAAGAGAGAGTAAGTGCTTGATAGAGAGAGCTCTGCTTTTCCAGGCTGTTGAAAATAAGATGATGGCTACAGGAAAGAAAACACATGACTTGTTCCCTGCTTTTATTTCTTTGATAAAAATACAATGTGTGAAGTTCCCTATAAAACCCTCAAAGGCTGCCACAAACACAACAGCTGCTGTAAGAACAAAAGGAATTGCAGTTCCAGCTGAACTAAAAGCTTTCCATTTAGCCCCAGGCACCAGCAACTTGCCTTCAGGTGTCTCAGGTGCTAAACTGAGTGTCACATTTGCAGAGGAAGGAAGTGCCCAGAAGGAAGCACAAGAAATCTGATTTGTTTCTCTTTGCCCTGACAGACACCAACTCCAAGTCACTTGTGTCCACTGCTGACACCTTCTGTAAGATCCCAGAGTAGCCTTTCTGTCCCACAAGCCCAGGAGAGCTGTACCTTGGGCTCAGCCTTTAAGGAAATGGGAAAGAAAAGGTCTTCTTCCTCAATAAAAATAAAAGCCATCTATTCTAAGTACAAAAATCAGTTCTTAACTTCCATTCTGTAAATTAATGGAAGGTAGACACAGATTAGAACAAGAACTAAAAGCAGCAGTCCTAAGTGTAGCATTGTGTATTTACAGAGGGATGTTGACATTCACTGAGGTTCATCTGTGGGTGCTGACTCCACCACACGCCTGTGCGAGACGCACCTGGAAAGAGAGAGGAATGGATGAGTGCTCAGAGGCATCCCCCAGCCTTTCACAGCTCCTGTCTGAGGCAGAAGACACTTCAGCTTTTGATTCAGTTCCTCAAAACACTGATAATACTCCTTGATAACCCCTAATAGCATATGGCTTATCCAGTTTCAGCTAGCTATGATGTAAAGCTGCTCTTCTCACTTCATGCTGCTTGACCACTGACATGAGCCAACACACATGACAAGGGGAGGGATGGTAAGGACTTTCTATTACAGCTCAAGAGTGCAGTGGCTAGTGACAACACTGCCTCACTGCTTCTGACAAAACCAGACTTACTGAGAGCTTCTTCATAAATCCTTGAGCCTCTGGATTCAGATGAAGAAGATTCTTCTTGGTCAAATCATTTGCTGTTAAACGAATGCTCTGGGAAAGAAAACAACCACAACTCAAATCTTTGGTTTTCTGTTTGGTTCAAATCAATAACCAAAACCAAAGTCCAAGCATAGAGGCAGAGAACTACATTCAGCCTGACGAGCAGCATCCTAGGAGACCACATAGAGGCAGAGAACTACGTTCAGCCTGACCAGCAGCTCACCTCACACTGCATTGACATGGTACTGCCAGCAGAAGCTACTTTAAATGTTACTTCAATGCACATAGAGCAAGACACCATCCTACAGTCTGCTCTGACCAGCTTGGCCAGCTCTCTCTTCTGACTAACAATCTTCCCAGGTTCTTTTAAAGGCAGATCGATGCCCCTGATGAACTGCAGTGGCACAGCTGCAGAGACAGCAGTGGATGGCCTGAAGCTGGTAATGCCCCTGGGGAGTTAACAAGTTATCCCATCAGCACAGATGGCAGTTGCTGCTTTACCTCCCCTCCTCCCACGGGGACTGTGATGAAGATGTCGCTGCTGTCCGCCAGGGGGCTGCCGTTGGCAGAGATGGTGTAAAGCCGCTCGTTCCCGGCCGGCGTGCGCAGCCCCGGCGTCTTGAAAATCCTGAAACAAGGGCACACTTCAGTCACCTCACTGCAATTGCTCCAAACACTTCCATTCAAAGCCTTTCATTTCATAAGCACACTCTGCAACACCCTGAAGGGAGGCTGTAGCGAGGTGTTGGGGGGTGGTCTCTTCTCTCTAGTAAGGAATGAGAGGACAAATGGGCTGGAGTTGCCCCAGGGGAGGTTGGGGTTGGAGCTGAGGCAGAACTGTTTCCCTGAGAGGGGTGTCAGCCCCTGTGCCAGGCTGCCCAGGGAGCTGGGGGAGTGCCCAGCCCTGGAGGGATCTCAAAGCTATGGAGTTGAAGTGCTGAGGGCCATGGGGTAGGGGTAGACTTGGCAGTGTGAGGGGAGGGCTGGGACTGCAGCAGCTTCAAGGTCTCTTCAAACCAAAATGGTTCTATAACTCTAAGATTTCAGGTTCAAGGGATTGTTGCAAACAGGTGACAGACACATAAGATGAAGCAAAAGGCAAGACACTCCCCTAGATAAGAGATTAACAGGGAAATTTACCAGACACCAACCTGGAATCAAATTTGGGTGTAATAAAGGAGGTACCTCCTTGAGCACAGACAACAACGTTTCTGCCAGTAGCTGGAGTGATAAAGTTGCTTTTGCTTGACCTGTTAAATAAACAGATATCTGCTCATAATAATAATTTTAACAAGTGCTATCATGTTCCAGCCCCTCAGCATCTTGGTGGCCCTGCACTGGCCTCTCTCCAGCAGTTCCCTGTCTCTCTTGAGCTGGGGAGCCCAGAACTGGACACAGGACTCCAGATGAGGCCTCAGCAGGGCAGAGCAGAGGGGGTGAACCCTCAATTCACTGCCAGACCACCAATTTTTTCCTGTAGCATGGCACAACCACATCAACCAGCTCACAACACCCCAACTCCACTGCACACTGGTTCTCCCTTTCTGACACCCAGAAGGACAGGCCCCTGTTACCTTTTACTCATACGCTTCACTCTTGAGGAAGGAGCTCTTCTGCTCCTGGACACTGGCACTCTTTTAGTGGATGCCTTCACCTGAAACACACATCACTCATCAACTCAGTCCCTCCACTCCCATGTGACAGCTGAGTCCACAACAAAGAAATGCTTCCATGGAAAATGCTTGGCTCAACAGCTCCTTCTATTGGCACAAGGCTCCAGAAACAAACACCATCAAAACCTCTGTGACTTATCTGAAGTCCCTCTCAAAGTATCCTGAACAGCTGTATCATCATAGCCACGACCTCAGGAAGGGGTTTACACCTTGGGAATTGACTCATCACAAAGAGTAACCACTTACCTTCCCAGTTCCTGGATTTATGTTTTCAGCTTCTAGCTCTGGAAGACTTTGGCTGTCATGCTTGGCTTTCTTTGCTACAGGAAGCAAAGGAGGTTCTGCTTCTTCTTCAATAGTTTCAATATCTTGTTTGGATTTTTCCACTAGAAAGAGAAAGTGAAAGAGAAAAATAAACAATACCTTTGTATCATTAGTTAGCAGCAGAAGAAAACCACCACAGGCTTCTTTTGGCAACAACTTGATTCTGAAACACAAATTTCAAGCCAATCCAAATGGGTGACAGAGCACTAGTTCCAATTAAGTGTTTTAATTAATTACTTAGAGCTACTGCAGATGGCAGGGATAAAAGCAGGATTATTTCCCACTCTTTCAGTAGATTGAGATGTAAGCACAAACTGATTCATCACTCACAGAGTGTAAACCATGACCTGCTTCCAACTGCTTGAACCCACCACAGTGCTTAAAACCAACTGACCTTTCTGGATGACTTTTAAAGGAGTCTGGATGACTTCTGCTGTTAACTTGTTTATTTCTGTTATTTCCAAGTCTGCCTATAATTAAAAGACAGTCATGACACCGTTAGGATCAGCAGCAGCATCCTGCCGGATTTGGCTGACAGAGAGGTCATTTACTTCTTAGTTGCTACAGGGCTGTGTTTTGGCTTCAGGCTGAAGGAACTTTGATAACATAAGGACTCATTGGCAATTGCTCAGCAGTCAAGGACTTTTCTGCTTCTCACCCCCCAACAAGGAGGCTGAGGATGCACAAGGAGCTGAGAGGGGGAAGAGCCAACCCCACTTGCCCCAAGGGATGTCCCAGACTATATGATGTCCTGCTCAGCAGGTAAAGCTGGAGAAAGAGAGAAGAACAAGGGGATGCTTGGAGTGATAGTTTATCCTCCAAAATAAGTGTCAGATGGGATGGAGGCCTGCTTCCCTGGAGATGAATGAACAGCTGCCTGCCCATGGGAAGCAGTGAATAAATTCCTTGTTTTGCTTTGCTTGCATGTGTGGGTTTTGCTTTACCTATTAAACTGTCTTTATCTCAACACACAACTCTCCTCTCTTTACTCTTGATTCTCTCTCCCCATCCCATTGTGGGGGAGTGAGTGAGCAGCTGGACAGGGCTTAAAACCTGAGAGGGAATCAAGCAGGTAAGGAAAGATTGACAGGGAGCAGGATGAACATGTATCCAATACAGGATTTGCAACAGGCATCTCTTACAGCATTTGTGAAAGTATTTCTGCAACCTGTGCTACTGCAACACTCCCACAGACTCATGAAACCCCCATTTCCTACAGTAGGAAAAACAACATCACCAGAAAAGCTTAATAGTTCTGCTAGATACCTACCGTTGCTGCCTCTTCCAACACCTTCTCACTTCCTCCTTTAGCTAAAAAGAAAATCATAGAATCACAGAATGGTGGGGCTGGAAGGGCCCTGCAGAGCTGCTCCAGCCCCAGCCCCTGCTCCAGCAGCTTCCCCTGGCTCAGGGGGCACAGGAACATGTCCAGGTGGGGTTGGAAACCTCCTGAGCAGGAGCCTCCACACCCTCCCTGGGCAGCCTGGGCCAGGGCTCCCTCATCTCAGCACCAAAGGACTTTCTCCTTGTGTTTCAGTGGAACTTTCTGTGTTCCAGCTTGTGCCCATCACCCCTTGTCCTGTCACTAGAGACAGCGGAAAGTGTCCCCCCCACCCACCCACCCTTTAGGTACTTGTGTTGCTGAGGTCCCCCTGAGCTCAGCCTTCTCCTCTCCAGGCTGAACATCCCCAGGTCCCACAGCCTTAAATACGTTTTAAAAGAAACCCACACACGCCCAAGGCAGCCCTCACACCGCACTTCACAGGCTGTAACACGGCACCACGAGCGCGCCAAAAGAACCCAGCACAACCCATGTTTCTGGGCCATGAGTGGGCAGCTCAGGGAGAGCAGCGCTTCCCCACAGACACACACCGCCTGCGCTGAGAAGATGCTTTTCGATTGCCCAAGGGAAAGCGGCCCCTGCCCTCCCGGTACCACCCCGGCCCCTTCCCGTACCGATATACTCGAGCCACTTCACTCCGCGGACCGCCACCGGCAGCCTCAGGATCTCGATATCGTACAGATTCTCCACCTCCTTGATGAGGCGCTGCCCATTCGCCTGCAGCTGCTCGACCCGGCTCCTCACTGCGGGGACACACCACCGCCTCAGCCCCAGCCGCGGGCCCGGGGCTCGCTCCCCGCCGCCCTCCCGCCCGCTCCCGCCGGCCGCGGCCTACCCTCGCGGTCGAAGTCCTTGAGGAAAGCCGCCAGTTTCCTACTGCGAGCGGCGGCGCTCGCCTTCTTCCGCTTGGGAGCCATGGCGGCGGGGCCGGGGGTCGCTGCCGGGGGTCGGTGGCCGGTCCCGGAGCGCTGCCGGGGGTCGGTGGCGGGTCCCGGAGCGCTGCCGGGGGTCGGTGGCCGGTCCCGGAGCGCTGCCGCCCGCCGCGCGTTCGAACCCAACGGCCGCGGCGCGAGGGCCAATGGCGGCTGCGCGCGGGCGGTGACGCGGCGGCGCTTCCGGAGCGACGGGCGCGATGGCGGCGGCGATGGCCGCGGCGCTGAGGGAGTGCGCGGCGGCGCTGGCGCGGCAGGACGCGGGCTGGCGAGGGGCCGTGGCGGCCTGGGCTCCGCTGCTGGGCTCGCTGGCCGGGCTGGCGGCGCAGATGCGGGCGGTGAGGCGGCTGCCGTGGGGAGAAACGCCGCTGGGAGCCTTCGGGGACCTGCGGGAGCGGCTGTGGCGGAAACAGCGCGGAGCGGCCGAGGCGCTGCTGGAACAGCTCAGCGGCCGGCGGTGAGAGAGAGCTGGGCAGGGAGAAGGCTCATGGAGCTCAGCAAGGGCAAGTGTAGAGCGTTGCATCTGGGAAAGAGCAACCCCGTGTACCAGCGCAGGCTGGGGAAGGAACAGCCCCATGTACCGGCACAGGCTGGGGAAGGAACAGCCCCATGTACCGGCACAGGCTGGGGAAGGAACGACCCCGTGTACCGGCACAGGCTGGGGAAGGAACGACCCCGTGTACCGGCACAGGCTGGGGAAGGAACAGCCCCGTGTACCGGCACAGGCTGGGGAAGGAACGACCCCGTGTACCGGCACAGGCTGGGGAAGGAACAGCCCCGTGTACCGGCACAGGCTGGGGAAGGAACGACCCCGTGTACCGGCACAGGCTGGGGAAGGAACGACCCCGTGTACCGGCACAGGCTGGGGAAGGAACTGTTAGAGAGGGGAAAGGGTGCTGGTGGGCAGCAGGGTGAGTGTGAGCCAGCAACGTGCCCTCGTGGGCAAGAAGGCCAATGGCAGCCTGGGGTGGGTTAGAAGAGCTGTGGGCAGTAGGTCAGAGGTTCTCCTCCCTCCCTCTGCTCTGCCCTTGTGAGACCACGTCTGGAATATTGTGTCCAGTTTTGGGCCTCTCAGTTGCAGAAGGACAGGGAGCTGCTGGAGAGAGTTCAGGGCAGGGCCATAAAGATGATGGAGGGAGTGGAGCATCTCCCTTGTGATGAAAGGCTGAGGGAGCTGGGGCTCTGCAGCTTGGAGAAGAGGAGCCTGAGGGGTGACCTCATTCATGTTACAAACCCATCAGGGGTGGGTGTGAGGAGGATGGAGCCAGGCTGTGCTCTGTGGTGGTCAATGACAGGACAAGGGGCAATGGGGACAAGCTGGGACAGAAGAGGTTCCAAAGAAACATAGGGGAAAAACTTGTTCCCTGTTGAGGTGAGGGAGCACTGGCAGGGGCTGCCCAGATGGGCTGTGGAGTCTCCTTCTCTGGAGACATTCCAGCCCAGCTGGATGAGTCCCTGTGTGCCCTGCTCTAGGTGGTGCTGCTCTGGCAGGGGGGTTGCACTGCTTGATCTCTCAAGGTCCCTCCCAGCCCTCAGCATCCCGTGCCTGTGTGTGGTGCTGTGAGCTGCTGTGCTGTGCAGGGCAGAGCTGCGGGCCGTGCGTGACGCCGTGGGCGCCGCCGTGGCCGCTGTGCTGCGGCTGTACGAGGAGTGGGCGGCAGAGCTGGGGCTGGCAGCAGCCCTGTGCCGTGGCCCACGCTGCCCATCGCTGGCTGATGCTCTGGAGGGGCTGCAGGACGTGGAGCGCTACTATCGCCATCTGTATCCTTGTGCAGCCGGGCTCCCGGGGCAGCGCTGGCGGGTGCCTCTTGTGGTTTGTGGTCCTTAGCGGGTGTGAAGGTACCTGGAGAGCAAACTTCTCCTCCTCCGTGTCAGCTGTGACAGCCTGGCAGACCTGGAAGCCCTCCCACAGTCTTGGGAGAGGATTTTGGAGCGCTACAAGGAAGACATTGTCCAAGGTAGTTCCATTTACAGCAAACCCCAGGTGGTTCCATTTACAGCAGACCCAGGGTTGTCACCTCGAGGCCTCAGCCCTGCACACAGCACATAAGACCAAGTGTTGCTCGCTGTGTTGGTCCCAGTCATGCTCATTTTACAGCTGATCTGTGCTCTGAGATCTTGTGCATGACCAGTTGTAAATACTCATCATCATACCCAGGGCACAGCTGGAAGCAACATCCCTTTTTCTGTGGTATCCAGCAGCAGGATAAGGGGTGATGGGATGAAGCTGGAACACAAAAAGTTCCATTTCAACATAAGAAAACCCCTGTTTCACTGTGGGCTGAGGGAGCCCTGGCCCAGGCTGCCCAGGGAGGGTGTGGAGGCTCCTTCTCTGGAGGTCTTGGAGACCCACCTGGACACATTCCTGTGTGACTTGATCTAGGTGGGAGCTGTTTCTGCAGGGGGATTTGGGCTGAATGAGCTCTAAAGGTCCCTTCCAGCCCCCATCATTCTGTGATTCTATGATCCTCTTTCAGAGTGCACCAAGGGGCTGAGTGATGTGTTTCACTTGTTCTGCTGAGTTAGTTCTACTCTTTAACTTTGTCATGGTTGCTTTTAGAAACAAGTGTTTGTGGCTACCCAACACATATAAAGTGCATTAAGCTAATGGGGTTGTTTTTTCCTCCCCTTCCAACTCAGATGCACTTCTTAAGGTCTCTCTGTTTGTGGACAACCAACGAGAGCTGTGCTGCTCACCAGGCTCCTGACAGAGAACAGGAAGGACTGATGCTGACCAGCTTCTACGAGCCTCTGCTGTGTTCTGAGGTGACTACAGAGAGGATGATGAATTGAGGAAGCTTGACTGGTGCTTTTTGGAAGCTGGATGCCTTGGGTAATTGCCCTCAGCAGGAAATGCTTGAACTGTTTAATTTACCAGTGGAAGAGACTTGGTGCCTGAAGAAGATGCTGAGCTGAACAAGCCATGAAGACAGAAGGGAGTTATCTTCAGCTATGAAGTTACCCTTTCTTTTGCCTGCTGTGGATGTTTTGTATACTGAAAACATGTTGGGAGTTCCTGACATGAGGTGTGCCTCAAAGAAGTGAGTGTGGCATAGGATACCCTGTGAGAAAAGTGTTTAGCTGCAGTCCTTACAAACAAATCAAAGATGTCAAATCAGGGCTTAGAAACAGTTTGCACCTCGTGCCTCTGAGCAGTGGGTTTGCTTTCATCCCACTTGTACATTGAAGAGGAAGGAGCAAATTTGGCTTGAAAATGTAATTGTGGAGGTGCACAAACACCTGGGTTCTGGCACAGGCACTTTTCAAGTGTGCTCCTCTCATATCTGCTGGGACATGCTTAAATCACTTCAGACTCCACACTGTGTGGCAACAGCAGCTGCTGCCACCTTCTGTGGATTGTGACACTGATCCTCTGACATTCTCAGAAGGTGTTGGGATGCCTGTCCCTAAACAAGATAGTGGGTAAGAAATTGCTTCCCAGAGAAAGCCAAATAAAGAGTTCTTCCTGGGCAGCTTGTAGATGTGCCTGTGTTTGCTGATTTTTATAGTGATGCTGGTCCCAGGTCCAGGGGCTGTTTGACCACCTGAGGGCACTGCCTGACCTGGGCTGAGACAGAGTGCCCCCAGCTGCTGGGCTTTGTGGGATGGTGCTTTAGATGCAGTTCCAATGGCACCAAAAAATCCCCATCACCCTCCTGTAGTGGGTCTGGCTTCTGGGCTGATGACATTGATGATTGCCAAGGGAAGGGAGTTCAGCCCAGGGAAGTGAGGTGGGCTCTGCTCCTGGTGTGTGTGGAGCAGGGCAGGGGGGAGCTGCCTCTGGGATTCTCCTCTGCTGCTGGAGGTGGTTCTGTGCTCCTGCTTGCTCCATGTCCCTTCAAGCCCCTGACCTGCTTGCTGGTGCTGCCCAGGGCCTCTCTGCTCCCAGCATCTCCCATGGACCCTGTGTGAGGCTGCAGGGTCACTACATGCTGAGAGTCACAGTACAACTGTTCTGAGCTTTGTCTTTGCCATCCCCTCCTCGGGAAAGTGAGGAAATGGAGTGAGTCTCCTCCTGCTGCTTCAGCTTAAGATGAAGCAGATGATGCAGTGAAGTTACTGGTTTGGCAGATGAGCTGAGAATGCAGTTTATGTAGCAAATGGCTGCACAGCAGCCTCAGTGCTGACACTTGTGTATGCAAAGCACTTCCCCTCCTCAAGCAGCTCTGTCACCACCACCTGTCACTGACTCATTTTCTCAGTGTGTTGCTGGGGCTGTGCATTGCATCACAGCAACAGTTCAGTATAAGACCTTTATTTTCCTGTCCACAGTGAAGTGGGAAATTTCATCTGGTTCATTTTTAGAGCTTTGATTCCAGCCACAAACTCCCATATCTAGAAGTTCACATCCTGTGTTGTGGTTTCAGACAGGTAAACTTCCATCAGCCATTGCCTGCTACTGGTGTTCAACCCATGTGTGCTCCCTGGGGAGACCACTGACTCCAGGTTTTAAGGGAGGGGCAAGTGTGGGATGACACAGATCACAGTAGGTTTAGGTAGGCACCCTCCTGGCTACCTCTGAGTGCTGGTGTCTGCAGAGGCTGCCAGTCCAAAATCACAGAACCATACAATTGTTATGGTTGCAAAAGCCCTTGAAGCTGCTGCAGTCCCAGCCCTGCCCTCATCCTGCCCAGCCCAGCACTAACTCCTGGCCCTCAGCACCTCAGCTCCATGGCTTTGGGATCCCTCCAGGGCTGGGCACTGCCCCAGCTCCCTGGGCAGCCTGGCACAGGGGCTGACACCCCTCTCAGGGAAACAGTTCTGCCTCAGCTCCAACCTCAACCTCCCCTGGGGCAACTGGAGCCCTTTTCCTCTTGTCCTGTCATTCAACACTGGAGAGAAAAGAGATCAACCCCCACCACACTACAACTCCCTTTCAGGTAGCTGCAGAGAGTGCTCCTGTCCCCTCTCAGCCTCCTCCAGGCTCAACACCCTCATTCACTCAGCCCCTCCCCATCACACTTGTGTTTCAGCCCCTTTCCCCAGCTCTGCTGCCCGGCTCTGGACACACTCCAGCCCCTCAGTGTCCTTGTAATGAGGAGCCCGGA
Source organism: Colius striatus (assembly GCF_028858725.1). Taxonomy (NCBI): domain Eukaryota; kingdom Metazoa; phylum Chordata; class Aves; order Coliiformes; family Coliidae; genus Colius; species Colius striatus. The sequence continues at coordinate 3,379,108 of NC_084782.1, forward strand.
CCTGAGGCAAATGAGAAAAGAGCAGAATTAGCCTCTGAGTCCTCTCCAGCTGCTGGGGGAGCCTGAATGGTGGTATGGGGGGTCCAGCCTGTGTGGTGCCTGAAGGAGGCCAGTGGGTAAGGGCAGTATCAAGGGCTCTGTGAGACTAACTGCTAACCATAAAAATAAAGCTGAGTGCCTTCATTTTTGGAGCAGAGCTCTTAAAGCAGTCTTGCATGGAGATCTGCTTCTCAGGAATGCAATAAAACAAAGTCAGCAGCTGGAGCTACCTTGTTAAAGTCACATTTCCAGGAAACACAAAGCTCCTGCTTTGATTTTCAGCTTTACCTCCTGCTAACTTCATTTGAAAATAGTTATTTCTCACTTACAGGGAAAGCACGAACTGAAAGGAGTTACTGGAGTTGAATATGCACAAACATTTATAGAGAGCATCTGACTTCTATCTGGTTAGTTTGTTTTTCCATGTAGGGGAGAAGCTTCTGGTGCTGTGGTGCCTCTGCACAGTTCTGCTTTAGCAGTGAGGACCCACTGTGGCTGAGTCCAGGCTTTCCAGAGAAACCCAAAGGCTTCAGCACAAGCTCCTGGATTTCAAAGAGATTTTGAAACTGAATTTGCTACCTTGTAAGTCCATAGTTAGGAAAAAGACAAAGGGTTTGGCACCTGCCTTTGAATGTGGAGTGAATCAGAGGCAGAGATACGTGATAGAAAGCTTCATGAGTCATTTGCTAAAGCAAGCATGGGTTTCACAAGCCCCTGTGGTTTTCATGCTTGTTCTTTGAGACTTTCATCTTGGCTCAAAGCAAAACTCTTCTGTGATGTTGCAGGGCCCAAGAGGCTGCATGAGTGCTTGGAAATACAAGAGGCATTCTCCCATCACCATTCATTGGATGTGTAGCTCTGTTCCTAGTGCCTGGCTGCCCACACCTTACTGTTTCTCTGCTGCTTTCAACCTTATCCCAGCATCTGGACTGTTGAGTTGTTTGTGAGCTCCAAGGGGGGCAAAATCTGCTGATCCTGTATCTGTGCTGAGTGGGGGTGCATCTGGCTGAGGAGCAAGAGTGTGCTTTCCTGCTCAGCACAGGGTCTGTTGTCTGCCCTTGCAAAGATGGGCACAAGCAGTTGGGCCATCTCTTTCCCCCTGTGATTTACCCCTTGTTGCTGCACCCAGCCCTTTCTATTCCAGCAGACCCTCTAGGTCACCTGTTCAGCACTTCACACTCTGCAGAATAGAGGCAGTTCCCATCACTCACCTTATCTGCCAGTCCTGCAGAGCTTTTATTTCAATCCTCCCTTCCTGCTTTTCCCCTCAACCCTTTACTCCTCCTCCCTCCTTCTGTGGAAACAAATCTACAGTAGGTGTTTCCTGAACTTGCCTGAACTCCTTGTCCCAAGCACCTTCCTAACTAATCCTTTCCAGATGTCCAGGAACTTTCATGTTTAGCAGTTTTTCTCAAGTTCCTCATTCATTCTCAGAGGGAGCAAACATTGTATTTCCTAATGCTATTTGAAAAGCAAGACTGCTCTTGGCCTTCTGAGAAGTCATTGCTGCCTCAAAATGCAACGCTGCAAGCACCCCTCTAAGCCTTCTAACCACAAACTGGAGCACAACAGATATTCCTAAGTAGCTGACTGTGTTCTGGGGCTGTCCATGAAGTCATGGAAACACTCAAGCCTGCTCTTGCACCCAGCCAAGTGACAAGGGGCTTGGCTTGCAATTTCCCAGCTACAGCAACATGGAGAAATTAGATCTGTCCATGTTCCTCTCACAGTGACCCAGCAATGGAAAGCAGGTTTCTCTGCCCATTCTCTCATCTAGTTTCCAGCATAACTTTGGTTTTAGGGAGCTGGCTGTGACTTCAGGCAGGGGACGTGCTCAGTGGCTTCTTTTGCTCACGCTCCCTGGGTGACCCGTGTGTCCTGTCCTCAGCTGTTGAGGATGCCAAGCTGCATGCAGCCTCAGGGCTTGTGCATAAGTGCTGCCTCCAGCACAGGCCTGTGGGGAAAAGGGCTGTCTGTCCTCCCAAAGCCCACTGGGGTGATGAGATCTGTGAGACTGGAAGCAGTGTCTGAGCCAGTTTACAGCCCTGGGGACTGCCTCTCCAACTTGTCCTGTGGTTCCCTGTGTGCATCCAGTGGCTTTTCATCCTTCCCACTCCACTCTGTGGACAGCAGGGCTTGTGCTGGGTTTTGCCTACTGGAAAGAAACTTTGGGCTGTTCAGTGTTCTGTCTTTTTCCTTCTGTTTTTCTTTGCTTCAAGATTCACCTGGCACGTTACTGTTTGATTGGAAAATGCTGGTAGTAGGAGAAAGACCCTCCCTAGGTCCAGATTCCTGCTATGGAGTCGTTATCTGCTTGGAAATACAAGAGGCATTCTCCCATCACCATTCATTGGATGTGTAGCTCTGTTCCTAGTGCCTGGCTGCCCACACCTTACTGTTTCTCTGCTGCTTTCAACCTTATCCCAGCATCTGAACTGTTGAGTTGTTTGTGAGCTCCAAGGGGGGCAAAATCTGCTGATCCTGTATCTGTGTTGAGTGGGGATGCATCTGGCTGAGGAGCAAGAGTGTGCTTTTGGGGTCCAGGGATGGGTGTGTGCTGGTGGGATGAACCTGCTTGTGCTCCCATCAGCTCCACAGTCATCATCACCTTCCCACATGAGCAGCACTTACAGGAATATGAGGTAGCTGTTTAATCTCACAGCAAAGCAAAGCTCTGGGAGGCTTGCTGCTCCTCCATCCTCTAATATATCACAGCCACCTTCCTCACTGGGGGCAGCTATAGGAGAGCTCCCTGTTCCTCTTAAGTCCAGACAGTTTCTAGGCCACCTGTGGAAGGCAGAATAGAGAACACCAAGTTTCCCAACCATCCTGCTATGTGAGGAATGAATCCAAGAGCCCTTTGCACACTGTTAATCTTTTCCAATTCCTAAGAAAGCAAATGATCTCCTCCCACTCCCAGAAATCCAATCTCTCTCTCCTGCTTCCAACCCCCCCCTCAGTGTTTGAACTGTTTGCCATGAGCTTTATTAAAAACTACAAGACAGAGCTTTGTTTCTAACTGAATCCCAAGCAACTGTGTTAGGTGGAGGAGAAACATTTGGTGCAGTCAGCTTTGGAGCATTTTTGTGTGTAGTCCATAGCTACTTGTCAGCCAGAGACCAGACTCAGCTCTGCACTGAGCATGACAGGACCTTTTCCCTCTTTTCTTCTGAGGTCAGGAGATGAATTCAAGCTGGTCAAATCTCCCAGCCTCCTTTCCAAGAGCACCTGGCAGTGGCTGCTGGGAGTAAGTCCCACGGATGCTGCCCCTGAGCTGGCTGCGTGGCCTGGCGATGCCTCACCCTGCCCTGGTTGCGTGACCTGCTCTGCTGCTGCACTTCAAACGCTGCTGTTCTCTGCAACGTACCATCAGCCCCGGGAACAAGTTGTGCTGTGCAGCTGCCAGGCCCAGGCAGCTTTCCTGCCCTTAAGGGAGAGGTTTCTGGCCGTGCTGCAGATCCTGCCTCCTGTCCTCTTGGCACGGCCCTGGCCAGTGTCACTTCTGCGGGAGGTGTAGAGCCACAGGTGATGGTGCCCAGCTTCTGAGTGAGCAGAGCAGTTGTCCTCAGTGCTGGGAGGCAGGGAAGGAGGGTGGCTGAGGGTGTGCTGGGGTGGCAGCGGGGTCTGGTGCACGCCGGGGTCCCCGCCAGCTGCCGTGCGTCAGCGCCATTCCTTGGCACCGCGTGTGATGTGTCACAGCCTTCTCCCTTTCATTTCCTCACATTCCCTCAGTCTGAAACCCATCAGCCAGTGCAGAGAGAAAACATTTGCAGAAGAAGCCAAAGCAGAAGTAAGCAAAGCTGTTCCTTTGGCTGAATTTCTCCAGCTCGTTGTGTGCCACTACTTGGTCTGAGCCAGGGGAGCCAGCTCCTGCCTTGTGCACCTGAGCCGTGGGGAGGGGACAGCAGCCACAGCAGTCTTGTTTCTTGCTCCCACTGGCAGAGAACATCATGTCCCTGTTTTGAAAACAAATGGGTGGCTCCATTGTAATGCAAGAAGAATCATGATTGTGGAATAAATCCATGGGGTTTATTGTTTTGGGTGTCTGAGAGAGAAAAATCCCGTCACTCGTTTCCTTTATGTCACCCTCAAAAGTGAGCTCCAGCATCTCCCTGTCCTCATGCAGGAACTGGAGTGACTACAAAGTTTAAACAGAGATCATCTTGAAAGCAAAAGAGAAAACTGAAGGCTTGCCCATCAGGAATTGTACTGGAAATACCTGCTGGTGCCACACTGGGGACAGGGGGAAATGTTGAAAGAGTTGTCCAAGGCAGTTCTCTGCACAGGGCTTTCCTCAAGCAATCCCCACGTTGTGCAAAGCGAGGCAGAGCTCACCTGCTGTGCTTTGCTGAGGAGGACTCTGCTTCATGACACAGTTTTGGTACCTCTCTGCCCTAACACCCAAGAGAGAGGGTGAGAGGAGATTGTGCAAGTGGGAAGGTGGGGCTGTGGAGTGTGGCTTACACAAGGAGTGCTTTAAACTTAATAAATCTACCCATGAGTCAGATGTCAGGAGCAGGGGAGGGGAGAAGTAGGGGATGGAAAAGTCCAGATAATTGTGTGCAGAGGAAAAGCAATCTGAAGCAATTCTGGAGCTGGGGAGCCTGTGGCTGCTCTGTCTGGAGCAAGGGGCTGGGACAGCATCCGAGGCAGCCACAGAGCACTTCTGCTAATGAGCAACCTGAAAACGAGCCCCTGCTGCCATTCATGTTGGTCATGTCTGTGGAAGCCAGGACTTCAGGTGGGCCGAGGCCCCCAAAGCACTGGGGTCTAGGCAAACATCCCCATCCCCATCCCCATCCCCATCCCCATCCCCATCCCCATCCCTGCTCTGCATCACGCCTGCAAGTGGGGGCTGCCGCATCCCCCTGCCTGAGGCACAGAGCGATGGGGAGCCAGCGATGTGGAAACAACCCCAGAGGCACCCAGGGAATAATCCAGACCAGTTTTTTCCTGGACATGACTTCCCCCAACCCTAAAAGGCTTTTGGGTTGAGTTTAATAAGATTAGTGTGTAAGCTCTGGAGATGTCAGCTTGCTGGCAGGTCTGTGTTCAGTAGTTCCTCACGTGCCAGGGAATGCTGTTGCTCATTTCATTGGCCTTGACTTTGCTGGATCAGGTTGTTGCTTTGCTTCTCAATTAGCCACATCTGCACAGCAGTAACAAGCTGGAGATTAGAAAGCCCGGAGAGGGGTGCAGAAAAGTTCACCCATGTGGAAGGGAGCTCCTGGGAATGCTGAGGCTCTGCACCCAACCTGACCTCTGTCCCACCAGGAACCCCACCAGGACCCGCCCCCCCCCCATCACTACAGCAGTGACACTGTACAGCTTGTTCTGTTTCTGCAGACTGTGTTCTCTCTAAAGCTCCAGTTTAGGTCTGTGCTGACATTATTGAAGCTACTGGTAGTAAAACATGTTCACTACAGGGGCCAGGGCCACAGCTAATCCTGCAAAGGGAATGCAAAAAAAAACCCAAACCCCAAACAACCCTCAAAAACTCCAAAAAACCCAAAAAGAAACCAAACACATATTGACAGAGGGTTGGATTTCCAGGGATACAGAGCACTTGGTCCTGCTGCCCAGCCCTGTGCAGAGGCATCTCCCAGACCTGCTGGCTTGGCTGTGCAGGAGGGATGAGAAGCACCCGAGTGTGACAGCATCCCCGTGCAAGTGTTGAACACTCCCAGTGCAACGAACTTACAAAGAAACGCTGTTGATGCTTCTGCCATGCTGTCAGGGATTAGTACATGCTGGAGCAATTTGCATGGGGATGAAACTTGGAAGAAAGGGTAATGCTGAGGGAATACGGTGTTATTTATTATTGCCAGTTGCAAGGGAACAGCAGCAGCCTCCAAGCTTGTATAACTCTGGAACATGACTATTATTAGAACGGAAAGTTAGCAAGCAATTAGCTAATTGCAACTCACATTGTCTGTTGGCAATTATAAGGAGAACAGTTATAAACTCCAACAGATGGAACTCAAACGGGTCAGTCTCTCTTGTTTCTTTTTTTCCATCCCCAAAGGGCATTTGCTATGAACTAAACTACAGGTTCTGAGCTGGGATTTGTGGAAGAAGCCAGTCCTGGGAGTGTGTGTGCCAAAGGGCTCCCTGCAGACAGCTTTGCCTGGAGAAGAGGAGGCTGAGGGGAGACAGGAGCACCCTCTATAACTACCTGACAGAAGGTTTTAGTGAGGTGAGGATCAGTCTCTTCTCTCCAGTGTTGAATGACAGGACAAGAGGAAATGGGCTGAAGATGTCCCAGGAGAGGTTGAGATTGGAGCTGAGGCAGAACTGTTTCCCTGAGAGGGGTGTCAGCCCCTGTGCCAGGCTGCCCAGGGAGCTGGGGCAGTGCCCAGCCCTGGAGGGATCCCAAAGCCATGGGGCTGAGGTGCTGAGGGCCAGGAGTTAGTGCTGGGCTGGGCAGGGTGAGGGGAGGGCTGGCACTGCAAGAGCTTTCCCAACCAATTCAACGATTCTATGATTCCCTGGCTGTGCCAAGGCTGAGCAGAACCTTTCTGTGGCTGTGCTCACTGGCAGCAGCCCTGCCCTCTGCTCACAGCCATGGCTTGGAGGAGCTTCTCCATTGTGGACTTTCCCAAATGGGACACCTTCGAGGCTGGAAAGCTCAACTCTGTGGTTTCACCCATTTACTCTGCTGGGGTGATATTGGTTTAGTAGCCCTGGGAAAAGGAGGAGCAGAGCAATCTGGCTGAAATATGAATTATTTCTCATCCATTTGTTTATAGCTCTATATAACTTCAGGTGATACCTTCTTTCTGCAGCAGTAACACAAACCAATGGTGCCTCACTTTTAAGGTAATGTTATAGATAGATGTCTAATGAATGGCTGAGGAATTGTCATTTACCTATGAAACACTTTTCTGTCAAGTATGTCAAGATCCAGACAGTATGGACAAGAACAGACAGATTTGGCCTTAAAAATAAAGCATCCCAAGCAATATTGTGGGGCAAATATCTGTCTGAAGAACCTCCAGTCTACAGCCAGACTTTCTATGGCCATGAAAGAGCTTTGTTCCTTAACTCTGAATGTTGGTGATGCCTTTGGCTCTGTCAAACGAAGAACATCCCAGTTTCAGGGCAAGCTGACATTGATAGAGAGACAGATGTGGGGTCTGAAACAGATTAAGCCCAGCTAGATGGATTTCATAAATAGTAATACAAACCCACTGCACACCTTGGGCTGATATTAAACAGAGGGTGGGTTGGTATTCATCTTCAAGCAAATGCATGATAAGGGAATGAAAACAGCAGGTTTTACTTATAAACCCCAGGTTTCCCATAGGAGGCAGTTTATGGAGTGACCATTTATTAAAGACAAATGCTATCATTTGAAACATATCTCATGCAGAGCAGAGGGCTGGCTGGTGCAGAGGAGCAGTAACTGGAGCTGGAGCTTTGCATTTACAAGCCATTGATATAAGCAGGCTCCCAGTGTACAGGAAGGTGTGATGATAGCTGCTGGGTGCCCGTGTGGCCTGAGGGCCACAGCCTCTGCCTCCCATGGCCCTGACTGCCACAGCCCAGGCACAACAGCCTCAACTTTCACGTGTGTTTAACAGCAGGCAGAAAGATGAGCCAGTTATCTTGTGTCAGACCAGTCCTGTGCTTAAAATCAGTGGGTAGGGGATGGGTCTCAGCTCTGCTGCTCAGGATGAGGGTGCTGAGCTCTGCTCTCTGATCTGGAAACCCCCAGACGTGAACATGGGGCTGCAGAGAACCTGGTCTGAGGGAGAGCAGGGGAAGAGGATTCCTGCCTCTGCCTATGGATGTTGTTCATAGAATCACAGAATGGTGGAGGCCCTGCAGAGCTGCTCCAGCCCCAGCCCCTGCTAGAGCAGGTTCCCCTGGCTCAGGGGGCACAGGAACGTGTCCAGGTGGGGTTGGAAACCTCCTGAGCAGGAGCCTCCACACCCTCCCTGGGCAGCCTGGGCCAGGGCTCCCTCACCTCAGCACCAAAGGACTTGCTCCTTGTGTTGAAGTGGAACTGTTTGTGTTCCAGCTGATGTGTGTAGTGTCCTGTCACTGGAGACTACATCAAAAAGTGTCAGCCCGTCTTCCTGACACCCACCTTTTAGATGTTCGTAAACATTAATGAGATGTCCCCACAGTCTCCTCTTCTCCAGACTAAACAGCCCCAGGTCCCACAGCCTTTCCTCATAAGGACGATGTTCCATCCCCTCAGCATCTTTGTAGCCCTGCACTGGCCTCTCTCCAGCAGTTCCCTGTCTCTCTTGAGCTGGGGAGCCCAGAACTGGACACAGGACTCCAGATGAGGCCTCAGCAGGGCAGAGCAGAGTGTGGGGGGAAGAACCTCCCATGATCTGCTGCCCACATTCTTTTTGATGCCCCCCAGGATGCCATTGGCCTTCTTGGCCATGAGGCCACACTGCTGGCTCATATTTAGCTTGTTATCAATCAAGACTCCCACATCCCTCTTTGCAGAGCTTGTTACCTCCTCCCAGGTCCCTGAGACTCTCAAGTGTCTACTTTGAGGTCCCTGCTCAAAAAACCTCAAAGAGAACATTCAAAAAGCATTTTGGAGGAGAGATCCTCCCCATTTGAATCTGTTCCTTTTGGGGCATACCAATGTCAGCACCCACTAGTCACCAGCCTGCTTTTCCTTTCATTTCATGAGTTAGTGATTTTGAGCTGTGGGGCAGATGTTCAATGTTAACAACTGCTGCTAAAGACACATCTGTAGGTAATTCTGCCAGTCACCTGGAAAGAAACAGTGCTCATTCCATTAATTGAAAAAGTGCATGTTGCCTTTCTGATGTCTTTCTGGATGGGTCCTGGCACCCTGACAAGTCGGTGCTGTTTGTTCTTCAGTTTTGAAATCAGAAGTCTGGGACAGGAACATCCTTCACAGGCAGTAGCAGGTACAATTGCATGCTTTCTAGAAGCATACATTCCGTTGGTTGCGTGTAGGGGAACTTTCTGGCTCAATATAGGATGACATTTGCAAGCATTTAATTTGAATAAATTCCATCTTTATGCTCCATCTGGCTTTCAGTATATCAGCCAAACCATTCGTAAGGGACACAATGTAAATCCTGCTTGTGTTTCCCCTCCTGTGCTATCATCAGGGATCTATCATGCTAATGCTGCTGTTCCTTTTGCTTTCAGAGCCCTCAGAGGTCAGCAGTTCAGATCCTGGAGTTCTGGATGAAACCACAGCTGCTCTGGAGCAGGAGATGTTTGGGAATCTCCCTGGTGCTGGGTGCTGGGGCAGATCCCACTGAATTGCATGGCTTGGGGCTGCAAAGGAGGGAATGGGAGCAGAAGTTGCTGATCTTGGGGAGTTGCAGGAGCAGGGACAGCCCAGAGTGGGGACAGCCTGGGGCAGGGTAAGCCCAGATCTGGGATGATTTCAGCCACAGAAACAGCTCTTGGAGAAGGGGAAGAAGATTTTCTCATAGGAAACAACCAACAGCAAGGTCTAACCCCTTCCAGCCCTGGGGCAGGCAGCTGTGCCAGCAGCAGGGTGCTTCCTATGTGCCTGTCTCAGGGACAGCCCTGACACATGGGCTCGTGTGCCAGCTTCCAGGGCAGGCTGCTGGCATGGCTGGCTATGGTGGCACTACCAGCTGAGAGACTGCAAACAGCCCAAAGGGAAGAAGCCCTGCTGCAGAGCTACAATCAGACAGGCTGTTATGGCCAGCTGGAAAAATAACAGGCTCAGCTTTCCACAGACCAAAACAGGTGTCAAACATGTATATCTGGGCGTGCAGCCCCAGGGGTTCCTGGGCTCTGTCATTCTGTGCCAGACAGGACAGGACAGTGGATCCCTCATTGTGGAGTGAGTGTGGAGGGTGACCAGAAAAGGCCTCTCAGCTCTTGTAAGAGGGTTCCAAGAGCCTCACATCTCTCCCATCTTCTGCTCTTCTTCATTATAGATTAGACACCACCCTTGTTTTAGTTAAGTGCCCTTTCTGATGGCTTGGAATTCCTGTAGCTCTAGTAATTCAGGAAAGAATACTTAATTTGGATGCAGATGTGGGCACTATTGGCACTGGGCAGTCTTCTGTAAAGATGCAGGCAGAAGCAAGCTTTGGTTGTGCTCAAGAGCCATCACCTGGCATCTGTTCATGAGAAAATTGGATCCTCTCCTGCAGAACTGCATGTTCCAGGTGACCTGCTCCTGGGAATGTAGCTGGAGGAAGGTATCCATCCATGCTGAGCCTGCCTGGCCCCTGCACGGAGGGGAATAAGCAGCAGCCCCCCCAAAAGGCAAATTGTATCCATCAAGGCATCTCCTAACTGCTTTATCCTCACAGCTCCACATCTGGCAGGGAGAGCAATGGGGCAAGGGAAATGCATTGCCTCCCTCCTGTATAGCTCAGACAGGCTGGTGACAGCTCAGCAATGTACATGATGCATAATAAGCCCTAAATAAGGTGTGAGGAACATGTCTGGGATCAGTAAATCCATCCTGACAAGAAGCAGCAAAGGAATGAAATCTCTTTTCCCAAAGAGGCTGATATGTCTGTGGAATAAATGGAATCTAGTCCCACTTACAAATGGCTCCTGAAGGTTGCTGGTTGCAATCTCCCTGCTCTGATCTGCAGGGATGCGTGTGAGCATGTACCAGGCAACGGGGCAGGGAGCTCCTGGGGAGGGTGAGGCTCAGCTCAGGAGTGAGACTCACATTCTCCTCCTTGAACTGCTCAGGTTTCATTGCTTTTCTTGTTGTGATTTATCACCCCAAGGGGTGGCTGCAACCAAATGTCCCCCTGGCCTTCAAAGAGCTCTTGGGCCTTTCTTCTCTGCTTAAGTGACAGACTTAAGGTAAGCTCAGGGTCTACCTGCATTTGAATAACCACAGTTGGTGTGATGTCTTACAGGCTGCCAGCTGAGACTCTCTTTGCCATTCTGTTGATGCTGGAGAGTCCATTGTGTCCCCCAGGAATGCCAGGTGGAGCCTGCAAGGCAGCTGGAGCACACTTGCATCATGGCATTGGGCATCATCACAGGCAAACAGCACCTGAGCAGCCACATTGCAGGCAGCAGCGTGAGGAGGAGCCCATGGGATGGTTGTGCTGCTGTCCAAGTCTGGCAATGCACAGCTCTGGATCTTCTCCAGGGAATAAAGACGGCCCCATGCTTATTGCAAAGCCTGACCCAATGCAGCTCACTGGAGCTTTGCACTGCTCATTTCCCAGCAGATTCCTGTGCCCGCTCCCTCTGCTGAACCGCCTGCTCTGGCAGATTCATATCTTACAGGGGAAGCTTTTGCATCCATGGAGGCCTGGATGAGATGAAGGGCAAAGTCCTTTCTGGATTTCATCAAGACTGTCTTTAAGCGTTTTGCTGCATGTTCTTTGTTGCCCTTTCATTTGAGTGGGAGCTAACAAGGTAGGATCTAGATTGCAGGCTCCTAATGGCTCTTTCTGTTCAGGGGCTGCTGCTCTTGGTCTTTGTGGGCTGCAGCCAGGCTGTGTCACATTCCCCAGACCTTGGAGACCACGGTCTCCCTCCAACCTCTGCTGTTTGGGGTGCTGTGGGTCAGGCAGTTATTGTCCCAGGCCATGGGGCCACGCTGACAGCTCGACATGCAGGCTCAGAGCGAGGGAGGCTGCCAGGACACCTCACCAGATGCACATTGTCTCTTTGTTCCTCTGAAAAACCACAAAAAAAGTTTCTCCCTTCATAGTTCAATGATGCCCAGACAAAGATGACGTGAAATCTGTGGGAAGACTTATTTTATTACAATATAGGAATTCACAGAACCAGATGTTCAAACTTAGCTGTTGCTTCTCCATAGGAGCGCTGCTGCCTCTGCTCAGTGGAGCTGTTTGCAAGATTATTTACAATGCTTTAAACATGTCCACTGCTGCCTGGGTCTCCAAAGGCTGCTGAAGTCAGGGCAGATGCCACAGAGAGTCCCCTGTATTCCTCAGTGCCACAGGACCTGGTGGAGGTGATGCTGGGAGATGCCCCTTGGTGACCTCAGCACATCTGGCAAGAGAAGGGGGACAAAGAGCAGTCTGCACGCAGTTCCCAGCGAGGAAATCATCCTGCCTTGTGGGGAAGTGTTTTATAAACCATGTTCCCCAGGGACTGTGTCCTCTCTCTGTGCTGGGACACCATGGGCACTGCCCATGAAGGTGCTGGCAGAAGCATCCCTCAGGCTCTCTGTCCCCGTGGGGTCCTGAGGTCGGGAAGCCTCTCCAGAGTCTCCTCAGTCAACCCCCTGCACCCTGTTTTCTCTCTGTTTCTCCCCCAGGCTCCTGCAACCAGGCTCCTTGGCTGGAGCTGTGTCCTTGGTGGGAGCTGTGCAGCCAGCAGCTGCTCTGCAGCAGCCTGGGACAACCTCTCCAGCACCAGCCAGCACCTCTGAGTCAGCCCCAGCACAGCGTCTCTGTGCTCAGGCTGGAACAGGGAGCTGAGGCTCACACGCACAGCTAGGCTGGCAGCCTTTTCTGTTTTCCCAGCAGCCAAAATTTCATCTTTTCCACCTTCCTGCTGCCAGCACAGTCCTTATCCACTGCCCTGACACCTCTAGGGTTTATTTCAAGCTGAACACGCTGCTTCCATATGGGCTCCTGCCAGGGGTTGCTGGTTATTAGAAGTTGATGCTCTTGTTGGTCCTTCTTGTGTCCATTCAGGAGTTGTGGGTCCTTAAAAACTCATTCATTTTATACAAGCTTAGTGGCAATTCCAGCCACCCAGCAGGATCCATTAACTCCTTCTGTCCCCTTAGCCCAAGGTGCATGGTTGTAATTAAAACAACGCAGCAAATTAAGCAGGTTCCCTGCACTGCTCACAAGAGACATGTGGGATGGCTACAGAGAGGGGGGAAACTGCTTGGGGGTAGGAGATCTGCCAGATTATTGCAACTGAAGATCATAGAATCATAGAATGGTGGGAGTTGGAAGGGAACTCCAGAGCTCATCCAGCCCCAGCCCCTGCTACAGCAGGTTCCCCTTGCTCAGGGGGCACAGGAACGTGTCCAGGTGGGGCTGGGAACCTCCTGAGGAGTCTCCACACCCTCCCTGGGCAGCCTGGGCCAGGGCTCCCTCACCTCAACAGAAAATCTGACCCTGTGCAGAGCTGCAGATGCTGTGGCACCTCACTGGGGAAGGCCACAGCTCCATCCCACAGATGGACAACATCTGTAAACACGGGAGCGAGGGGAAAGGGAAACGGGGAGCCCTTTGCTGTGATCCGAAACAGCAACGTGGGCAAGAGCATGAAAATCCCATTTCCCCAGCAGCCCTTGTAAAATGAAATTGTAAAATTATCAATTTGATCATCACTTATTGCCTTCCCACCCCATGGTCCTGGCTGTCAGAAGAAGAATTAGCAAAGAGAGAGTGTCAGAGTCCATTCACTGACTCGCAGGAGGTTTAGGCTGTGAATATGGAACAACAATGAACTGCCTGGAGAAGTGCAATGCACACAGTGGATTCCCCAGTCCCAGTGCACAGGAGGAGCTGCTCCTTTAGGCATGGACATCATTTAACATTAAAAAAAACCCTCCAGCAAATCAAAAGCTCTGAATTAGTTCCGAGTGCCCAAGACAAAACCCCAAAGCACGTTGATTTTAATGACCAGGAAGGACTGAGCTGAAGGTCTGTGGCCCCTCAGAGCACATCATTTGCAAACCCTTCTGCTCCAGAGGTTTCTTCAGGGCTTCAAGTCACAGCAAATGCTAAAAAAGAGATATTTTTTTTAAATGCAAGATCAACTCTGGAGTGAAACACAGAAACACACAAAGAAATCTCAATTGACCATCTGGCTCGATCATTCCCAAGGCTTGGAGCCATTTATCTCCATCCAAAAGCGTGCTTTAAAGATGCAACAGGGATCTTCCTCTGTGGGGAGAATTTGTGAGTGTGTGTTTGGCCTTCAAATGCTAAACTGAACACCAAAACCTATGGGAAGACCACAAACACCAGAGAAGGAACGAGCTCCCTTCACACCTGAAATGAAGCTCGATTTGGGATGCAGAGATGTGTTTATTTTCTTGGAAGGAAACAGGCTCTGGCCTTTCAGCTGTTCCAGATTTCCTCAAGGGGATAATTCTTCTAGCAAACCTTGTTCCTTCTGTAATTCTTTGTAACAACTCACTGACTCAGGCTGCCCTAGCTTTAAAAATACATTCTCAAAGCCCATTAGCAAATTCACAGGTTTTTTTTTCTCATACACTGAGAATTAAAGTGGAAACATAAGACCCAGCAAATTATTTTCGCTTTATATACGGTCTCCCCTAGTAAACAAGTGTTGCAAGAGCCTGTGTGCTGTCTGCAGAGCACTGAGGGATGGAGAACAGAATGTGGTCACATGTGGTTTTATTCAGCAAGTTATTTATATGATCTGAAGTATAGTAACAATCTCCTTGGATCAAGAGGCTCCCAGCTCCACAGGCTCTCAGATGTTGCTCCTTGGCTTCCCCACGGTGTCTACATGGATGCCCCTGAGCTCCAAGGATCAACTGCTCAGCCAAGATCCTTATTGTCAGGAGTGAGCTTGGATCCACGGGGCTCTTGGGTGTGTTTCCAGAGCTGTGGCCTGGCACTGCCACAGTAGAGCATCTCATGGCCTGCTGTTCTCCTGGTACAGCATCGTGGCTTCTCCCTTGGTACAGCACCCCACAGCCTGGTGCATCCTGGTGCCATGGCCGTTCTGCAACACTTGTGCCTGGGCTGGACAAAAGGGTTTTGTGACAATGTCTGAAGGACAGGATGTCCCAGGAGCCAGCAGGACCTCACCCTCCCTTGTTCCTACCTCCTCCTGCCTTCCCAAAGGCCTGATTTTATGCCTAGAGATGACTGAAAGCAGAGTGTCTGTCTCTTCCCTTCCTCCACATCCCATGGCAGCCAGCGTCTGCTCTGCTGCCCACCCACAGCAACCCCACAGGAGCTGTTGTTCTCTTTCCCACAGACTCTTGCCCACAGGCCTGAGGCAGCTGCATGGTGATGGGCACTGCTGTGCCCCATGTGTGTGTCCTCTGGGGCTACTGGGCAGCAGAACCCTCTGACTTGCCCCCACAGCATGTCTCCTTTCTCCAAGTGGCAACAACACAAGAGGTAGTGGCTGATGCTGTGCCTGACACCAGAAGTTGGGGGCTGGTGGTGATAAGCTCAGCCCTCAACATCTGGGCTGGGAGTGAGCTCTGGTTGGACTTGATGAAGTGGTTGGAGTTAGAATCATAGAATCATTTTAGCTGTTATAACTCTTGAAGCTGCTGCAGTGCCAGCCCTGCCCTCATCCTGCCCAGCCCAGCACTAACCCTGGCCCTCAGGACCTCAGCTCCACGGCTTTGGGATCCCTCCAGAGCTGGGCACACCCCCAGCTCCCTGGGCAGCCTGGCACAGGGGCTGACACCCCTCTCAGGGAAAAAGCCTTTCCTAATCTTCAATCTCAGCCTCCCCTGATGGAACTTGATTTCCCCTTCTATCTTCCATTACTGGGGAGAAGAGATCGACCTCCACCTGGCTACAATCTCCTGTCAGACAGTGATCATGTCTCTTCTCAGCCTTCTCTTCTCCAGACTGAATAACCCCATCTCCCTCAGCTGCTCCTCATTGTTCTCCAGACTTGATGATGTGAAAGGTCTTTCCCAACTGAAGTGATCCCGTGGCTGTGCTGGCAGGACGCGGTGTCCGTGTGCTGGCGAGCCTGGAGCGACGGCTGTCAGGGCGAGTGGAGCTCAGCAGTGCCCTGGCTGACCTCGGCTCTGGGAATGCCCTGAGTGCATAGCACACACTGGCTTATTTTCTTAGTGAGGCTGAAGAAGATGCCTGTGCTTGCTCTTCCTCCTGTGCCAAGCTGCTGGGAGCAGAGTGAGGAGGAAGGTGCAGCTACCAGGCAGCTCAGGGGTGCAGGAGCAGCCAAGCGAGCAGCAGTGCCCAAAGGCCTCTCTGCCCTCAGAGCCCAAAGGACCCCCTGCCCTCAGCATCCACCTCCCTGCCGGGTTCCTGCCTGGGTATGAGCTCTGCCTTTGCTTCTGCAGCATCAACTATGCAACATTGCAGACTAGTGGTGCGAGAGCAGATCAGCGGCGGGCGAGTGCTGGGGAAGGACAGATGAGCCTCAGCAAACCCATGGCTGCCATCAAATATCCCATCCACTCACACTAAAGAGATGTTTTCAATCTCAGTGGCATTAGAAGTTACAGTCAGTTGCTCTCCAGGCAGGTGAGTTGAATTCTTTCCTGTGGCTATTTGGTTAGATCTTGAATTGCAATAAGGATTATCCTCCAGATTTCTGTATCTCACTCGGAGCCCAGAGCATGTGTTTGTAATTTCCCTCTCCCTTTCAGGCCATGCCAGCAATCTCCTGAAGTTCTTCAGCTGAACCTGTGAAACCTAAAGGCTGGCCAGTGTATCTGACAGAGTCTTCTCAAATACCTTTTCGAGTGTACATCTCACATTGATTTACAGGCTTTCATTTCTTCCAACAAAGTATCCTCTGTATTTTATCACGGGCATTTCTCATGCCATTCTTTGTCAGAAAGGAAAGTCAGGCCAGTGATGCTTCTATGAATTTCCAGGGAGGAGCAGTAGGTGGCTGGCTTGGATTTCTTTAGTCTGCCTGTGCTGATTTACACAGGCGAAGGCTCTGTCAGGACAGGTCTAGGGCTGGCCAGATTCTGCCCTTGACCCGAGTGCTGAAGCCCTGAGTGGTTACAGACAGGCAAAGAGGAGCAGGTTGGGGTCCTGGGCAGTGGCACTGGCCTGGCACCCGCTGCCAGGTTTGGCGGTGCCGTGCCGGAGCCGCACAGGCCTTAGTTCCAGCACACAGCTCAGACCTGCTCCTGGTCACTTTTCTTTCATGAGCCATTAGTTTAAAGCTTGAACCAAACAATGGTAATTGCCTGATCTGAGGGGAAGAAGCTGCTTCTCCCCCTGAACCAAAGGAAAGGCATTTTGTCTGAACATAAAACCACCACAGGCCTTCCCTGCACAAATGCTGCTCCTGGGGCAGTGGCTGGGGAAACTGGGACATTCCAGTGACCCTGTACCACATTTTAGGGAACCTCTTGTGTCACGTTGGCACCCTGGGGCACACTCAGGTCTGGTGCTTGGCATGGCACAGGGGCAGCCGTCTCGGCTCCAGACCAGCACATGCAGTGGATTTACGGGCAGCGTTCGGTGGCAGGAGGGATGCTGAGCTCCATGGATCTGTAATTGCAAATGTAGGGTTGTGGTAAGGAGGGAATTCAATGAATCCACAGATTTCATATCTCCACTGACCCTCTGTGGCCCATAAATGATCGAAATACTGGTTCCTCTCGTCTGCGGCCAAAAGGGAACAGTTAGTTCTTGTGTTTTTGAACAAGGAGGCATCATCTGGAAGTGGGTTTGAGGCTTTTTGGAGTCATTAGCTCTGTTTCTCAAAAGTATTTTCAGAAGTAACTTCTTTCATGGAACATTTAATTCCTGCCCTTGTCCCCTCACAGCCCTTCCCCGCTTTCATAGCATCCCCAGCCATCACGTTCTTGCCTGATGTGCATCTGCTCTTCACAGCACATACAGTGAATGATTTAACCTAAATAGGCTCCACTTCCTGCCCTCGGGCACACACAGATCCTGGCTCTCGTCTCCTGAGAAGCTGTGAGCAGGCAGGAGAAGGTGGCAACGTGGAGACAAGGAGCAGCTGTGGGATGTTGCACAAGCAGGAGAGTTTGCAGGAGGGATCCGGCTGCACCACGCACCAGCGCATGCCAGGAGGGGGCTGGCAGAGAAACTTCTTTTCTTTTCTATTCAAATGGTCATCCCGCCCCTGTCACCACTGCCACCAAGTGTTTCCAGCTCCCACATGAAATGGCACAAGGCAATTTGCCTCCTTCCCCTCTCCCATGCCCATGGGTGAGCCGCAGTGCAGTGGCCTTGCAGCGCAGGGGCTCCTGCCGTGCTGTCCCCACCACCCCTCTCCTATCCCTGCCCCTCCAGTCCCTCCTCAAGCCCGGTGTCTGTGGCAGAGGGGTGGCTGCTGCCTCCTACCATTTGCAGCTGCCCAGCCTGGTGCTCAATGCCCAGCCCCACAGCTCCAAGCACCCTGACCATGGCTTCAGCAAGCTGCCAAGCTCAGGACCCGCAGCCTGGGACGGACAGGCTCTTTTCCAGCTGAGCACAAATCCACGGCTTGGGTCTCTGCTTCCTCCCATCTGCCCAAGTTTATTTTCCTTGTTTTCTGTTTATGAGTTAGGCGAGGATTGAATTTCCCAAAGTCATTGCCATCCATTGCCACAGGTCTTGCACACAAAGATTCCCTCGGTGCCAGGATCCAAGTTTTGCAATTGGACGGGGTCCCTTTCCCTCCAATCATCGTGGAAACGGCCCTTTGTTTTGCTTCTGGATGATGTTCATCAGGCCCAAATCAAGGGCCACTCTCCAAAGCATGGGGGTTTTTGAAATCTGATTTCAGTGCTTTCATGAGAACAGCATATTTCAGGGCACAGGGCTGAGGTCCTTGACAAGCAGGAGGGGGTGTTTGTTCTGCAGGACTTCTGTATCCCTGCAAAAGCTCTCTGTCCAGTCCTGCCACTTCCCTCTCTATAGCAGAAACTGGAGGGATGAGGCACAAAGGTTCCTGAGGGACTTGTTAAAAGAGGAAACTGGCTCAGAATCTCCATCCCAGCTGCAAAATGACAGCTGAGGCTCAACACCCTGAGTCCTCAGTGAGGTTGGGGAGCTCGGCAGGCTCCAGCCCTTCCCGCCGTGCGCGCTGGGACTTGGGCTGCGGTGGCAGCGGGGGTGGCGCATGGTGGCACAGGCTCTGCTCCATCTGAGCAGGAACCACTCCAGGCCTTAGTGCTTCTCTGGCCCCAAGGAATGTGGCTGCTTTCACCAGAGCCGTTCATGGCAGAGACGCCTCTGCGCCGTGTCCTGGCGAAGGGCGGCTGCGCTCCTCTGCCCTGCACGAGGCGGTGGCACCGACCTCAGACCTTCCTGGGGAAAAGCCCATTCATTTCAGGCTTGTAGGAGAGGAATCCCCTTAGCTGCGTGCTCAGGCATGTGCTGCCACTGCCCCTTGTGTATGTCAGAGCCAGGGAACCGTTCTGTAATCACCCATTTTCATTTAATTGTAACGCCCCTGTCCCACTAACTGTTCCAGATGCTCTAATGGTTCCTAGCTCTGGGCTCTAAAACATGCTGTTCTTTTCACCCTGGTCCCCGCCCTTCAAGCACAAACAATGGTTTTGCTGGTTTTTGAGCCTTTTGTGTGCCAAGGGGATGTGGGGAGAGAATCCCCTCCATGCCAAATTCAGTTGATAATAGAAAACAGGAAAGGAGTTGGATGCCAGCTTGGGAGGAGAGGAGCAGGCCCCGGCCTGCTCGCTGTGGCGTGCGGATGTCGCCATCGCCCAGCAGCAGGGTGGGATGTGGGGAGAGGCCAGGCCAGAGGGAGGGAGGGGGCACAGGAGGCTGAAGTTTCACAGAGGGCCTTCAGCTCTGGCAAAGTCCAACACATGGCAGCAGCGATGTTCCCCATGGCCCGTGGTGAGGGCTGGCTGCTCCCGCTGAGCACCGGGGATGGTGTGGGGGTGAGGGGACCGTGGTGGTGTGGGCAAGAGGACTGTGAGCATCCTGTGCCCTGGCAGAGCCATGGGCATCCTATGCCAGGGCAGTGCTGGTGCTGGCACACCTGCAGCCATCCCTGATCACAGCCACAGCCTCATGTGCCACACACACACTGCTGGCACCGCTGCCCTTCACTGGTGGCTACCGGCCACGGGCAGGTGGCAAAGGCTGATCCCCGTGAGACCCCTGGCTTGGGCATAAAGCCTGGCTATCCATCCTGCATGGCTGTTGTGTGGTGCTGATGGCCCTGGTGACTGACAGCCTGGTGTCACCTCTGCTGTCCCTCCTGGGAGAAGCCATCCCTGTCTCTATGCTGATGAGGAACAGTTCTGGCTGCAGCTGGGAAACCGGTGTTATCAGCACTGGGAGCATGTGGGGCTGGTGGCCAGAGGAAGAGGATCCTGGCTCCCAGGACTGATTGTTGCTACAGCCTCTGCAGGTTCCTACATCTCCTCTTTTATCCCTTCTTTATATATATTTCAATATGATATAAATTCTCCTCTATGAACCCCACTGTGTGAGCACAAAGGAGAAGTTGCAGGCGGGCCCAAGAGAAAGGGAGGATAAAAAAAACCACAGGAGAAAATTAATAAAGCATTTGAGAAAGGGAGGGGACGCCTCGCTGGGCAAGTGTGTAGCACACAGGGCTCCCCAAAGCACATCAAAGCCTGACTCTGAAATTAGCCCAACTGTTGGGAATGTAAAGCAGGGGATTCTCCCACTGGGCTGTGGATTGAGAGTCCCCCCATGGGCTGCGAGGCACTGACATTTGTATTTATCCAGGCTAGAAGCTCCATCATGGAGCTTTTCAAAGGGCACTGCTGGGACCCAGCAGGCCACCTCCCCAGCATGGCAAACACTGCACTTTTAATTACTGCTCCGAGACGGCACATGTGCCCGACCCCCACACTAATTCTTGTTGCAATTACAGCGATCTAATTGAGTTTATTCACTCTCTGCAGCTTTGGTGTCTTTCTTCCTTGCACTCCCTGCCGGTGAGAGCCGAGGCCTCCATTGATCTGTTAGGTAGTAATACAGGCACTGCAGCCCCTCGGGGTCCCACCAGCCTCATTGTGTCCATTGAGCTGCTGTTGCTGCTGGGAAATGCCAAATCCCTCCCAAGGCAGAGCCCGAGCCGGGCCTGGCACCGGGGTGACCCCTCCGACACGGAGCTGCAGCCGCAGCCTTTCACCACATCCACCTGTGCTTCACAGAGTCACACAGTCCATGCTTCATGCTTTGCTTGGAGAAGCAGTTTTATATTCTATAGGAAAATAACTTCCAATTAACAGAGAAATGATGCTATGGAAGTCACAAGTAGGCTCTCTGTGCCCAGGGATGGGGAACTGCCCGATGGGGACCGTGAAGGTCTCCATGCAGCTTTTGCAGACCTTTTGGCTCTTGGGCAGACAGGAGGCTCCAGGCTGCCCTGTCTGTCCCCTGCTTTGCTTTCTGCAGTTGCTCCAGGAAGGTCTGAGACCTGTCAAGTTCACAACCAGAAAATGCACCCACCTGTTGGGAAGGAGAGGGCTTTTGGGAAGGGGAGAGCCTGAGTGCTGCTGCTGTCTCCTGGGTGTCTGTGTGGTCTGGGCCTGGTGAGCATCATCCCTCTGCAATGCTGACACTGGATAGTGCTGGGAAAGTGCCTCAGCAGTAACCCAGGTATTAACCAAGTACCCAGAACTGTGTCCAGCAGATACAATGACGTCTGACATTCTGGGCTGTTCAGCCTGCAGAAGAGAAGGCTGAAGGAGGACCTCATCAACACTTACAAGTACCTAAAGGGTGAGTGTCTGGAGGATGGGGGGACACTATTTTTTCTGCAGTACCCATGCCAGGACAAGGGATGATGGACATGAGCTGGAACACAACAGTTCCACTGAAACACAAGGAGAAACTCCTTTGGTGCTGAGGTGAGGGAGCCCTGGCCCAGGCTGCCGAGGGAGGGTGTGGAGGCTCCTTCTCGGGGTCACCAGACCACGGGGTGAGCCAGAACCTCCAGTGCACCCCCATCCCCAGGGGCTCCTGGAAAAGAACCTGCCTGGAGAGCCCTGATGGGAACATCTGCCCGTGGCTTCTGTGGATGCTCTCAAAGAGGGAGCTGAGCAGACACATGGTAACTGGCGACTGGCCCAATGAGGGAGGAGGGGGAGGAATTAACTCTCATTTAAGTCCACTTTTGTTGTAAATAAACTATAATCACTTCAAACCTTTTGCTTAATCAGAAAAGGATGTTGAACATTAAGCAAACAGTCGGCAGGCTTGTCTTACTGCTGGATTAGAGATATTAAATGCCAGTGATACTTGCTTTTTGTTAATCTGTCCTGCAGCTGCATTATTAAAACAAACACATTTGCAGACCTGCAAAAAAAAAAAAAACCCTAAATGAAAACAAAAGATGAGATTGAAGCTTTCCCAAGGGCAAAATCTGAAATGTGGACAATTTAAACCCCTGCGTTTAGTCTTCATCTTTTGAACCAAATAATGGAGGGAAACGACACGTAATGCAATTAACCACTGGAATTAGCAGCACGTTCTCTAACAGAGCCAGGTGAGAATCTTGTATCCTCTCTGTGCAGAGATGGTATATCCAGATCCCAGTGGGTAACCCATTGGCATGACCCAGGGCTCCTTCGTTGGTCCTTGCTTGCTGCTGGAGAGAGAGCAAACAGCCTGGGCAACTTCCTGCAGTAACTGGTGGGGTTAAACATCCAACTTCTGGACTGCAGTGAATGAGCCCAGAGAGACTCTGGCAGGAGTTGATGACACTCTCACCTCTGCTGGAAGGTTCCTGTCTTCCTTGGTGCCACAGAAAAGCTTGGAAGTAAGATGCCTAAGAGTCCATCTGGAGTTGGAGAGAAGAACATAGACAATATCATTGCAAGATTGGAGCACTTGTCAGGGAGCAGCAGGGAGGTCCCAAGAGCTTCAGGGGAAGCTGAAGTGAACTGGCCAGTGCCTGCCAGTATGTGAAACTCTGCTTTCCCAGAACTGCCCCCAAAATAAGTCACAGGGGAATAAAAGGGATGGGCAAGGGCACAGCCCGGGTGCAGGGGAGATAGTGGAACAGCCCTGGCTGGAGAGAACAGATCCCAAGAGCACAGCATGATGGGCAGTGCCCAGCTTGGGACTCAGCCCTGGGAAAGCATCGAGGAGGAGGCATCACCCTGCGAGGGCAGGGAGCAGAGAGCAAGGTCCTGCCCTCAGACTGGGGTGTAAGCAAGCCCCTCCTCACCCAGCTGGAGTTACACAGCTTCTGCCACCCTGCCCAGTGCTCTGGCATCCTTTTGTTCCTCCCTCCAGCCCCAGGGACAATAAAACCAGATTTTAAAGGAACCAGAGGCAAATGCCAGCTCCACAGGGCTGAGCAGGCAGGGACATGCAGCTGTCTGAGGGCAGCAGAGTTAAAGTGAGTGTCCATTGCTGACAGGGATGCCAGCCAGCAATTTAGTTTCCACATTAATTTTGACTATGAGTTCTTATATGGTTGCAGAGTCCAATTTTCACAAGAGAAATTTCCCTCTCCCCCCCCCCTCAACCTCTGCACACACAGGACAACAAATCAGATTGACCCAGAGTTGTTCTTTCCTAAATTTCTTGTGGAATCTTGGCTGGATACAAGTTGTCTCAAATGCAATTACACTGTCATAAATAATTTTCCACCTCTTTTTTCTGTCTCAACCATCCTGCTCCCCTGTGGTCAGTGGAAATTTCCCCCTTTTATTAGGTTAGACTTGTTGGCACTGAGAAAAACTCTGTGCTCATGGCATCATTGTCTGCACCGAGCCAAATCCTCAGAGACTTCCCTCCTACTAACACAAAAGCTGGGGCCAGGGGTGGATGATGAAGCCTGTAGCTGGGTGACAAGCTGCCACCCTTCCACGAGCCTGAGGTCTCCTTGCCCTGACTAAACACCCACCCAAGTGACATAAACCTCAGGGAGCTCAGGAGCATCATCTCTCCTTTGGGTTAAAGCTCGTGCTTCGAGTCAAATCCCTGCTAGAGATGCTTTGCTGCAGTTAGACATTTGCACAGGGTTATTTTACACACATTTCTCAAGGTTTTGGCCAAAACACATCATTTTCTAGTGCCTGCTCAGCTCCTGAGCTGCTCCCTGCACTTTCCTGGGTGGATGTGGCCGAGTCCTTCCAGACAAAGGGCTCAGCAATGTGACTAACATCTGCCACATGTGGACACGTCCTTCTGCTATTTACTACTCGACTTTTAGTGTGCTATTTAGTGCTCTCTTTTACTGTGCCTTTCATAGGAGCTGCATCCACAAACCACTTCACAGAGCAGACTAATTAAAATCATGGATATAAAGCCATGCAGGGAGGAGGAAAAAACCCCTCTTTAAGGCATGCAGAGAGTAGGGGTGTCACGTTCAGGCCCCAGGGTGCTCTGCAGGGTGAGGGGCAGATCTCTCTCCCTGGGCTCAGTCACACCCAGGCCATGTCTGGGCAGATTTCATTAAGTCAGCCCTTTCAAGGGCTGGTAAACAATTTTCAAGGGTCATTAGAAGTATTACTGGTCCTAAAAGCCCCATGTCCCTCGTAGCACCAGCACGCTACACTGCTGGTAGGGGCCAGGCCAAGCCCTGGTGTGGGACAGCCATGGTGGGGCTGCTGGGGGCTGCCCATGCCCCTCTGTTTGGCCCTGACAGCCAGTTCCTCCTGGACATGAGGCCACTGACTCAGGAAGGAGTCAGTGAGGGAGGAAGGAGTCAAGAGAGACAAGGACTGAGCATCCCCAGCCTTAACAAACCGCCCCATGTACCTGCCAACAGTCTGCAGGGCACCAATGGAGCATCTCAGGCCACAGACCCAATTCTGCAGCAGAGCCTCAAAGAGCTGGATGCATCTTCTGTAGGGAGAAGTTTGTTTCTTGACACTTCCTTCACTGCTGTCCCGGAGGTGGAACCACCTTTCCCCGGCTGTACACGGGTTCTGGTTTCTGTCTGGATGAGGAGAGCTCATCCTCATCCCGTTCCCATGGCTGTGTGTTTCCAATCAAATCATATCAGAGACATTCAGGAAAGTGTGAAGTAATTTTTACTTTAAGAGGATGAAGAAGTGTGTGGGGAAAATAAAAAAGGAGATGATGTGATGAAATGGTGCCGTCCAAGATCAGTAAGTGAGGAACAGGGAAAGGCAGAGGGGCCTGCAACCATGAGCCGTGCGAGAGCGCTGCCAAGGCTCAGAGCCACATTACTCAACAAGTGGAAAGTCCAGGTAAAGCCCATCCCCTGGCTACACATGTGGTAATGATTTGGGCAGATGCTCTGTCAGAGTGGCTGACATCATGGCAAGAGGTATTTACAGCCGACAAGGAGAGCTCCGGCCTGGACCTTGGCCCTCCTCCCTCTTCTCTTCTCTGATTGTGAGCCGTTATTATAAAGGATTATTTATGAAGTGGTGAGAGCATGAGCAGCACAGCCCTGCCAAACTTAAAGCACTTTTCATTGAACAGAATGAAAATGATTTTAACATGAGTACCTGAAGCACAGAGCTGTGGATTCTGGACAGCTTTACAGAGGCAGGCTGTAAATTCTGAGCTCACAGACGGATTTTCTTCACCAATAGGCTCCTCTTCACCTCTGCAAGTTTATTTTCAATAAACACAAGCTAAGTCTCCAGCAGTTTCCAGAGGAGGATGTTAGCAGCTATTACTGTATCTAATCATCTGCCATCAGTGAACCGTTTCCAGAGACACTTGGGGATGTTTTCACGCCGCCCCAGTGCTGTTGCACGAGCCTCAGCTCCAGCTGTGGAGGTTTAGGGGAGCATCTCTGAGGGCTTGTCCATCACAGACCTGCTCCAAGCCCACTCAAGGGAGCAGGACTCTTCTGCTGGTAACCCTGAGCTTGCCATGAAGCTGCAATAGGACAAATCTCTCTTTGGTGCACCCACTTAACTCCTCTGACAGAGGTCAAGCTCCAGGTCCATGGGAAGAGGCCAGCCCAGGCTGTGAGCAGAGCCCTCATCTACCTTCAGCTCCAGCAGCACCATCCCTGGCCTGGCTCCCTGTGCCAGAGAGAGATTTGCTCAAAGAGAAAAGAGAGATATGCTCTGCTCCCTTCCTCTCCCCAAGCCACCACCGTCCTCGTGCCCAGGTGTGTGTAGCCTTTGGCCACTCAGCCCTTGGGTGACTCAAGGACATGCCTGTTCCCTGCCATGCCAGGAGCCTTCTCCTTGTCTGGACATTACTCCCTGTGCCCACATTGATGCAAACCATCATGTGAGTGAGGCTGACACCAAAGGTGTCCTGCTCACCTGTTTATTTAGGAAGATATTTTCCTCTTTTCCAGTCTCCTTTTCTCCTGCTGGTTCTCCCTGTGACTGCCAGGGATGTGTGGCAGCGAGGGGCTGTGCTGGGCAAGCAGGGTGATGCTCCTGGCAGAATGAGGCCAGCCTTAGGGGGCTGGGAGGCAGAGGAGCACAGCAACAGTGTGCCAGGACAAAACCAGGAGGGAAAAACCTCCATGGATGGCAAACCCTCAGAGCCCCTCTTCTCCTGTTTGTCCCCACACCACAGCACCATCTTCACCAGGACCCAACAGCAGTGGAATCATACGATGGTTTCCAACCTGCAGTTGGGCTTTTTTAGTGATCAGTCACAGGCTGGTGTGGCTGCAAGGCCTCTGCCCACCCTTGGCTACATTTTGCATAGAGATGGAGACCCAGGATCTCTGGTGACCTCTGTTTCTGACACTCAGAAGTGACCTGCTGACATGGGGATGTTTTGCTTTGCTTCCTTGGCCGGGCCAGACCCAGCCAGCGGGGTTATTTGTATTTTCTTTCTCACATAGCTTAGAAGGCCAATTGCTGTCATATTATTTTTGTTTGGGATTTCATGTCAGTTGAGTATGCTACTGAAATGTATCCTCCCCACAGACCAAGGCTGTTGGGAAACCACAGGCTTCGTGAAATTCAGAGCTGGTAAGCAACAGCATTATAAAACCACAGGAAATGAAAGGAGCAATTCCTGCAATCCTGGCTTTTCCCTCTCAACTCCTCCACTGCTCTTGGAAAAAAAACCCAACCCAACTGTGCATTAAGTGAGGCATTAGCAAATGCTTCCTGTCCTCCAGTGAGATTCAGAGTGTTGAGTGGGTGCTGAGCAGGATGAAGGGGAAGAGCTGTGGAGGGGAATGCTGAGTCATGCTGACACACACCACAAAGCTGGGAGGGGATAAAAAACCCAGCATACCTCAGGATGAGTGTGAAGAGGATGACAGGATGCCAGTGGGCAGTGACATGTGTGTCACTGAGCAGCACACACCATGCACAGCCAGGGCAGCCCCGTGACTGAAGGAGCAGGAGGCCACTCCTCGCTCTGCTCTGGATTCTATGGGCTGAGGTTTCATCCTGATGTTTCCAGTAGTGCACAGTGAGTCTGTACAATGCCAGCCCTGGGCAAGGCACTTGATGTCTTGGTCAGATGAGGTGTTGGTCCTTCCCAACCTCATGGGGAGAGAGCTCAAGAGTTTGGGAGCGTTAACCACTGTGCTGTGACCCAGGCCAGGTGCAACGCAGCTCACAGCACAACTGGCTGAGTTGAGCCTTGTCCTATGATATGGAGCCCTGGATTCCTTCATCCTCTCTCAATGTTTGTTGAGTGGCAAAGCAGCTGATGTGATTCTGACCCTGGTTGCCCTGCTCTACTGCAGTTTGGTTTGTGTTGCACTGTCGATGCTTTAAGTGGGCGATGATGTGGGGGCAACAACCATGATGGGTATGGGAGAGCATCAGCAGTTTTTCCCCTGTCTGAAGAACAAATAGGCAGGAGATGGAAGTTGTGGAACAAGGAAATCCAGGACTCCCTAATGCTGTGAGGCAGGACTCATGCTGCTTCACAGGAACAGTGACCACAGCAGCCTCAGACTGTTTCTTCACATCACCAAGGTGCAGCTCTAGCTGGGCTTTGGGAATGCAAGTCAGCACCATGCAATCAAGCCCATCAGCAGGGTGCTACTTGCAGCCATTCTTATACTTCATCTTGCATTTGGCCAGAGAGAGAGTGATGGTCTGTGGGCTGCAGACATCCACGCTACATCCCCAGGCACAAGGGTTTGCAGACAGGTTGTTGGAGTTCAAGCTGCAACATGCAATTCAGTGAGTTCCCCTTCCAGGGCAGACTTACTGCACTCCTCATGAACAGTTTCAGCCATGATGTCAAAGTGATGACGATGAGACAACGATGCTGTGGCACAGGCCCTGTGCACTGGCCTGTTCACATCCGCGTGGAAGAGCATCGCGGTGCTGCTTTGGTCAACATCATCTCTGTGGGGTGAAACAGGGGCAACAGTGAGCCCTGCTCTACAGATTCCTCCAAATCCCTTTACCAAATGGCTGAGTGAGGGCCAGTTCCCTTTAGGAATGCCCTTTGCCACTTGAGAGGCTGTCAGAGCCTGCAGAGAGCGAAGCAGCAGCTCCTGCAGCCCATCAGCAGAGCGGCCGCCTCCTCCCCTCGCATGTTGCTGGCTCAGGGCAGGATGTGCTGGTGCCTCAGATAAGCTGCAAGTCTCCAGGATTTCCCCAAGAAATGTCAAGGGACAGTGCAGAAAACGATGCTTTTCAATAACAAGGAAATATTCCCTGAATGAAACCAGATCTGTTTATTTTGAGTTCACTGTTGCGAATCATTGCAAAGGGAACCCGGTCCTGCAGAACGGATCCAGCGTGGATGGGAACCACATGAGCTGCAGGTTTGATCCAGCACAGAAACAGTTTGAATTTGCTTTTGTTTCTTAAAGAAACCCCCCCAAAAAAATCCAATTTCTTATTGAAACAATGTGGTTTGCATGAAGGTTTGGATGTTTGGTTTTAAAGCCACACATCTCATTCGAAATGTTTAAGGCTTATAAATAATGCTGTAATCTCCATGCAGCCAAGGAAGAGCTCATGCAAGAAACAGATAAATCAGTAAATCAGGACCTCATTTACATGGTTAACGTGTGCCACATTTCATTCCCTTCTCCTCCTTGGATGGGACTCAAAGGGACTCTGCAAAGAATGTGCCCCCACATCCCTGCTCCAGCCTGAGATAGAAACAAATCCCAGTTTGGAAAAAAACCATCATCTTTTATCACAGATGTCAGCAATTAAATTGTCCTTTAAATAAAACATTCACTCACCTTATTTTTTCTCATTGGCTCAGTTGAGGAATATTTCCCCCCCATCACTGCATCCCTCTGGGAAAGGATCCCAACACATCCCTGGGCAGCACTGGCAGCTCTGAGGGGCTGTAAACTCGTGGGGGAATATAGAGCTGAGCAGCAGCTGAGCCCATGGACCTTGGGTGGGATCAACCCAGGGTGTTGCAGCCCCTATGGTCAGTTGTGAGGCCTCAATAGGGTGGCCAAAGGTAGGATGAGGCCCTGGGGTGTGTCATGAGCACACAGCGAAGCAGTAGGCAGAGGCGAAGTGGGAGCTGTATCCTCTCAGGGACAGGTCCCAGGAGTGAGTGTCTGCTCTGGAGGCTTTGGCTGCTGGCCTGAATGAAGGACACAGCATAAAATGAAGCTTTAAGGAACTAAGAAATAATCTTAGATCACTACAACATACCTCTGCTTTCCATACCTGCACCATCATCCCAGTCAGGCCACCCAAACCAGCCCTGCTCCTCCAGAACTGCCCATTTTCACCTGCTTTCACGTCTGTCCTCAACCAGTCAGCCACCACCCCAGCATTAACTAATTCCTCCTTGCTTTCACCTAAGATAACTGCTGCCTCCTGCAGAAGGGTTAATCTCAGTCAATTAATGGCAGCCTCTCCAGCCCTGAGAAGGAAGGGTGCTCCAATTACTCCTCTCCTCAGAGAGTGTCAGGGTGAAATCTCATTAGCACTCATCTACAACTGAGAATGCACTAATGGGGGTGTTAGATGTGTTAATGGGAAACATTTCCCCTTCTCCTTTGGTAAATCCATCTGTTTCCACCAAAGAAGTGTGGGATTTGATCTGGAAGAGCCTGCATGGCCAGGCTTTGAGGGAATGAAGTATTAAAAAGAATGGAGCACCAAGCAGTGCATTAATTCCCAGCTCATCCAGCACCCCCTTGCTTCCCTCAGCACCATTTCCTCTGTCTCTCTGCTCCCCTACAACCCATCTCTTTGCTCACCCCACTCCTCCAGCACCCATCTCTCTGCTCCCCTCATTAGTGCAGATACCACAGGGTGCAAGAGCTTGAACTTTGGAGCTGTTTTAGCAGCTGATATGATTCACCACGTAGCTCTCAGCACCTTTAAGTCCAGCTGAAGGGCTGGCTAATCCAAGAAGGGCTTTGCATTGCCATTACAAATGACATGTTGTTTTGGCAATCTCCATATTTCACTGCAAAGTGGATGAGGAAAATGTGATAAGTGAAGCCTGAGTACTTTTAGGCCCTGCTGAGTTATTCCTGTCCCATTTCTATTTACATTTTTATGTGAAATAAAGAATACTGCTCTGAAAGCTGGAGTCAAATGTGATGCCAGCTCAGCTCAGCCAGCAGTGCTAGTCCCTGCTCTTAGTTCACATGCAATGGAAAGCAGAGGTTTTCTACCAAGTGGAAATTCCAGACTGTAGGATGATACAACTGTGCCAGCTCCAGCTCCAGCAGCTGTGCAGAGGGAGAAGCAGAGTATGAGAGGAGACTTGGCACATCACAGGCTGAGGGGAGGAAACTCTCAGTCAGAGAGTCAAAAATAGCAGAGGGATGAGTGCTACGAGGACAGATAAATCTCTTTATCTTAATGTGACAGCACAAAAATGTCTCATGTCAGATAAAACAGAGGCAGGTGCACTATGAGGAAGGCAAAAACAGGCTGCAGAACATCCTAATGGCCCAGAGACATGGCTCAATGATCAGCTGCATGCTTGAATTTTAAGAAACTGAGTCACACACATTTTCATCCTGGTAATTCAGACACTCTGACGATGGAGCTGGTGCTGCCCCAGCTGGGAATGGTTTGTGTTCCAGGCTAATGCTCCTCCCCAGAACAGGAGGCTGAGTCAAACAGATAACAATTAATTCCACCTGAAGCTGCTCAGGTGCAGGATGGGGCTGTGTGGGGCTGAGACTCATATCAGCAGGGAGTGAGGGTGTGAACTCTCTGTGGGGAACGAGACAGGGAAAAAGCTTTGATGAAAGCCAGAAGAATGAGCATTAAACCTCAGGGGTGTATGCTCTCCTCCAGCTGCCTCTTTGTAGCTGAGGGCTACCAAGATGCTGAGGGGACTGGAGCATCTTTCTTATGAGGAAGGGCTGTGGGACCTGGGGCTGTTGAGCCTGGAGGAGAGGAGACTGAGGGGGGAACCTCATCAACACTTGTAAGTACCTAAAGGGTGGGTGTCAGGAGGATGAGGCCACACTTTCTTCTCTAGTGTCCAGTGACAGCACAAGGGGTAAATGGGCACAGGCTGCAACACAAAAAGTGCCACTGGAACAGGAACAGTCCCTATGGGCAGAGCAGCCCAGGCAGCCCACCCTGAGACCACGTGCTTGCAAGAGCTGCCTCCTGCCTGCAGTGTGCATGGGCAGACCTCCCTCAGGGAGGCAGGTTAAAAGCATTCTTGATCTGGCCCCAGTGCAGATCTGTATTAGAAATAAATGAAAAAGGAGAGGAGTGTTATCATTTGACTTTTATTAAAGTTTCAGGAGGGATACAGGCCAATATAACTCTCTTTTTATTACCAGAAGTGTTGTTAAACGTTCCATTCTCCCATCCCTTTCCACTTTTTGCTGTAAGGTGCCTGGCAGCAGATGGGCAGAGGAGTGTGCTGCTCCTTTAGGGAGTCAGGACATTTTAGTCCAAGGAGCTGTGTGCCCACTGAGGGCTCCTGTCCCCTGGGCATGGCATGGGGAGCATCAGCAGAGCAGGGAGTGACAGCAGCACCGTGCCCTTTGCCATTGGTTTCCCAGGGATGCTGTAGCCTTAACCAAAAAGATACTGCTTGTTTAATTTGGCAAAGAAATGCACTTTTCTTTGCCTGTGTTTATGGACCTGTGAATCAGATCTGGCACCAAGACTGAGGACTCAACAGTTGTGTACAAGCAAGTGAGTGTGTGTCAGCACAGTGAAAGCTGCACTAATGGCATTATGAATCATGTCACTCTGTCAGGGGAAACCCCCCAGTCTCTGTGCATGGGACACTGATGCTGCTCTGCAAGAAGGAGCCCTGTGATGTGGCTGCTGTGTGCTGTCTCCAGCCCAGGAGGCATTGCAAGAGGTGTGAGTTGGTGCCACTGCTGTTGTGCTGTGGGGGTCCCACTGGACACCCCAGTGAGAGCTGCCCCAGCCCTGAGGTGTGCAGGTGCTGGCTGTGGGACTCAGTGTGCCACAGTCCTCCTGCACTCCTCTGACCTTTCTTGAGTGCTGAGATTATAATAAGAGTGAGAGGAGTAAAGTACAATAGAAGAGAAACAAGCCCCAAGCAAAGCCAAGTGCTGCCCAAGGCTGTTGCTCTCACCTGCTGATGCCCCAGCAGTGATTCCCCCTCCCAGTTTCCACACTGGCCATGACTCCTGTGCTGTGGAGCAGCCCTGGGGCTAGTTGGGGTCAGCTGTGCTGGCCATGCTCCCTCCCAGCTCCTGGTGCACACACCAGCCTCCCCCCTCCCCTCACTGCTGGGACAGGCTGAGGAGCAGAAAGGGCCTTGATGCTGCAGCCCTGCTCAGCAATGACCCAACAGCCCTGTGCCATCAACCTTCTCTTCAGCATCAACCCAAACCACAGTCCATAAACCCAAAATTCACCAGCTATGAGAAAGAAAATTAACTCTATTGCAGCCAAAACCAACCCAGCCTGAAGCAAGAGGCTGGGCTGGTGTGGAGGTGAGGGAGATGGAAGGGAGGAAGCAGCCAGGATAGGGCACAGGGGGCTGCAGTGGAGCTGGGCACCAGAAAGCCCATGGCACTGGGCAGCCCATGTCAGTGTGACAGCCCACACTGCCACAGTGCTCGAGGGAGCTGATGATGGGGTCAGTCCCACTGGCAGCAGAGCGTGGAGTGGGATCTTGGTGTTCCTCCTGCCCCTCCATCCCCAGCCCCATCACACCTCTGCAGGGCCACCTCCCAGCACCCATCCTGCTCTGACCTGTGTCCCCCCACACCTCAGCTCTGCCCATGCTGGCAGCTCCTCTCTGCTTCCCCATGCCCCTCAGCACTGCCCCTCCTGCTCTTCCTTCCCAGAACTATTCAGGGCAGGCAGTTAACACAAAAAGGCAGCAACTTTCATTCAGGATTAGCAGACATTTTTAGTGATTATTTTTCATAACTTGAGAGGATTTCTTTCCTTTGATCCTGGGATGTAAAATGTTCCCCTTCAGGGAAGTTCCCACTGCAAGGACCAACCTAAAGCAGAGGTTTTCTTGTAAAGTCTCAGCATTCTTTGGAGTCAAAACGATGGCATTTCAGGGGGAGTTTGCAATGGGAGTTTCACTTGGAGTGCCACACTCAGCTTGGCTTTGATTCTGAATCTGTCCCTGCTGCTTCATTAAACAGATAAAATAAATAATAACAAGAAGCAGATTTGCTTAATGTCACTGTGGAGTCAGTGGGCCAAGTTCAGTTCCACTGAAGTGCTGCATCAATGTCTCTGCTTAATGCTCTGAGCATGATGAATGGTGTTGGCTGTGGCATGTGGTGGGGGCAATGCTGTAGGAGCATCCTTCTCCCCTGAGGTCTCCAGGAGCCTGTTGCTCCCTTGTAGGCTGTGCCCATGGGATGTTGATGGCATCTGTGCTGCAGGAAGAGGGTACATATTCTGTTGCATCCCCACAAGACTATCTTTGAGCAGCCAAATGTGCAACAGGCCCAGCTTGTCTGTGCACCACACAAAACGACCCTCTTTGTGTTCACCATGTGCCAACAAGAAGGTTAAACCCTTCCTCAGTGCTGTGGCTGCTCTGGTACAGCTTGGTATCAACAGACTACTGGAGGAGGTTGGTGAAATCAGGAAAACACTAGATTGTGAGCACTGTGCTGGGTCACCCATTAACAGCCTCTTGGCAAATGGAGCACTCATCACAGCATGCATTTCATTTCTGACAGCACAGCCCCAGGCCGGCTGCTAGCAATTCATCCTGGGGTGGATGAAGTGAGATCTCTCTCTGCTTAACTGCAATCACATGAGGAGAATGCTGGTGCCTGCAGCCCTGGCTGGGGCTTGGGCTCAGCCCTGCTTGTGCAGCCCATCTCCTTGCACAACCCCAGCTCACCCAGCACGTGGTCCTGCCGTGGGCTCTGGGTGCCCATCTCCTTCCCCTGGCTGTTGGGGGTCTTGGCTGGGGAGCTGCATCCTGGGGAGGGTCAAGGTGGGGAGCTCTGGAGGAGAGGGAGGATGGTTCCAGGTCTGGAAACTGTGGTCTGTGGGAAAGGATGGGCAGGACTGGATTTGTTTAGTCTGGAGGCGTGAGGACCAAGGGAGATGTGATTTAGTCCTCAACTATGCAAAAGGTTATTGCAAAGAGTATGGAAATAATCTGTCCTGTGGGGTGGGTTAGGTAGTGGTGGGCAAACACTGCAGACTGGTCACTTGGGCTAGACAGCAGGGCCATGCAACAGCTCCTGCCTCAGCCCCAGGTGTCTGCAGCCTGTGGCAGGGAGGCCATTACCAGCAGCCCAGGGTCACCCTCAGCCCATTGTGTCTCTCTGGGGCTGCACTGGGCACCCTCCAGCCTCTGAATCATAGAACCATGAATTGTGCTGGTTGGGAAAGACCTCTAAGGTCATCAAGTCCCAACCCCCTTCAGTTGGTGCATTTCACAGGTCCACAGAGCAGGGCAACACAGCTGATGCCAGCCCCTGAGTGCTCTGAGATGACACCCACAGCCTTCTCTTTGCCCAGCTCCCCAGGACTGAGGCCAGGGCAGCTTTCCCCAGCTCCCAGGGGCTCATTCACCCCCAGCTCTCCAGCTCAGATGTTTGTGTGTTGATGCACCAAGAGTCACAGCTGTTTCTGCAACACAGACATCACCTCATGAATGCTCTGAGCCATCCAGGCCAGCTTGGCATGGGCACTTGGCCCAGGGGCACAGCTGGATGTGGGGGACAGGACCTGCAGCCTTGTGCCACCCTGGCACCTACTCCCACACACCCAGGAACCAGCTCCAGAGGAACAAATGCCATCACTGAGGTTCATCTTCTAGCTATTCTGATTAGAACAATGCAGCTGATTAATGCAAAACAGATATGAAAAGGAGAAGGAGGAGGAGAGGGAGGAGGATGAAAACCACTCCTGGACTTGGCACTTGAGGGCTGTGCTGGTGAAGTGGTGAACACAGGCTGTGGCAGGGATGTTAGAGCTGAGTACAGTGAGTGTTTCCAAGAAGGTCTGTGCTCTAAGGGAGTACAGGGTAGGGCCAAGATGTGACACAAAGCACCAACTAAAGAAGATGGAGAGAAAACCCACCGGTTCCCATCTCAGTCCTTGGGAGAACAAGAGCTCTCCACCCTCAGCATATAAATTAACTTATAAAGCAAACATGAACTTGAAGCTGATGACATCCCTCTAAACAAACAACAACATGGGTATCTTGCTAGCAATCAGCTCCTGATCAGCTCTCTGTGCTTTCCCTGGTGTGCTGTTGCTGGCTGGTGGCTGCAGCTCCTTCCTTCGCTGCAGCATCCCCAGTCAAAGGGACCTTTCACACGAACATCCCTGTCTGAAAACAATAGAACTGAGCACCACTTCTTCAGCTGCAATTGCTAACAGACCACTCAATTAAAGAGATTTTTTCCATCTGAGAACTTCCCCATTGCAGGAGCTCATGGAGGACTCGTTAATATCTCTGAATAATGGCTCAGGAATTGGGTCTCACTCACTGTTGCAGCTTTTGCTCAGACGTGGGGGAGTTTCAGCAACCAAACCCCCCCTGG
The DNA here is from genome assembly GCF_028858725.1 of Colius striatus. NCBI lineage: Eukaryota > Metazoa > Chordata > Aves > Coliiformes > Coliidae > Colius > Colius striatus. Next base: position 3,414,562 of record NC_084782.1, read on the forward strand.
AGCTGTGCTGTGTCTGATGCTCTGAGTCTGTGCATTGCCTGTGGCATTCTGCCACCTTCCCTGATGGATTTTGGAATAAGGGATGGGATAATTCCACCCCACCTCTGGGGCTGGAAGTGTTGGGGCTGTGACCTCAGGTCACATTTGTGCTGCTCTAAGATGCTTCTCAAAGAGAGTTTGTTACCCTGCAGCTGCCTGCTCCAGGGAAGCTGTTCCTGGGAAGGTGCCTGAGCTGTGCTGCTGCACAGAGAGGGCTGGAAGATGAAAGAGATTCAATCCCATCCCATGCCCAAGAGTCCTGTGATGGAGACTTATTGTGGTGGCACCTGCTCCTGCCCTGAACCCACCTGAGCAAGCTCCCAAGGATGTGGTGGCTTTCAGTCACATTTTGGGCCTAAATCTCAGTCAGGATCCTGGGCTGTCATTCCCAGTACCCCATATGTGATGCCCAGAACTCAGGCTGTGATGCCCAGGACATGGGTGTAATGCCCAGGACCCCATCTACAATAGCCAGAACAGTGGAGTATGATGCCCAGGACCCCGTGTGCAATGCCCAGGACTAGGGTGTGATGCCCAAGACTCCATTTGTAATGCCCAGGACCCTGTGTGCAATTCCCAGGACCAGAGTGTGATGCTGAGAGCTCTGTGTGCAATGCCCAGGACCCAGGCTGTGCTTCCCAGGACTTTGTGTGCAATGCCCAGGGCCAGGGTGCAATACCCAGGACCCCATGTGCAATGCCCAGGACCCAGGCTGTGGTTCCCAGGACTCTGTGTGCAATGCCCAGTGCCAGAGTGCAATGCCCAGGACCTTGTGTGCAATGCCCAGTGACAGGGTACAATATTCAGGGCCCAGTGTGCAATGCCCAGGACCCAGGCTGTGGTTCCCAGGACCCTGTGTGCAATGCCCAGGACCTTGTGTGCAATGCCCAGTGACAGGGTACAATATTCAGGGCCCAGTGTGCAATGCCCAGGACCCAGGCTGTGGTTCCCAGGACTCTGTGTGCAACGCCCAGGACTCCATGTGCAATGCCCAGGACCCAGGCTGTGGTTCCCAAGTCCTCATGTGCAATGCCCAGGACCCAGGCTGTGGTTCCCAGGACCCTGTGTGCAATGCCCAGTGGCCTGTGTGTGATGCTGTGGCTGAGCTGCCCAGCAGCCTCTGCTCTGACCATGTCCCTGTGCCTGGGGAGCTTTGTGCAAGCTGCTCTGTGCTGGGGATTTGCACATAACTCACAGGGTTTAACCCAAATCCAATTTGCTAGAGAGGAGTGTTGGTTTAGATTATGGAAGAACAATTCAGTTGTGGGATGGTGGGGAGGGGTGTGGGGGTGAGGCCCTTTCCCTGCCCACCTCCAGGTTCGGTGGAGAGTTCACTGAGCCTGAATGAAAACAAATGTAAGGCTGATAGGTACATTTGTAACCCATTACCAGGCTGGCTTTATGAAACCCTACACTTGCTGGCAAGGGGAGGGAGGTGGTGGCTTCCAAAAAAGAGGGGTTTTTTTTCTGAACTGAGAAAGTTGCTTCAGCTGATGCTGGTTCTGATGTGGGTGATGAGCTGGGGCTGAGCTCAACCCAGGCAGCCCCAGGAAAACAAACCCCAGCTCCACCCAGTGCCACCACAGAGGCTCCACCTCCCTCCCCTGAGGCTGCAGCCACCCCAGGTCCTGGGGCAGGGGCAAGGGGCTGGGATGCAGGTGCTGGATGTGGGTGCAGCTTCATCCCTGATCCTCTGCTGACAGAGCACCTGAGGGATGTGGGATGCTGGTGGGAGCAAGGGCTGCAACTCCCACCTACCAAGAGGAGCTGGGAGATGCTCTCAGTGCTTGATGTGGCAGAGGGAGAGGTTTGTAGAGGACTGAAGTCTGTGGAGGTTTGTGGTGCAGCTGGTCCCAGCTCTAAGGTGGGTGTGTGAGCAGGTATTGGCCAAATCTGGGTGGGCTTTTCTCTTTCAAAAGGACATCAAAAACTGCATCATAGACAGGGAGGGCTGGAAGGGAGCTCTGCAGCTCATCCAGCCCAATCCCCTGCTAAAGCAGGTTCCCCTTGCTCAGGGGGCACAGGAAAGTGTCCAGGTAGGTTTGGAAAACCAAACCCAGGCTTTTTTGAAGCCTACTGCCTGCCAGATTTCACTCCTCTGGTTCAGGACCCTGAAGTGTGAAGGATCCTCAAAGATGGGCTTTGCCAGAATATCTTTTTAGGCATCATAAACATTTTTTTTGCCTCATTCTCAGACAGAACTGAAGGATTTCAGGTGAAACTTCCCAGAAACCAGCCCAAAATGCAGTGAACTCAAATGCATCCTGAGGAAGGCACACAGTGGAGAACGTGTCAGTCCACTTGCACCTTGCAGGTTGAATGGCAATTGCAGGCAGGTGCTCATAATAGCAGGAGCTGGGGCTGGAGCAGCTCTGCAGGGCCCTTCCAACAACACCATCCTGTGATTCCATGATTAAGACAAGGGGTCCCTGTGTGTCCCCACATGCAGCCAGGCCAGAGCAGGCAGCCAGAGCCAAACTGTGGGCTCAGGCTCTGATCTGTGTCAATCCATTCACGTTATTTCAGCCCTCACCAGCACAGAATCCAAAGCCCTTCATGCCTGTGGAGTTGTGATGCTTCTCCCTCGGGGGGGGGACATGGCTGGGGAGCCCTGAGCTGCTGCAACATGGGCATGGGAGTGAATTTGTACCGTAGCAGCAGCTCCCACGAGCCCCAGCACACGTTCTCGTGTCGGGTTCCCGAGTGTAAATGATGCCACTTGCCAGGGCAGGAGCTTTTCATGGATGTCCTCAGAGCTTGGAAATGTGACCTTAGAATCTTGTGCAATGAATTTCCAAGGCAGAAATATTGGGGTTTTGTTTCTTAAAGGAAAAGAAATGTGATTTCAGAAGAAAGCAATAGAACATGACTGTGCTCAGTGGAACCAGCCAAGCGGAGACATGGAAAAATAAACTCTTCCTGACAACTCCTGCTGAAAGATTCTCATCTCTCCAGGTCATGGGATCAACAGCAAGAATGGCAGCCACTTGAACTCTGGCAGGCAGCCCTGTGTGGCTTTGACAGATGTTGCTGGCACTGGAGCAGGAGGATGCTTTGCTGATTGCTTCTGGTCCAGCCAAAGCTCCTGGGCAGGCGCCGAGCCCCTGTGTGCTGTGCTGGGAGGGTGCAGCTGGGAGTGCTGCCTGGCTTTGGCTCCTCATCAGGAGCCTGGTGCTGGGCATCACCTAGCAGGAGGACACCCCAGATTCCTTGAGCCTCCTCCTGCAGCCCATCCTGGAGGCGTGGGGGTGATGGGCTGTGGCAGCATCGCCGGCTCAGGGGTTCAGACGGGTGTTGGGGCAGTGGGAGAACAGCTCAGGCATCACCAGCAGCCTCTGGAGATGCTGAAGCGTATGAAGGGCTCTGGAAGCACCAGGGGACTGTGCAGCCACCTCCCTTCGTGCTGTCTGTGGGTTTGGATACCCATGTCCTGGGAGATGAAGGGCAGGCAGCCTGGCCAAACCCTGGGTACACCTCAGGGGAAGCCCTCCCTGCTTTCTCACCCTCCCCACCCAGGAGATGAGGGTGTTAACCCAGCCAAGCTTGGCAGGACAAAGTCCCACTGTGAGCTCCAAAGGTGGCACCTGGAGCCTCAGCAAAGTCCCTGAAACAGGGAGAGATTCTCATTTCATTTGGTTCATTTGTTGTAATGATTCTTCACCGTGGGCCACATTAAACACTTCAGTGCTTTTTGCCTCTAAACCCCACTGGCAGGGATCGTGATGAAAGGTATATTTATTGTACTTCAGCTTGGAAAGTTGTTTCAGATGTTTCCAATTCATCAACCAGTTCAGACATCTGTTCCTGGTTGGGGCAGAAAAGCTGAACTTGCACACACACACACACACAAAAGCTCTCCTTTTGGAGGGTTTTATGATGAGCTTTCTAATCCTAACAAGTTGTCAAATAGCACTAATAGTCAGGTCACCCCCAGCCCTCACCATGCCCCAGACAGCAGGTAAGAGCCTGCAGAGGCTGCTCAGCCTTAGGGGCTTGCTGGTTGCCCCTGTGGGGTTGCCCCCAGGGCTGTGCATCAAGCAGTGGGCTGGTGGGCAGAGACCCCCCTCAGTGCCACCTCAGGAGGGGCTGGGCCAGGCTCCATGTGTCCAGGGCTGCCCAGACTCATCTTGAGATTGCAAAATCTGGCTTTTTAGAACAAAACAATGCTGTTTAGAAAAACTCCCACTGCAGAAGAGAAAAACCTCAAAGCAAATTTTGAGGGAGGGGGACTGAAGCATGTCAAAACCCAACGGGCTTGGCTTTGGTTCCAGCCTCTCCATGATCTATTTTACCCTACAAAAAAAAGAGGAGAGAAATAAGGCAGTGAGGTCATTTCAAAGCAAAAAGTCGAAATGATTCATTCAGAAAATGTCAAAACAGGATGTTTTGATAGTGTCAGTAGGCTAGCTCCAGATTTCTTTCCAAAGATATTTGGATTCAAGCAACCAGGTTGCAGGAGGTGCTGTGATTTCTGAAGAAGAACCACATGGTCTGCCAGGGCACGAGCTGACACATCTCCCTCCACTACCACTGCTCCAAAGCTTTCTTCCAGCAGTCATTAACATTGGCTATAAAAGGACTGCGGCTCTGATGACCCTCAAACAGCTCCCAGCCCAACAGCTGGGTCATGAGGCCAAGCTGAAGGCTTTGCAAAAGGAAACCCCTCCAATGCAGGCAAGAGGCACACAAACACCCTTCCCCAAACCCCAGCAGCTCCTGGGCACTTCAGGCTCTTGCTTTACCCCTGTTCTCTTCCAGCAAGACTGGCCCTGCTGTGAGTCCCTGGGGCTGTGACAGTGCCAGGGGGAGCAGAGCCTCTGACCCTTCTGAGGATGAGAGCATGGTGAGAGCCCTTCACAGCAGAGCTCATCCAGCCCCTGCTCCAGCAGCTTCCCCTGGCTCAGGGGCACAGGAACGTGTCCAGGTGGGGTTGGAAACCTCCTGAGCAGGAGCCTCCACACCCTCCCTGGGCAGCCTGGGCCAGGGCTCCCTCACCTCAGCACCAAAGGAGCTTCTCCTTGTGTTTCAGTGGAACTGTTTGTGTTCCACTTTTTGTCCATCACCCCTTGTCCTGTCACTGGAGACAACAGAAAAGTGTCCCCTTCATCCTCCTGACACCCAGCCTTTAGGTACTTGTGAGTGTTGATGAGGTCCTCCCTTCAGTGTTCCATCCCCAAGGCTGAACAGCCCCAGGGCCCACAGCCTTTCCTCATAAATGGAATGAGAGATTAAATTAATGCCCAAATTAAATGCATCAATGCTCAGCTGCAGGGATTCTGTCCTGATGGTGCAGAGAAAGCTCCTCATGCTCCAGCCAAAGAGAATGCAAGATGCTCTGAAGGTACCTGAGGAGGGAACCATCACCTACAGCTGCACCCAGCCTCTCCCTGGGCTTCAGTCCTTCCCCTCGAGGTTCTGGCAGTCCCCAAGGACATCCAGGTCTGGCCAGAAAGGACAGGGCAGGGCAGTGCCTCAGCTGCAGGCAAGTGACAGCTTTGGACATCTGTCTAACACATAAGCTGTAGGTTTTGGGGGGCCAGGGCCTCCATGTCTGGATGACCATACCAGGGTCTGCCCTGTGCCCCATTTCAGGGGTCTCAGTGGGGTGATCAGAAGCCATTTGACCCAAAGCACTTCCAGCTTCTCCATGGGTCTGGTGATGGATGTGACTTTGCAGCACAGCCACAGAGAGCAAGGGGTGAGGTGCTGCCTGCTGCAGCCCTCTGGGCTGGCCAGGGGAGGGGGAAGGGACTCTCTGAGAACAACCAGAGTGGGGCTTTGAGAATGTCAGCTCCTTAATTAATCCTGAGCCTTGTCACCTGCCTGGGGTGTGAACCCCCAGCCACACTCTGTGTCTGGCCCAAAGGGAGAGTGAGAAAAGTTAATTGAGCTACGTTCTTGCCATTCACAGAGGAGCTCTCCTGTGTGTCTCTGCCAGGCAGCCTCAGACTCTCCTGGAGCCTAATCCCCAGGGAGAGCCAGACACAAATCCCAGCCACTCCCAAATCCCAGCCTGGTGAATCTGCCCTCTGGTGCCATGGGGAGATTCTTTAATGAAAGGAAAATGTTGCCATGGTGGGGCATAGAAAGCTCTTGACAGATGCAAGCTGGGGAACAAACAGACAATGCACAATCTCATTAGCACCTGCAGCTCCATCTGGTTATTGGATTGGGATGCTTTGAATTGTGATTGTATGGCCTCCTTGGGTTCTCCCTGCTCTTGTTGTATGAGGAGCAGGTTGGTGGCAGGTCATAGGCCTCTCTGCTCTGACCAGCACCTCTCCCAGAGTGATGGCTGTTAGAGAAATAACAGCTTCTGAGCTTTGGAAATGAGGCAGGTTATAGTGAGCTGGTGCCTGGAATGGATGAGAGGTACCTGTTAACAGCCTCTGCAGCTGGCATGGGGTGCAGGTCCTGCCCTCAGCCCAGGGAAGCAATGCCTGAGCATCTCACACTGTCCTCTTGAAGGGATGGGAGAGGCTGGGCTGGCTGCAAGTGGAATATGCCACACAGGACCAGTCACACCCTGAAGAGCTGGAGTGAGACACACTGGTGAAATGGGGTGCAAATGGCACAAAGGGGCTGCAGCTCAGGCAGCCACACACTGTGAGCAGAGTGAAGGGGCAGAGAGGTGCTGCCCATGCTGCAGACACCAGCTCTGCAGGAGTGAGGGAAAAGAAGGTTTGTGCTGGTCTCTGGTTCCTTCTCTAAAGGCCTTTTGTGGCCTTCCAGGTTGGAAGCAATGACACACTAGAGGCTCCCAGCTGGGCATGCTTGCTGTCCCATCCCATCCCATCCCATCCCATCCCATCCCATCCCATCCCATCCCATCCCATCCCATCCCATCCCATCCCATCCCATCCCCCCCATCCCATCCCATGGTGCTGCCTCTGTCCAGCAGCACAGAGCCCATCTGCTGAAGTGCTGCTGAGAAGCCTCTGGCTCAGCTTCTCCCCCACACCCCAGGCAGCCACTGCAATCAGGACAGTTTGCTTTTTGCAGTAATTACCATATTTGCCTTTGCTCAGGCAGCTTGCTTTGTAAACTGAATGGAAATAAGAGGATCCCACTTCAAAGCTGAGGGAGAACACGAGGAGCTGGGCACCACCTGGAGCTCTTACCCCAGCTGATGGTGGTCTGGGGTGAGCAGAGCTCCAATGCTCCCTGAAGTGCAGGGACTTGCTATTTAGCATCCTCCATCCCACCCTGGCTCCCAATCTCTCCCCACAGCCAGTGCAATGCCCAAACAGGGTGTGATGGAGCCTTGGAGGCAGCCTTCAGCCCCCAAAGATCTGGTGCAGCACTTGCTGCTGCTGCTGTGCTTCCAATTAGCTCACATCTGTTAGAGCTATCCTCCCCTCCAGCCCCCACCTCGAGTGCCTGCAAGTGATTTTATGCAGTAATAACAGAAATCACGAAACCTGAAATGAATCTAAACAAAAGGAATCATTCAAATTACCCTTAACCCTTTGAAGCCCAGGCCCTGTCTGTAAGAAAGAGGCTCAGGTTTGTTGTACTCTGTGACACAGACTCAAGCATCCTGGGCAAATGAGTCATGACCTGCAGCTGCAGGACTGTCCCAGGCTCCCCAGCACAATGGGTTATTTATGCTGGGAGTATCTGACACAGATGTGTGGTGCAGTACCCTGTGGTGCACATGGCAGCCAACCCCTTCACTCCATGGGCAGCAAACCCAGCCTCTGCTCTGCTGTGCCAGCTGGGGGGCCCATGGGGACACCTGACTTCAGTTTCCAGAGTGTTCCTGCTGGAGGGAACGGATTGGTTTGTGCTGGGAGAGCTGCTGGAGTGTTCTGTTTTCCCCTTCCATCATGTGGTGCTGCTACATGATGTAAGATGTAATTTCTCCCCAGCCTTGGGTGAGCTGCTCCTGCTGTATTGCTGCAGTGCAGCTGATGGGGAGTGCTCTGTGTGTCTCTCACGTTACAGCTCCCACAGACCATGAAGTCCTGGGAGGGCAGAGGAGCATCCCTAACCTTCCCCAGAACAGTGTGCCAACCCAGTGCCCAGGATGTGGTGAGCTGCCAGTGGGAGTTCCAGGGAGCAGCAGTGCCCAGGGGCTGGTGACACACTGAGGCTGTGGTTCCCAGCCCTGCAGCACGTGGCTCTGTCCCACGAGGAAGGGAAATGAGCAGGTCCTTCACCAAGGGCTGCACTGTGGTTTCCCACAGAAGCAGCACTGACCAAGAGCAGTTGTCTCCTTCCTCTGGAGTTCTGCTTCTGCAGCCACAAGCTCTGCAGACCCACCAAACACTGTCTCCTGAGCTGTCCCTCTCTGGTCTCTGCAGCTGAGATCTCCTACTGGCTGCACCTTCCCCTTGCAAATGTCAGTACTCCCCTGAATGACTCAGGCTGATAGCCACTGTGCTTAGCACACTCTGTACTGACTGGGTTCAGCATTGAGATTCACCAGAAGGCTGTGCTGCCAGTCCAGGAGATCTCAACTGGCTTAAGAGTTGAGCAGAGGAACCTCCTGATGTTCAACAAGGGCAAGGGCAGAGTCCTGCAGCTGGGGAGGAACAACCCCATGAGCAGCACAGGCTGGGGGTGACCTGCTGCAGAGCAGCTCCAGGAGAGGGACCTGGGAATGGTGGTTGATAATAAACTGAACATGAGCCAGCAAGATGCCCTCATGGCCAAGAAGCCAATGGCAGCCTGGGGTGTGTTACGAAGAGTGTGGGCAGCAGGTCAAGGGAGGTTGTGCTGCCCCTCTGCTCTGCCCTGCTGAGGCCTCATCTGGAGTCCTGTGTCTAGTTTTGGGCTCCCCAGTTCAAGAGAGACAGGGAATTCCTAGAGAGAAGTCCAGTGGAGGACTACAAAGACCATTGGGGGATTGGAACATCTTCCTCATGAGGAAAGGCTGCAGGAACTGGGGCTGTTCAGGAGGGACCTCATCAACACTTACAAGTACCCAAAGGCTGGGTGTCAGGAGGATGGGGGGACACTTTTTTCTGTTGTCTCCAGCGACAGGACAAGGGCTGATGGACAAAAGGTGGAACACAGGAGGCTAAATATGAGGAGAAACCCCTGCCAGGCTGCCCAGGGAGGGTGTGGAGGCTCCTTTTGGGGAGGTTTCCAACCCCAGCTGAACACGTTCCTGTGCCCCCTGAGCCAGGGGAACCTGCTGTAGCAGGGACTGGGGCTGGGGCAGCTCTGCAGGGCCCTTCCCACCCTCACCACTCTATGATTCTGTGATTCTATGATCATGGCTTGTGTCCAGGCTCATCCTGGGATGCTCAGATGGTTTTGCCACCAGATCACTTGGTCCTCAGAGGGTAGGCAAGGACTCAACATACTTCTGTGCCAAAGCAGGCAGAGCCCAGTGCCCATGACTCAGCCCATGAATGGAGCTGTCCTACACCATTGCCACCCTGGGATTCCTGGGCCTGGAAGGCTCCAGATGTCCACAGCATTTTTATGACTGTACTCCAGAACTCTCAAAGGCCCAAATAAATACATAGTAAAGATTCTTTTTTCTATTTCCTTTTCTCCTTGTTTTTTTTCAGGAACCCACCAGCTTCTCTCAACGTGGCCCAACACTGAGGCATTTCTGTGGGTTGTTGCAAATGACCCCCAAGCAGGAGGTTAATGCTGGTGGTTGTGGTTAGCAGTCATCCACAAGCTGGAGGCTTCTGACACTGCTAATAAGGCACATGTGTGTGAAGGGAGGATACAGCATGTGGCAGCACCAGGATTTCCTGTGCTGGGGGTTGTCTGAAGCTTTCTGTCATGCTGAGCTGCTGGGCTTCAGGTTTCTCTGCCCTGCCAGGGATAGGCTCCCTGCCCACAGTGCTTGGGCACCCCAACCAAGTGCCACACTTCTCCTCTGGTGCCTGGAGGAGCTGGGCCATGAGCACCAGTTCTGGTGTGGAGGAGGCTGGTACAGGCATCAGCACCTGGAAGGGTGGGCAATGCCTCCCTCCCTCTGTCCCACAAGCAGGTCAGCACACATCTTCTCCTTTCCTGCTGATCTCCAACAGCCAGGAGCCAGAAGCCTCATGTTTGGACTGAAGATCCATCTAAGGCTGGCTGTGATTTAATACTGGTTATTTGCATTAGAGACTCGTGTCCAGGAAGCCATCTGTGGCAAGGAGCATCTCTGGAGCCTTCCCACACAGCCAACACCTCTGTAAGCTCTCTGTTCCAGCAGCATCTCTATCCCCATCCCTGGTCTCCACAGAGCAACCCAACCTCTCCTGTTATCCCAGCTCCCTTCATTTCCAGGCTCCAAGATGAGCCCAACCCCAACTGGAGCAGCTGACTGGGGACACAAAGCAGAGCAGAGAATAGAGCACTGAATCCTCAGTGTTGGTGCAGTGACCACAATGAGTTACTTGTCCTTCTGCATCCCCTGTATGAATATGGATCCCATGTGCACACCTGGCTCATTTAGGGGGGAAAAGAAAAGAGCATTTGAGATGGCATACTCAACAACTGAATGTTCACCTCTCCAGAGGGATGTCAGAAGAAGAAAAGGTGGAGGAAGCTCCCAAGCAGGATGAAGAGCAGGAAGAACACAGGTTCCCCGTGGCACATGGGAGGGTAGTGGCTTGCTGGCCACTGATCTATTGATGAAGCTTATTCTCATCTCAATCAATCAGATCAATTACTCCAAACCCAGAATCCTTAGGAATTTGCCCTACAAACAGTGCAGAACTTGGACAAGTTGCACTGCTGAAGACCTGCCACTTTCCCAGCAGCAGTGTCAACGTTTTGCTACCACACTGTAACAGGGGATCATCTCCACTCCTCTTCCTCTGCAGTCATACTAAATGTGCTTTGCACTTTCTTACCATGCTTAAAAATAGCATCAGCTCTGTGCTGATCACATGGTTGAAAGGGAGGGGGGAAAAAAAGGAAAGAGAAAAGCTAATTGAATGATGCAGGGAGTAAAAACATGTGGCACAGTAAAAACAAATTAGGTTTGCATATGTTTTGTGTAACCCTCAAGACTTGTCTGTATTAGATACCAGTAATGAAAAGAATATTAAACTCCAACAGCACAAATACCAGATGCTCAGGAATTCAAAGAGGAACAATGTCTTTGGGTTGGATGCTCCTGAATGGAAAATACCCACAAATGAGCATTTTTTTCCTCAGCTGTGGAAAAAAAAAACCTCACCCCACATCATTTCTCTGCTTCTTGTGAACTTTGAAAAGGTTTCAGGAGCTGCTGCCGAGTCACTGGAAGCTGCCTGTGCACTGGCCATGCCTGGCAGCTGCTGGCCTGGGGTTGCTGGAGCAAGGGATGTGTGTTGGGGACAGTCACACATCCAGCAGTGGCAGGAACAGGCTGGGAGTTGCTGGATCTTTAGGCACAGTCCCTGCTGGAGGGGCACAGGATGCCCAGGGCAGGCAGAGCTGTCAGCTCCTTGCACAGGCTCTCCTCTGACCCACAGCTCAGGGATGGTTGTGAGAAGAAAGCTTTGCTTTGGTTTTGCCTTGGCATGGGAGAGGCAGATCCCATCCCCATCTCTGTCCCCATTCCTGGTCTCATCTCTATCCTGTCCACATCCCTGTCCCCATCCTCATCTTTATCCTCATCCCTAATCTCATCTCCATCCCTGTCCCCATCCCTGGTCTCTTCTGCATTCCTGGCCCCATCCCTGGTCTAATCCTCATCCTCATCCCTGGTCTGATCTCCATTCCTGTCCCCATCCCTGGTCTAATCCTCATCCTCATCCCTGGTCTCATCTCCATTCCTGTCCCCATCCCTGGTCTAATCCTCATCCTCATCCTCATCCCTGGTCTCATCTCCATTCCTGGCCCCATCCCTGGTCTAATCCTCATCCTCATCCCTGGTCTCATCTCCATTCCTGTCCCCATCCCTGGTCTAATCCTCATCCTCATCCCTGGTCTCTTCTGCATTCCTGTCCCTATCCCTGGTCTAATGCTCATCCTCATCTTCATCCCTGGTCTCATCTCTATTCCTGTCCCCATCCCTGGTCTCATCTCCATTCCTGTCCCTATCCCTGGTCTAATCCTCATCCTCATCTTCATCCCTGGTCTCATCTCCATTCCTGTCCCCATCCCTGGTCTAATGCTCATCCTCATCCCTGGTCTCATCTCCATCCCTGTCACCATCTCTCGTCTCATTGCCATCTCCATCCCCATCCTGCCCCCATCCCCATTCCTGTCCCAATCCCTGGTCTCATCCTCATCCCCATCCCTGTCCCCATCCCCATCCCTGCCCACCCCACCCGTTGTGAGGCCGTGGGTGCAGCCCCAGGCCCCTGCTGGCAGCGTGTGCTTCTCCCTCCTGTTTACGAGCTGCGAGTGGGGATCCTCCATGTGACTCACCACCCACAGCCACGACTCAACCACAACTGTAACTTTCCAGTTTGCCTCAGTAAAAAAAACACAGGAGGGGAGGGGAGGGGGAGGGCAGCATGAAGAGGGAGGAAGAGCTGGAAAACGTTAGGAAAAGGCAGCAAAGGCTCTAAAGAGACCAGAGGCAGCTGAGAAAAACAACAAACAGTCTTAGAAGGATATTAACATTTTAACGAGAATTCCTTTAATTTAATCACAATAAGATTCACCAAGCAGAGGAAGAAACAGAAAAGCTTCATCTGAGCCCTTAATGAAAAAGGCTTCATGCTACAGGCCAGTGCTCCTGCAGTTAATTCCCCTCAGTGGAGCGTTTCCATGTGCACCTCTGGAGCCGGAGCTTCCACGCCTTGGCACTCGCAGAGCGACCCAAGGGGTGGCACAGATCGAGGCACTTTAATCTCCTGTGTCTCCTTGTGATGTCTGTGATGTGGCAGATATTGCCACAGCCACTCTCTGGCATGGCCCAAGTGTAAAACATGGGAGGTGGCAGGAGGCTCTGCCCCGTGTCTCTCTGAGGGGGGACCCAAGGGTAGCAGGGTGGCACAGCTGAGCCAAGGAAGCTGCTTCCTAAGTGCTTCCCTTGCCCTGCCCCAGCAAATCAACCAAACTGGTGGGAGTTTTATGTGGAAGCAGCGTTGTAGGTGCCTCTGAGATGGGCTGTGGTGCCCAGGGAGCCTGAGGCAGACAATGCGAATGACACGTCCTGAACGGCACTTTTCAAAGCTCAAGGCAAGCTTGTAAAGATTTTATTTGCATGGGAGGCTGTAATGAATAAAGGAGTTGGCATCACCACCTCTGCCTCCCTCCAAGAGCCCTGTCTGCTTCCCCCAAGCAAAGGCATCAGGGAGCAGCACCCGTGACACCGGGGCCTCAGCACCCGAGTGGCTGCAGTGTGGGGCTCAGTGAGGGGCACAGCATGAGAGCTGAGGCATGGGCATGGCATGAGAGCTGGGACATGGAATGGCATGAGAGCTGGGGCATGGGCATGGCATGAGAGCTGAGGCATGGCATGGCATGAGAGCTGGGGCATGGGCATGGCATGAGAGCTGAGGCATGGCATGGCATGAGAGCTGGGGCATGGGCATGGCATGAGAGCTGGGACATGGAATGGCATGAGAGCTGGGGCATGGGCATGGCATGAGAGCTGGGGCATGGCTACAGCATGAGAGCTGGGGCATGGGCATGGCATGAGAGCTGGGGCATGGGCATGGCATGAGAGCTGGGACATGGCATGGCATGAGAGCTGGGGCATGGGCATGGCATGAGAGCTGGGGCATGGAATGGCATGAGACCTGGGGCATGGCATGGCATGAGAGCTGGGGCATGGAATGGCATGAGAGCTGGGGCATGGTTACAGCATGAGAGCTGGGGCATGGAATGGCATGAGAGCTGGGTCATGGGCATGACATGAGAGCTGAGGCATGGCATGAGAGCTGGGGCATGGCCTTGGCATGGGGCACAATGCATGGTTACAGCATGAGAGCTGTGGCATGGCCATGGCATGGGCATGGTGCATGACTGTGGTGTGGGTCTCAGTGCATGGCCACAGCATGGAGATTGGTGCGTGGCCACAGTGTGAGGCTCAGTGCATGGCCACACTCAGGGCACAGGCAACTCTGAGCCCCCCTCATGCCCCCCATGGCTCAGGGAGCGGCTCTGGGGGCACCTCTGCCCCTCAGCAGGCTGTGGCTGTGAGCAGGATGCACAGGGCAATGGGCAGAGGTGCCCCCAGCACAGCTCCCCGAGCCCTGGGGGGCACAAGGGGGGCTCAGAGGTCAGGCTCAGGGGCACAGAGTCACTGCTGCTGCTGAGGTGCCCCATTTCCAAGCTCACTGCTTTAGGATGGATTCTAACATAAACACACTTTGCATTTAACCCTTTTCCTTGTGAAACAAGCAGGGCACAGAGCTGCTGAGCACCCGGGGAGGGCTGATCCTGCCAGGCTGCCACTGCCATGCTCCCCAGGCTCCCTGTCCACCTCCCCCCAGCCTCCCCAGCACAAAATGCACCGCTGCCCTTTCCCAGACGCCCTTCCCAGGCTGCACAGGCTGATTTCACCACACTAATCCTGGGCAACTGCTGAACCATTGTCTGCCCAGCGCTGAGCTAGGATATTATGGCTGGGAGAGCTTCCTTCCGAACTGCAAGCTGTGTGAACAGAACTTGTTTAAAATAGCTGCTTTAACAAACAAACAGGAGCAGCTCCATTTCCATCATCTCTCCTCCTCAAACATCAACATTTATGTTTTGGTAACAGGAGAAAGGCTTTAGAGCAGCCTCAGCCTGCTCGTCAGGGCTCTCCCCTGCCTTCCTGGCAAAGGGCAAAGGGAAACCACTGAATGGCCCATTTGTGCAGCAGCAGCATCCCAGGCACCCATCCCAGCACAGCTCTGCTGGCACCCTCCTCCTCACACCTCAGATCCCCAGGGGTGGCTGAGCTGTGAGGGGCACCGTGGGCACCAGGGGAAGGGGCTGATGTTTCTGGGTGCCTTCCCCTGGGGATGGGAAGGAGAAGTGGTGGCGGGAAAGCCGTGAACCACAAAGCATCCTGAGAACAGGCTTTGGAGCCCACGTTGTTTTCATTTGGATGTTGTTATTAAAACAAAAAGAGTCACTTGCATGTTTTCTGGTCAAGCAGTTTGCTTAAATGCTTCCTCTTCTTCAGCTCTGAACAGAAACCAAGCAGGGAGCACACACGGGGCTTGACCTGCACGTGGGCAAGAGGCGAGATGGGGAGATGAGATGAGATGAGATGAGATGAGATGAGATTGAGATGAGATGAGATGAGATGAGATGAGATGAGATGAGATGAGATGAGATGAGATGAGATGAGGCACAATGGGCTCAGCAAACACCTCTGTGAGTAACTGAGGTGGAGGTAGGAGAGAGTCAGCAGCCACCTGAGCATCCTGGGCACTGAGGTGATGTCAGTGACACTGGGGTTCCTGACCTGCCAGCTTGCAGAGCTGGGGCTGGAGCTTGCAGAGGGCATGGCCTCTCTGGGACACTGAAATACCTCTGGGTATTACACTGGCTGTGAGCAGTGCAGAAGCAGAGAAAGAAGTTTTGCAGGAGAAGAAGAAGCCCAAACAGCTCAGCCCACAACTGCTGCCAGCAGTGACAGGCCAAGAACTGGGCAGCATGGCTCTGCATGGCTGGCATGGCTTCCACAGCCCATGGCAAAGCCCAGCCCAGCCCTCTGCAGTAGCTGCTGTGGCCAAGGTGGCATCAGGGAGCTCATGTCAAAGTCCAGGGCAGCTGGGACTCTGCAGTGCCCCTGCAGTGCCAGCCTGTGAGCTTCTCTGGTGCCAGTCAGCCACACAGGGAACACGGCGAAGCTGCCAGGGGTGCTGCAGTGAAACCAGGTTGTATCCAGAGGTACCTGATCAAGCTACACAGTTGGGCTTGTCCAAAAAAGCAGCTCAACATTGTGATGGGCAGGAACCTGAGGGTGCTGCCACTGCCTCTCCAAGCAAGTTCTTGAGAAGAAAGAGTGGCCTGGGCTTTGGAAACCACTTTCACCGACTGGTAGAGCCAGAGGATCCCTGCTTAGCTGGAAACTACCCCTCCTACAGAGCAAATGAATTCTGTCCCACAGGCAGTGCAAGAAGCAGTGAGGAGGCCAGCTGGAAACTGTGCTGAGTCCTCTCACACCAAGGGCCAAGTTCCATTTCTCATGACATCAGTGGGTGCTTTGACTGCCGTGCCAATGTAATCAAGGTCTGTCCCGGGTGCAGACAGCTGCCTCCATGGTGAGGACAAAACCCAGGCCCCTGAATAGTGCTCCCAGCACCAACGGTCCCCTCCCTGCTCCACATTTGTGAGGGGATGTGGAGTTCATCACCCTGTGCTGCAATTCAGGCAGGCTCTGCCCCTGGCACACACAGCATGGCCCTGAGCTGCTCCTGCAGCCCATCTCCTGGAGAGCCTCAGAGAGGAGGAGACAAGGGACAAGGCATCCTTTGCCTCTCCTGGGTGCTGGGTGCAGGGGGCAGCCCCAAGGGACTGGGGAAGGTGGTGGGTGCTTCCCAGGGGGAAAGTGAGCAACAGAGCATGCTGTCTCTTTGCCCTTGGGAGAGGATAAGTATGGCCATGTGAGATGTTTTCAGCCCTGGGGACAGGGAGGGGGACTGTCAGAGATCTGTCCCTGGGGCCTTTCCTCCACCCAGACTGAAGACAGAACAAAGTCCTGGCCCAGGGAGACCATTTCATCACAGCAAACAGCTCTTCATGGGCCACCTCCTGCCAGGACAGTGCTTTGGTGGGTGACACTGTGCTCACAGCCACACGTGACAGGCTGCACATCTTCCCACACTGAGCCAGGCAGTGCCATCCCTGCAGACACAAGGTGGGAAGCAGTGCAGGGGCAGAGGAGAGACCCAGTGCCAGCCCTGAGGGACACTGCAATCCTCCTTGGCCATGGTTGTGTCAGGCACAGTCCCTGCTAAGCATTTCAGCTCCCTGTACCTCTCTCTGCTTCATCACCAGCCCTTCCAGCCCTGCCTGCCTAACATGCAGGATGGGAACAACCCTCCTGGGACCGTGGGGGACGGGCACAGGTCTGACACAGCTTGTCCAAGCCCATCCAGGCAGCCACCCCAGGAGCTGGGGGAGGCCTCTGTCCCCATGCACTGCTTCCCCTGCCAGCAGCACTCAGGTTACACTTGCCAGAGCAAAGTGGCAGCGAATAAAATGGGTTTGATTTAATTGATTCACTTTCAAAATGTAATGATGGAAAACAAAACATGTTGCAAAAGTTGTTTGTTTCGTACCAGCTCAGCACAGACCCACTGAGGAAGGAGTGGCTCCTGGCAGCTCCTGCTCTGCACAGACCGGTCCCTACTGAGCTGACACGCTGGGCCAGGGACCAGACGGCTGCTGGAGACACCCTCCCTCCCCAGGGGCTGTGCCAAGCCTCAGAGTGGGCTCCTGTGCCCACACGAGCTCCTGGGGCCAGCCAGGCTGCCCTAAGTATTGCAGAGAGGACCCAGGCTTCAGGGTGAGCCCTGAGGGTGGATGGAGCCCTAAGTGAAGGTCACGTGCATTCAGCAACACCCTTGGTGTGGTTTGCCCTGCGCTTGCTGCAGGGCTCAGCACCCTTTGGGGCTGGGCATGGGATGCAGGGAGTGTGCCAAGCACCTCTTGGGAGAAGGGGCACCCAGGGCAGCCTCAGGGTGAGGATGGGGTGTGTGGATGAGGGGGGAGTCGTTGGCAGAGCCCACTGGCCGTGGGCAGCACATGGGCTGGTGATGTTGGGGTGCCCAGAGGTATTGGGATGCCCAGCAGTGTTGGGGTGCCTGGTGTGGAGCTGCAGTGGCACAAGGTTGGGGTCTGGTCACACAGGAGGTACATCCTGAGAGCCAGCCCATGCCATGAGCCCCAGGGCACCAGCCCTTTCAGTCCTGATGCTGATGGCCACCCAGGTGCCCTGTGGCACCAGGGTCCTGGCATGGCACACCCAGGGGTGCTGGTGGTGTGGGGACAGAGTCCCCTTTGCTGGGCACTGCCCAGCCCTGGGTCTGTTCTGGGTGCACTGGGGAGGCCCCAGGGAAGCCTCCTGCAGACGTGCTGCCTGCCCTGTGGGAGGGTGCTCTTTCCCAGAGCTTTGGTTAGGAGATACTCACGAGTTAATTAATCCTTGAGTTTTTTAAGCAGAGACATATTTATGAGCCTTGTAAGAGGCTGGAGCCTGGAGAGACATTTCTTTATTCTTCCTCCAGCTCAGCTGAAGGAAACCATAAGGGGAAAGAGCAACTGAGCCACGAAAGCATGGGAGATGGATTTTGGGCTGGTGATGGGGAAACAAAAACCCAACTTGCTTGGGTGGGAATGGTGGCCAAGTGACACCTCCCTTCCCTCTCCTTTGTCTGCTTGTCCTTTGTCTCCAGTGTGCTTGCTAGAGCCTGGCTGCTGCATACCAGGGTATCTCCAGTGTATGAAGTGCATATGTGAAGCAAACACGTGGCATGAGTGCCCACCATGAGCCCCCCTGGCTCCTTCAGGCTGGAGGGTGCAGCTGCTGTGGTCCCATTGTCCTTCCACTGGGGCACAGAGCAAGGGCACTGCTGGATGGGTGAGGGTTTGGTCCCATGAGCTTCCAGCACCCTGCAGCTGGAGCCACCCAAAGAACAGCCAGTGAGGATGAGGATGCAAGCAGGACCCTGCAAGGCCCTGGCACAGCTCTCCCTCTGCCCTCACCTGACAGGGTCAGGGTCACTCTGCCACTCTCCAGACTGCACCAGGAGTGGACCTGTGGATGAGGAAGGTGTTAAACCAGCTTCTCATTCCCTGTGACTCTCCTGTGCAGCTCCCTTCCCCCCAGTGAGCAAACCCTGTGCCCCAGGAGCTCAGCTGCCCCTGCAAGGGGACCTGATGGGCTGTTTCTCTCAAGAGATCTCAGCCAAAGCTGTGAGGGGGTGGAATTGCCACTGGTTGCCTGCAGCCAGGGGAGCAGAGGAGCAGAGTGCTGCTGATTACATCAGCTGAGACGCCGATGGAAACCCAAGAGTAGAAGGAACATCCACTGTGCTTTCACCAGGCTGCAGCACAAGCAGCTCAGAAAGTGCACGATGGGGACAAGCAGATGCCTTCCTGGGCAGGGCACATTTTTCCAGGCTAAGAGCTTGGAACTGAGGCTATTTGGCTTGATCCCTTTCCTCAGAGTGAGCTGCTTAATGCCATTCCCTTGTGTCTCTGCAATCACCAGTTTATCTCTCCACCTCAAATGATGCTTCCTCAGCTTCACTGTGCATCTTGGCCAATAGCAGGAGGGAAATGTGGCCACCACATGTTGGCAGCAATTGAATCCTGGGCACATTTTTTTTTTCTCCCCCCCTCCTCTGCACAGCCTTTAAGCTGTGGGAACCATTTCAAAGGAAAACCATTCCCCCTATAACATGCTTGTGATCTGAAGATGTCTATTTAGATGGCAGCCCGGCATTAATTTAGCAATTCACTACAGAGTTTGGCGTGATGTTTAAAGCACTAAAATAAATTGTGGTGAAGCCCTTTCCCTCAAACCAGATTGTGTGGTTTACATTATTTGTCAACCTTAAGTACAACTGGCATGTTTGTATCACTCATGCAAAGCCCCATTGTGCCTCTTTAGAAGGGGGAAGAATCCACACCAGAAAACTCATCCAAGTTCCTGCCCCGGCAGACTCCTGTCCCTGGGAGATCTGCCCCGAAGGCACGAAGCCCAACTGGCTGGAAGAGAGCCTGGGCTTTCCTCAGGACCATGGGTGTTAAGTGCAGGCTCATATAGGTTATATTACAAAGGGCTGTTTTAATCAGATGCAGATTTGTACTTTCTGCCTGCGGTGCCTAAAATCCACCGAGCCACAATGACTTAGACACGCACATGGGAGAGCACACACATGCACACGGCCGTGTGAACAGGCTGCCTGCCTCACCTGCCTGGCTGCTTGCCCACTGAAGAGGCTGCTTGCCCACTGAGGGGTCTGTTTGCCCACTAAGGATGCTGTTTGCCCACTTAGGGGCCTGTTTGCCCACCAAGGATGCTGCTTGCCCACTCAGGGGTCTGTTTGCCCACTGAGGATGCTGTTTGCCCATTTAGGGGGCTATCTGCCCACTGAGGATGCTATTTGCCCACTGAGGATGCTGTTTGCCCACTGAGGATGCTATTTGCCCACTGAGGGATCTGTTTGCCCACTGAGGGGTCTGTTTGCCCACTGAAGAGGCTGCTTGCCCACTGAGGGGACTGCTTGCCCACTGAGGAGGCTGCTTGCCCACTTAGGGGTCTGTTTGCCCACTGAGGGGTCTGCTTGCCCACTTAGGGGTCTGTTTGCCCACTGAGGGGGCTGCTTGCCCACTGAAGAGGCTGTTTGCCCGCTGAGGATGCTGTTTGCACTGAGGATGGTGCCCATTGGCAGCCCCTGGTGCCATCCTGCCCACTGCCCTGTGCTCGTTGGCCTCTGGCCCTGCTTGACATGCCCAGGAGCTGCAGGGAGGGTAGCTGAGGGGGAGGCTGCCCCACGCCTCTCATGAGCCCACCGGCTGTTTTGGGGCTGCCTTTGAGCAGCTCTCTCTAGAGAGGCTGGTTTGATGTGCCGGCTGAGGGCTCCCAGTCCCACGCAGGGGATATCTGGGGGGGTGTTTGCCCCTGGGCAGACCCAGGCTGGCTGGAGCCCTGGGCACCATGGCGGGGTTCCGTCGTTGCGCTGCCGGGGGCGGTCGGTGCAGCCGCGGGGTCAGGCGGGGACAGCGGCACTTTCACCCGTGATCCCAGCCGGGAGCAGGTCAGAAAGGCTGCTGTGGTGCTGCCTGCCCCGGGGTGAGCAGGAGGGATCCTGTCTGTGATCCCTTTATCCCTTCCCTCTGTCCCTGCAGCCAGAGGAATCCCCCGAGGGCTGCCGCGGCTCTCCACTCCTTAATGCCAGAACTGTCCTGGGGGAAGCAGCCAAGGCTTTGCACTGACACAATTGCACTCAAAAGTCTCCTCCAGCCCCCAGCAACTGCTGCAGGATGCTGGAGGATACTGGAGGATGCTGGAGGATGCTGGAGGATACTGGAGGATGTTGCAGGATGCTGGAGGATGCTGCAGGATGCTGGAGAATACTGGAGGATGCTGCAGGATGCTGGAGAATACTGGAGGATGCTGCAGGATGCTGGAGAATACTGGAGGATGCTGCAGGATGCTGGAGAATACTGGAGGATGCTGCAGGATGCTGGAGGATGCTGGAGGATGCTGCAGGACGCTAGAGGATACTGGAGGATGCTGAAGGATGGTGCCCATGCTGCTAGGCTGCCCCCAGGGCACCAGGACCACAGGGCAGGTTTGCTCTGAAGGGAAGGGGCAACCTCCCCACTCTCAGCTCTCACACTCTCATTGCATGCTCTCGGGGATCACTGTCCAGTGACAGATGATCCTCCCTGGAGCAGTTCAGCAGGCATCTGTCCTCCATCCTCTCCTCCCACAGCTCACCCTGCCACAGCACACACCCTCAGAGATCATCAGCTGCATTTCTTCTGCAGCATCTCTGAATTGTAAGAGACACCCAATTTTCTGGACATTGAATTCAGACAATAAGAAGCTCTGCTGCTCCCAAGCATCGCCCCTGTGTGCTCTGGCCACAGCCATGTTTGTGCTTTCATTGAACGATGGCAGAAACTCCCTTGCTGGGATGGAAACCCAAAGGGATGGAACAGAAGCAGAGGCAGGCTGCACAGACATCTGGCAGCACTGGCTGCAGCTTCCAGCTGCCTGTGCCCTCTGCTACCCTGTGGCCTCAGAGCCTCCAAATCAGTGGCCAGGTAGTTGTCCTGAGCTTTAGACGAGCCAGAGCCCAGTACAAACACATCCTACTAAAGGCAGCACAAAAGTTCCCAGCCGTGGCATTAAATAATTGTCACATTTTCCTTCTGTAAGGATTAACGTTTCCTGCTAACCTTGCAACCCTTCATTGAACTGTCGTCCCCCCCCCAAAACACAGCACAATTGCCAAGGGATTAGGGTGTCTGCGGAGCAGCCTGTCCTCGCTATTGTGCGCTCCCGGCAGGGTGAGGAAATCCTGCGACATCAGCCAATAAATCCCTGGGGCTGGGACGCCAGAGTCCCTGCAGGGCCAGGCACAAGGCAGCCCCGCAGGAGCCGGGGGTGGGGACACCTGGGAGCCGTCCCTGCAGTGGGCAGGGGGATGGGAGAGGGGTTGAGGGGTGGGAGAGGGGTTGAGTGTCTGTGAGGACACCTTGGAGCCGTTCCTGCAGTGGGCAGGGGTGTGGGAGAGGGGTTGAGGGGTGGGAGAGGGGCTGAGTGTGTGTGAGGACACTTGGGAGCCATCCCTACAGTGGGAAAGGGGATGGGAGAAGGGCTGAGGGGTGGGAGAGGGGATGAGTGTCTGTGAGGACACCTTGGAGCCATCCCTGCAGTGGGCAGGGGGATGGGAGAGGGGTTGAGGGGTGGGAGAGGGGCTGAGTGTCTGTGAGGACACCTTGGAGCCATCCCTGCAGTGGGTAAGGGGATGGGAGAAGGGCTGGGGGGTGGGAGAGGGGCTGTCTGGGGATACCTGTGAGCCATCCCTGCAGTGAACAGGGGAGTGGGAGCTGGAGGCTGAGTGTCTGTGGGGACACCTTGGAGCCGTCCCTGCAGTGGGGCTGAGGGTTGGCACCCTCCACTCAGGGCTGCCATCCCACCACAGGCAACCACTGCCATGAGCATTAGGCAGCCCAGCCCCATCCCCTCCTGGCACCAAGTCTCCCTGCTGGGCTCTGCCAGTGTCCAGCCAGTGCCCTCACTGAGCTGCTGAGCTTCCTAAGCCAGGAGAGCACATTCATCAATCTGAATGCTGAGGAAATCCCATTAAAAGTTTAACAGGAAACACAGAGCCATAAAGGGAAGCTCTTGGCATTTCTTGCAGGCTGTGGGCCATGCCCGCTGTGTGCTGTGCTCAGGCACCTGGCAGCACAGCAGGACCTTGGCTGGGACAGCCTGGATTAGCAGCTGCTTCCCACGGCCCTCCCTTTGGAGCTGGAGGAGAGGAGTATGGCAGCAACATCAACTGAGGCTCTTGGGAGCAGGGCTGCTTTCTGCAGAGCTCAGCCTCACAGACACCCAGCACAGGCAGAAAGGCACGCTGCAAGGATGCAAAAGGGAGAAAGAACACTAAAGCAAAGGGAAGATTTATGCACAAAGTTGCCAGGAGGGTCTCACAGTGCTTATAAATGACAATCCATATTGTCATCCCAGTCCCTGTGTTCAGTAGCAAAGGAGTGGGAAGTGTCTCCAGTTCTGGAGCCATTGCACAACAACAGAACATGGAAAGCAATCTCATCTGCTTGTCCCCAACATCCAGGCCCAGCAGCAGCATCCCCACTTTCCCATGAGAAAGAATCAAGCAATGAGGAGGATGGAGAGAGAGGAGAGCCCAGAGAGAGCGTGGTGCTCAGCAAGCAGAGCTCAGCACCCTCCTGCTCAACCAGCCAACACCAAGCTCCTGCTTCAGTCCTCTGCTCAGCACAGACAAGGACCCTTGCAGCAAGGACAGAATGCAGTCTCCATCAGGGATGGGTGGTAGTTTATTCATTCCTAGCAAAGGGCTGGCCCAGGCTCTTGGGGAGGCAGCTGGGTTGAGGCTTGTCTCTTGCAGACCTGCACCAAGAGGATCTGCAGTGGCAAAAGCAGCCTCTGGACCCCCCCAGCCCAGCAGGATCTGTACTTGCCAGCTCTTTGGCAGGACACTCAGTATTTGGAAGCCAGCACTTGCTCATTGTTACTGCTGTGCAGTGGGATTTCATGGTAGTTTTTCATCAGCTTTGCACGTGTTTGATCATCCAAATAGGGACTGAAGCTCCCTACAAGTGACAGCAGCCTGGCTGCCCAAGGTCTGTTGGGGTTTTGGAGGAAAGATGTCCATTCTCATCCAGAAACTCCCTGTATTCTCTGTGCACGTGGGGAGAAGAATTTGGCTGCTCTTTTCTGGCATCATGGAAGGGAAAAGGCTTCTCCCTCTGCCTTGGGAACTGCAGGTGGCCACGTGTGGGAAAAGAGCACTGCTAAAATGTGCTTTCTGCAAGGAAGCTCACAATAAATGTGATGCCAGCATGGACATAAAGAGAAGAAGGTCACCCAAAGCCCAAATAGATGTCCTTTCCATTGGGCTTTGCCAGCAGATGTGAGTGTCCTGGGGAATGTCGTGGGTGGCTGTGGGACCCCCCTGGGCTGCAGGTCTCCCAGGGGTTGCACCTCAGGGCACATGCAGAGGGTTTGGCTGGTGGTTGGCCATAAAGCAACTAGGAGCTCCCCCTGCTAAATCCTGCAGCAGGAGCTTTCCCTGGACACCTCTGCTGGAGGCAACACATGGGCTTTGCATTTTAATCTTTTCACCTGGAGAAGCTTTGAGAAATGAGCCCTGCAGTCAAGCTGGCTTTTGCTGGGCTAATTCATGAGGCTGAAAGGAGCCCTCATGGGCAGAGAGGGACTGTCTGGGGGCACTCAGAGCCTCTGAGCAGGGGCTGCACCCTGTGCTGCTGCAGGATTTCCTCTCATTGAACCCTTCTCAGACCATCCCTCACTTTCTCTCAGGACATCCATTTGCAAAAGCAGGTGGTGGCTGCTTACCAGGCTCCATCCTCAGCCATCTGGCAGGAGGCTGATGTTCAGGAGAGAGCAGCAGATGGGCTGAGTGCCTGTTGAAAACCAGGCCCTTCCTATATCATCCTGAAGTTTCTAGCAGGGTTTTGAAACCACAAGCAGCTGCAAAAAGCTTCATCCTCTGAAGGCAGGAGGTGGTGCTGGCCCCGAGCTCCCATGCAGGGCAGAGCTTGGCCACGCACACTCAGCTGCCCAGGGCTGAGTGGCAAAGCTTCACTGGATTCCTTTTTCACCAGAGAAGGTCACGAGGTCCATGATGGGTGTCCCACCCTGGGAGGAGATGGAAGGCTCCAGCCCTCAGCCAGCAGCACAGCAGGCCCTGCTTGGCCTGGCTCAGCAGGACCGATGGCCATTGGCTATTCCGGAGCTGGTTTCCATGAGCCTTTTTTTGTTGTTGTTGTCTTCTCTTTTTCTTGTGTCTTTTTGTGTAAAAAAAAGTTGAACAATTCTGGATTCCTCCCCATGTGGAGCGGGAAAAATTTTGAAATCTTGACTGGTTGGGTTGGTTTTTGGGTTCTTGGTTTTTTTTGAGGGCTTAAAAAACAATTTCCCACCCAGTTGTAGCCACCAGTCTCATCAGGATGTGTTTGAAAGCACTCCAGCAGGAGCTGAGCAGAGCTGGTCTCAGCTGGATGCTGCTCTCGATGAGAAATGCCGTGGTCAGGGGTCATGTTTCTTCAGGAGAAAAAAACAAAAAGGAGAAGTATCTTCAATAGCTCAGGAAGTTATTAGTGTCTGCTAACAATAAGAGCTTTGGATTGATTCAATAGATGCTCCTTTTAATTGTAAAATGCCAGTAATGAGAAATGTGCCATCCAATGACTCATTTTTCCCCTTGTAAAAATTATTGGACATTTTTATTAGTTTTACAAATGACAGGACCTCGTATTTCTGAGAACACTTTATACAAGCCTTGCACAAGCCCACTCTCATAAAAGCGTGTCTGTGGTGACACCCGGAGCCACAAGAAGGGGAGCGATAGAAAGGCCCAAAGTGGTGAGGACAGCCCACAAGTGGAACTGGCAGGACCGAACCCCAAGAGGGTGGGAAGGGGTGGATACAGCGCCGGAGACATGAGCTTCGGCTCTCCTTCCCAGCAGTGCCTTTCTGGAGAGGCACAGGGCACACAGGGGGATGGGTGCCAGCCGGCGCCCCGAGCTCCAGCCGGCTCAGAGCCCTGGCGCGGGGCAGCCGTGAGCGGGCGATGCGCCGGGCGCAGGGAGGGCACGAGCCAGCCTGGGCCGGGCAGAGCTGAGCCAAGGTAAGGTCTGTCCCCAGCAGAGCTGCACCGCGGCACCTCCTCCAACTCCTGGCTCGTTGTCCATCCTGGTGTGCTGTGGGTGGGCAGCGCCAGGCCGCTCACGGAGCAAGGAAGGAGCTGCAGGGGTCGAGCGAGGCCGGGGGAGCTGGGGCAGGGGCATGGCGACAGCCTCGGACCCAGCCCGGCTGCGGGAGCGCCGCACGGCTTGGCTGGGGCTGGGGGGAAGCGCTGGCAGGGTGTTCCTCCTTCTCCAGAGAATGGAAGAGCTGCTTTGGCCACACTGTGCTCTTTTGTAAAGCCCAAAGCCATTTCCCGTGGAGAATTGATTTGCATGAAGGGAGGAGGGGGGGGAATTCCTCAATTCAGCGTTTGATTTCTCCTCCCTCGTTGCTGTTGTTTGTGTTTCTGCTTCCATCTCCTCGTGACAAGCAGTGAGCTGGCATGATGTGACATAATGCAAGGGCTGAGATAGCCTCCTGCAGCTATTTTAGTTTGGAGGATTATTTTAAACTCTGTGCTGGGCAGGAGATTCCTGAGCTCTTTGTCTCCATTCCAAGGCAGAATGAAAACGATTCGGGAAGTGTCGGGAAGCCGCCGCGAAACAAGGAGCGAGAGCTTCCAGCTCCATCGCTGCGTGTAGGGAGGCCCCAGCCCTGGGTGGGAGGCTGGTGGGGAGCAGTGGGCAACAGGGAATGGGCACTGAGCAATGGGTAATAGGGAATCAGCTCAGACCTGACACATTCCACAGCCTTCCTGGATCAGCCAGGCAAGGGATAGGGAGAGGGATGTGCTGCAGTGTCAGCCAAGGATGATGGAGACAAGGAACTCTGGCCATGGGCTTATGCAGCAGGGAATGGGGAGTAGGCAGCAGGCAACTGCCTCTCCTCGTGCCTGCTGCACCTTGGTGTGTGTTTTCCAGCAGTGTTGTGTGTTTGGGGTGGGGGGTTAAGGGAAGGGATGGCTGAAGGAAGGGCACAGGGATGTGCCCTGTGCCCACGGGCAGCAGCAGGCTCGGGGATGGGGTCAGCTTGGACCCGGCACATGCTACAGCTTCCCTGGATCATCCAGGCGAGGAGCTGGGACAGGGAGCAGGATGAGCTGCAGTGTCAGACAAGGGCAATGGAGACAAGCAGCTCTGCCACAAGCCCATGTAGCAGGCACAGCCTTGTATCTCCCTTCCCATCTGGGCAGGACACAATGCCGGGCTGGGCTGTAGAAGCTGAGTCGTGGCAGCTTCTCCTGTTGCTCTTCTTGGTTGGTGCATTTCTGGGCCTGTCTGTGGGCTCTCTGCAGGGACATCAGTCCAAGCCCCTGGGGCTGACATCCTTCAGAGAAGGTTGAGGCTGTGTAGGGCAGAGAAACAATTTCATCAGCCTCCCGTGCTCCAGGGCAGACGGCTTCCTCAGGCCATGATGTGCCCAAGGGGACCCTGTGGTCACATTGCAGACCTCTGGTTCTTGAGGCACCAGCCTGTGGAGGCAGAGGCTCAGCTGGCAGCTGTGGGGCTGCAGGCAGGAGATCTACTCCGAGCCATCAGTCCCAACACTGCATCCACCAAGACTGTGGGACTGGCAGTGCTTTGTGGGGACCACCAGCAGTGAGGGTGCCCATATCTGTGTGCTGGGTGGAAAGCACTATCAAATTCCCCAAGTATTTGCCTCTGTGCTGACACACTCAGTCCTCAGAGCTTTGTTTTGTGTACTCTGGCAACCGACAATTTGTAAAGACATGCTGCTGGGCTAATCCTTCATCAGCTCCTGGAACAGAGACCAGCTGAGATCTGGCAACGCTCTCCCTTCTCCCACTTCAGGCTGCTAAAACAGTGAGTGGCTCTGTAACCAGTAGCTCACAGGTTTTGACTTATATGCAAAGCAGAGCAGCAGCTTTCTACAGCCAGGAGCTGGGACTGCACAGGCACATCATCCTCCTGTGCCAGCACAGCGACCTGCTGGGCTGTGCCAGCTGTGCCAGCAAGGTGCTGTGCAGTGTGCCGAGTCCTGGGGGCAATGCCAGCCTTGGTGGTGAAATCATCTTGGCTCTCTCCTGCCTCTCAGAGCCGTTGTTATGCCCTGGAGTCGCTCTTAGGGAAGGGAGCTCTTTCCATGGCACGGTTTGCTGTGGCTCTGGTCCATGAGCTAATGCATCAGGGAAGCAATAAAATTAGACTAAAAAAAAGAGTGCCTTCCTCACAGGAAACCTCAAACACTGTGTGTACCTTTAACAGAGAGCACAGCAGCACTGGGAGTCTTGAACCAAGCTAAAGATCACTTGTGCTGCCTCCTCTGTTGAGTCCCAGCGTGGGTAGGACACTGGGGATGGGGAGATCCAGGCACTGCCTCACTCAGGGGAGATTTGGGAGGACTGGGATCTCTGAGGTACTGAGATTTCACTGAGGCCAGGAGTCAGTGAGCAGAGAAGTGCTGGCTGGCATCAAATACCACATCTTTCAGTCAGCAGGTAGTGAGCACAGAGCTAGAACTAGTGAACACAGAGCTGGAACTAGTGGGCACTAGTCCTGGGTCTGCCAAGGAGAAAGGCTGCACAGTGCTCTCCTCAGTGAGCTACTGTTAGTGGAGAATGGACGCAGAATGGCTTGCTCCAGTCTGACCCTGGCTTGTCTGCACTCACTTGCTCCTTATCCCAGGCAGTGCCACAGCCACTCAGTTTGGGGTTAGCAGAGACTGTTGCTGTGGGAAGGCAGCGAGTGGTGCCATCAGGGACACTGTGGGACACTCTGAAACGTTCAGTTCCTCTTTGTTAAAGTCCTGCTGGGATGGGACAGCTTGGGCTGTGCTACTTGTCCCTACCTGTGCCCTTCCACACTGTGTGGAAGGTGGCAAGAGCCATGTAGAAGGTGGCAAGAGCCATGTGGAACGTGGCAGGAGCCAGGTAGAAGGTGGTAGGAGAAACCTGCTGTCAGAGTCGTGTGTGCCATGCCTGTTGCTGGACTGTCCTCAGCCCTGCTTTGTGACTGAGGTCCTGGGGCTGTGCCCATGACCCCAGGGTGGGACTGGTACAACAGCTGCTGCCTCCATCGCCTCTTAGGCTGTATCTGAGAATGGTGGGGGCTTGAGGGGAGCATATAGCTGAGGGACTGGCTCTGTGGTACAATGGGACCTGCCCAAGGTCATCTCAGATGTCAGTAGCCAAGCAGGGACCTGGCTTGCCCCAGCTGACCCCCTGCTCCCAGTTGTATGTGCTGTGGGGGTACAGTCACACACTGGGGTGGGAAAGGACCAGAGCACGGCCAGGGTTCAGCCTTCTCAAAACCAGGCACCATCTCCCCACGATGGGAGGATGAGGCAGGGGCAAGGGGACAAGGATCACTTGCCCATCACCCCCACGACACAGAGCTGCCCCAGGGCAACTGCGGGAGCTGGGCATCTGTCCTGCTCATCCCTGGAAAACAGGATCAGCCCACAGCCCTCGGTGGGAAGGTGCCAGTGCCATTTCTCCACATGTAAAAGGGCCTGTGATTTTCAAGAAAACTCATTTTGAAGCTGACTGGAGTCTGTCAGAGCAAATTAGTTGCAGTTTCAGCTAGCCACTTGTTTCTGGTTTAACCCTGGGAAAGCAACTGGGCTACAAATGTTTACCTTATGAGGTAAACCATCAATATCCTTGAAACTTTGATTTTAAAAAATACTGGACTAGAGCATCTTGTGGGTTTCTCTGGGTTTTTTTTCCCGCTTTCTGATTCGTTTCACAAGATGCCAGAAGCATGGCTTGAGTTAAAGCTTTGGCAGGGGCTTTTATCATGATGGATATAGCGGAGGATAGAAAAGAAATTTGGTTATCAGAGGATGCCAGAACTCAACTTCCTAGCACATACATTTAATAATGCAAAAAAAAAAAAATCCTCCTTTAAAGGTCTCCTTAGAACAAATCCTAGTCATCACAAAATCCATGGAGATAAATTAAATTACATTTTAATAGTGGAGAAGTCATTCCTGGGCCGGGCGCACCAGTGAAAGTATGTTCTCTCTTAGACAAAAGCAGCCTCATCTCCCATCAAAATTCTGAATGTTACCATATGAAAAATTTAATTGGAAATGAAACCCCAGAGCTCCCAGGGCAGAAGCACTATGAGAGGCTGTCATGGCTGTGGTAGCTCTCTTGCCAACATTACAGTCACTGGAGCGTTATTATTCTCTCCTCTTGTAAATGAAAAGGGATTGCTAAGAAACAGCATTTAATACACATTTGCTGGAAATGCATCTGGAAGTAGCTGACCACAGAGAGTTTTGTCCAGCACAATCTGAGCCCTTTCTCAGGGAGCAAAGGTGCAAAGCAAGGAGGAGCACTGTGCTTTCCACACTCGTTTCATGCCCCATGTCAGGCTTCCTTAGCACCCGCTCTGCCATCCAGCCTGCCAATCCAGCAAAGGCCTGGCTGAAGCCTTCTTCCCTTCTGGCTGAAGCCTTCTTCCCTTCTCTTCTTCAGGCTGTCCTCCTGAAGATATTTCAGATGTGCAGAAATGCTTCCATAAAGGCACAGAGCTTTAAAGTGGATGGTGCCTGCAGTAAGTGTGGCAGTCTGGGGTGATGTGGGGTGATGTGGGGTGCAGGCTGAGCCAGCCTCTCCTCAAAGTCCTACGTGATGAACAATTCCAGAAACTGAAAGAAAGGGAACAAAAGGCAGAATGAGAGAGAGGGAAGAGCTGCCACAGCTCTTCTGCCCATCCCTCCTGCCGAGCTGCGGGCAGGGTGACTGGGGCTGGGCTTGGCCCAGCATGGCGGGCTGTCCTGCCTTTCACTTCTTCATCTTCCCCTCATCCTCCTCCACTCAGCCTCTCCTTTCCCCTTTTCCCCTGGCAGCCTGAATCCCCCAACACGTTGTCCCCCGAAAGCAGGGCCCGGCCCCCCACGCTGCGCGGCCTCCTCCTGCAGCTCCCTGCCGTGTGCCAGCCTGGGCCGTGCTCCTCGCAGTGTCTGCACAATTACCAAAGCCCCTTGGCAGAATTAGCTCCTTGCAGAGCACTGCATCCAATTAATTATATAGTTTAAAACACAATATGTAGACACATCCCATCCACACCAGCAAAGCCTTTTGCTCCACTGGAAACCTCTGCAAAGCCGCTGTGCAGCAGAAGGCCTGGCCGTGCTCCCTCTGCACAGACACAGGACAAAGCCTCTAATTGGAATTAAGGTAATTACAGGTGTCCTGCAAATGCCTCAGAGAACACAGCGGAGCAAGTACCTTTCTACAGCTTTGGCTGCACACAGATCCCCTCAGCATGTGTTTTCAGCTGGTTTTGGAACAGGGGTATTCCTCTCTCCCTGCGTTCACTGCCCAGGGTACGTGTGTCTGCCATCAGTGGGGACACAGGGACAGTCCTGCTTGCTCTTCAGCCATGCTGTAGTACAGCCCAGAGCACCAGCATCAGAGCTGTGGCCCTTTGTGGGTCAGCAGGAACCACCAGCTCATGCCTGTGAGGTTCCCAAATCATCCTCAGGGTCTCAAAGCCACCCCAGGGTCTCAAAGCCACCCCAGGGTCCTTCCTGCCAGCAGCCATCTCTCTGGAAGGAGCTGAGCCAGGGGATCTCACTGGCCTCATCTGCTCTGGGGGGGTCTCAGGACCAGCCCAGCCAGCCACAGCTCGCAGCTCTCGCTGCTGCAGGTTACTGACAGGGTAACTCGGGACTGCCGAGGTCACCAGCCTCCATCCCCGTGCAGCCATGGGTGCCCACAACAATTACAAGCTTCCTGCGTGTCCTTCCTCTGGGATTCTGTCACACATGATGTCTCTCATCTGTGATTAGATCAGTTGGTGGGGATGGTGGTGCTATTTCCATGTCAAGCTGTAGCTTTTTTACCCCCAGCCGTTTCAGGGCTTACAGCTATTGTGTGGGATTTTTAATGTTGCAAGAATTTATATGGGGGGGGGGGGGGGGAGAAAAAAA
Organism: Colius striatus; assembly: GCF_028858725.1. NCBI lineage: Eukaryota > Metazoa > Chordata > Aves > Coliiformes > Coliidae > Colius > Colius striatus. Next base: position 3,446,222 of record NC_084782.1, read on the forward strand.
AAGTGGCTTTCTTTTTCTTTTCTCAATGCCTTGGGAAATGTCATCCAGCAGGAATGTTCCCAAGAGTTGCTTGTGGCTGAGAGGAGGATGGGCTCGAGCAGGGGCCCTCATGCCCAGCTCCCATCCCTGCGCCCAGCCTCTCAGGACTGACTCTGGGCTGTGGCTCCCGCAGGCATCCCTGCACCCCAAACTCTGCCCTGCTCTCTCAGGGAACTGGGGCCAGCCCAGCCCAGCTCCATGCCAGCACCAGCTTTTGCCCTGCTGCCTCTGGGCACAACAGCAGCAGAGGCAGGAGGGAAGGGAATGAAGCCTGGAGAGGCACAAGCTGTTCACCAAGCCACTCCTACTCTCAGAGCCTCTCGGTTTCACGTCCTCTTGTCTTTGCCAGTGGCCTCTGGACAGAGTTACAAGAAACGCTGGAAGTCCCAGCCCTGTGGTGTGTCATCATTTATACTTGTCTTTAATAGTGTCCCAAAGCAATTTACTTTTCCCAAAGATCAAAGCCCCCAGAGTGATGCTGGGAGAGGCAGGGCTTCCCCCGCTGATCCCAGAGGCTCCTGCACCCCCTGCCCTGCCCAGCCTGGCTGCAGCCAACAGACCGGGCTGCTTGTCCCCTCACACATTGACCCACAGAACAGAGCCTGCTTCAGCACAAGGGAGAAGTGTGATGTGCTTTGGAAATGGTTTAGCACTGTGTGATGGATTGAGGCTTCAGCTGGGTTTGCTGAACAGCTGGGCTTTCATTCTGGGGGTATATATCAGGTGGGACTGGGTGAGCAAGGTGAGGGTGAGTTTGGGTGTTGTCTGCAGGATGAGAAGACAGATCCTCCTCAGGAAAATACAGGCAAGTTTTCTATTAATGGCCTCACTGGGAAGCTGCTGGATGCCTTTTTCCAGGCTCAGTGTCACAGCCTGCTCAGGGAGGTGCTGGAGTCACCGTCCCTGGAGGGGTTTCAGAGATGGGTGGGTGTTGCACTGAGGGAAAGGGGCTGGTGGGTGATAGGGCTGGGACAGAGGCTGCACCCCATGAGCTTAAAGGTCTCTTCCAGCCAAAGCTACTCTATGATTTTATGACCACAGACCACTTCCATGGGATTCATTACAGGACAGAAAAGGCTGCAAGCAGAAATGTCTGTGTTTGCCAGTGGTTTTGCTATGACCAACCTCAGTGGGCTCTGGCTTATGTGTAGGGAAGGGAGGGCAGGGAGTAGCTGAGCTGCTGAAGAGCTGAGTTGTCCAAGAAAGGTGCTTGTAAACCTGCCTGCCTGTTGGGCTTCTACACAGTAGGGAACTGAAACTCGGAGAGACAGCAGCGGGAAATGCCTGAGGCACTGTGTGGAGTAATGAGCAGGGCAGTGCAGGAGGCACAGGGCCCTGTCTGGGGCCATGCACAGTGCAGAGGGAGCCCTTGGTGTGAGCAGTGTGGCAGCCCCAGATGAGATGGGACTGGCATGGGGCTGTTGTCCCCTTGCCATACTACTGCCATCTCCAATGGTGACAGTGAGACTGGGGAAAGGCACAAGGCACTTGTGCTTGAGCACTGGGGGGATGTCTCCACCTTGCAGATGTGGAGTAAGGTGACCTGTCCAGTCTGCATCTCCTTCCCTTCTGCCAGGATCTAGAGTGGCCCCCCCACCCTCCTGCATGCTGGGGGATGCAGGTGGAGCAGCTCCTCAGTGGCACCCCTGTGCCCAGGGTACCCCACTGTCCCACCAGCACTGCCTCCTCCCCAGCCTCAGGAGTTTTGTAGGAAATCTTGGAGAAAGAACTGTAGTAGCTCCTGCCTCTACAAACACAGTGTGCTGCTGTCCCTGCCAGAGCTCAGTGCTGGTTTGCCTCAAGGAATCTGTGAGATCTGTCCTGCTGTGATCTGTAACAATATTGGGATTAAATTAGCTTCCCTGAGCTGCAGAGGGGTCAGCATGTGAGGCCCCCCGGTTAATCCAGCAGGCCAAAGAGAACAGAAGCCTCCCTGCATCGGGAAAGGAAAACAACAGGGTCTGTTTGCAATCCATGGAGCTAATTCAAACAGCATTCCTCAAACAACAGGGGAAAAGGGCCTTCGAAGCAAAGGAGAAAGGAGCATTTCCCAACATGCACGGAACGTTGCTCCTTGGAAAGAGGCGAAATGGCCAGCAAAAGGTCCAGCCTGGCCAGGGCATGGTGTCAGAAAACCTGGCAGGCATGGAAGAGAGACCCAGAGAAGCAGAGTAGCTTGCCAGGGCACACACATAAACTCTGCCTGCCCAGCCCTGGCCTGGTGAGCACAAAGCAAGTCGGTGGTGCCGGAGCCCTCTTGACCTGCCCAAAGGGGAACAGGGGGTGCAGGCACCAGGCAACTGCCACACAGTGCCTGGGTTGGGCTGGGGCATGAGGATCATGCTCTTCCTTCACCCACAAAGAGTTTTTGGCAGAAGAGGTTTCCACTGCTCTGCAACTTGTGGCCACGCAGCACCAAACCAGGGATGCAGTGGGATGGAGACACGCTGCCAGGGCCTCCCTTCCCCAGCAAGGCCAGGGAGCAGCCCTGCCAAAAGCCCAGGCTTGCTTGCTCTGCCTGGGAAGAAGAGGCATGTCTGGGTGATCCTATCAGAAAGTCAACTCCCCTTCCTCTCACTCCCACATCTCCCTGTGGAAGGCATGATCCTGCGTGCCCCCGTTCCTGACCCCCCAGCTCGGCTTGTGCAGCCTTTGTCAGGAACTCGATAGTTGTCTTTGCAACCAGAGCAGTTGTTTATGCAATAAGTTAGGCACTTGGGATAACTGTATTACTGGGGACTGTGGGCTGCAGGTGTTCAGATATTATTAAAAACAATTGCCCAGGCTATCAATCATTCTGCAGGAGATAAGGCTGGAGAGAAGCAGGGCTGTGTGTCGAGGCAGTGTGCAGAGAAGCAGCACGCAGGGAGCGTCACAGACAACTTCAGGATGTTCTTGCTTCCCTTCTGCTTTCTCGGCGAGAGTCTTGCTTTTTTGCTTATGCTGAGATATTATCAAAGGCTGATGAGGCACCAGGGATGAGTAATGCACTCTCTGTGCCAGCTGAAAACTTGTAGGCACTGGTACCTGCTTCTGCACACAGGGTTAATGTCAAGGGCATGGAGCCCTGGGTCTGCCAGAAGCTCAGTGCTGGAGCTGCTGGGTGAAGATCTGACACCTGCACCCCAGGGACCCCCCACCCTGAGCTGCACCCACAGGCTGGGCTGGCAGGAGGCAGCTCTGCATAGGCTGGAAGTCCCTGTGGTCCCCAGGCAGGGTGGGCTTTCCATGGAGGAGAGGCGTTTCCCTGGGCTGAGAGAGGCAGAGGGAGTGCAGGGCAGAGAATGGAGGCTGATGAACTCAGACCAAAATATGGCAAGTTTTTAAAGCAGAAGGGGACCCATGTGTTTGAACAGTGGGCTGGGGGATGTGGGAGACTCAGCATTTCCTCTGCAGGAATGAAGGAGTGAGGGTCTCTCCTTGGCTTTGTGCAGAGCAGGACCTGGAGCCCAGCTAGAGCTGAATGGATCGGCTTGCACAGGCTGGGTGATACCTGGAGTGCAGGATCAGACCTGCTGCTTGCTTTTCCACCTCATGCAACCACCACTGGTGAATTCAGGGCACCTTTATCTGCTTCAGAAACATCCCAATGCCCCTTTCCCTGCACAAAGGATGATGCCTCCCAGGAGCTGCCACTGCCACTGCCCCAGGCTGCCCGGATCTGCTCAGCGGGGACTTCTGTGGGCACATGCAACCCACCCCCACCCCAGCCAGCAGCTCTGCTTTCAATCTGGAGCCTCTTGGCATTTTTAAAATGTGGAATTTCATGTCCTTTTGTACAAGAGAGAAACAGCCTGTTTAGGATTAATTTAGGATCAGCCTCAACAACCATTAGCTAAAGAAAACCAAACCGGTAAATTAGCTGCCTGTCAGAGGGGAAGAAATGTGGGATGAGGTTGGATTTGTTATGGAGGGTGTCAAGGCAGGATTTAGTGTGATTTACTGTCCTGTGCAATGATACCTTCTAACACCAGGGAGCTGGCAAGCCCAGCTCCTTTGCCTTCAGTCAGATATACTGCTCTGTTCGCTAATTATCGACGGGTCCGGTAGCTCTGCTTCTTGCAGCTGAGTTTGTCAGCGTTTCCATTATAGAGCTCTGTCTTCAGGGTTTATTGCTCAGCTATAAACATTTGCTCCAGACTGAAACTTGATCTACAGCTGTCAGCTGGAGCTGCAGTGCTCTGAGAGAGATTAGGAAGAGAACGCCTCGCTGTTCAATGCAAGCAGAGAACACACCAGCTTTGGCTCGTTAGGTTTTTCACAGCTGAGGGGGTTTTTATCCCACAGCAACATTAGATGCTGCTTCAGAATTTCCTACATCAAAATAGAAAGAGGTCTTTAAACAAGGAGGCTTGCAACAGTGGCCACTCAGCATCTGCCCAATAGTTGAAGCACGTTCCCTAAAGCTCCTGTGAGGTAGCAGTGACCTCACATGGGATTGGTTACAAGAAGGAAACCAGGGACATTTAATGAGGTGCCAAGGAAAATGCAGGATGAATAAAACTCCCATATACATGTGCATTAACACAAACATGATGCAAAGGAAAAGCTGCATGAAGGGTGAATTTTCCCTTCTTGCCCCCTTTGGGGTTATTTTACATCTCTGTGTCCATACCTGCCCTGTGTTTGTATACACGAGTGCTGTGCAAAAGAGAGTTGAAGAACACGGGTCTCTGAGCCTCTCCAAACCCCACTGTGTCTGGGGGGCTGCTCTATGCCACCTCCCATACTCTGCTACTCCTCTTCCTCAGGGTTGCCAGTTCCATAGTGAGTCCCAGAAAGGGCTGCAGGGCTTGTGCCAGAGACTACTGGGGATGCTCATGGGCAGCAGAGTATTGAAGGGGACATGCCATGGTCCCCAGCAAGGAACCCAGAGGAAATTCAGGAGCCTGTGTAGGGCCCATCACAGGCTTTGGAAGAGCCTATGCCCTCTGGCTTTCAGCTAGGAGCTCTGCAAGCTTGGAGAGGAAGAAGATAATGCTGCTTCTCCTTGCTTCAAGACTTGTAAGCACTGCAGGGTGAGTCACCCAGCTTGGCATAGGTGTCTCACCCATCAGCATGTTGTCCTGTGATGTCCCTAGGAGCACTTGGGAGCTAAGACAGAATTTTCCTCACTACAGAAGAATTACAGCATCTGCTTGAGCATATCTTATACCTGAAATAAATACCAGAGCATGTTCATGGTTGGACAAGTTGATCCACAAAAGGGAGAAGGTGAAGATGGAGCATTTGGTGCATCTCATCCTGCAGCTCCCTGACTCCCACACACTGGAGGTCACTGGTTTGGGCTGTTAAGGAAACTACCCTGTGTTATGGCCAGAGAACCTTCATATAGAGTTTAGAAGATACTAGTGTTGACTTTTGCAGCACTCCTCAAAGAGCACTGTCCACAAATTGCCCTCAGCCAGAGAAAGCCAGAGGCAACTGGGTAAGGAGAGTGTTTGATAGGGGCAAGCTTCTGTCAGATTCTTAAGAGAGGGAAGGTGAAACAGCAGCAGCCTCCTCTCCTGCAGAGGCTGAGAGCATGGGTGGCTCAGCACAGCAGGGAGCAGGTGTACTCCATCCTCCTGTACCAAGGACAGTGGGCTTAAATAGTAAAGAAGGGAAGATGGGGGAGATGTTGCCATCCCTCCTACTCCACCCTTTGTCCCCACAAAGCAGGAATATGGGGTCTGCCTGTGCTGCCCTGGGCTCTCAAACCAAAGGGAAGCAACAGTCCTCCCCTGGAATGCCAGAAAGATGCTCTCAGCAGGGTCCCAAAGGCACTGCATCAGCCCTGTGAGAGCTGGGGATGAGGGTCAGCCATGCACAGGGATGTGCTGCTGCTGGCACGTGGCACTGCTGGGCACTCAGGGAGCTTGTAGCCACCAACTCCTCTTTGTGACTCATTCAGAGAGACTGTGGCTCTATGCCCCAGGAGCATCATCACCCCCCACCCTCAAAGCCCCATTGCCAGAAGCATGAGAGGGAATGGAGGCTCCTGTGCCTCCCCACGGGCTCCTCTGGGACTGGGGCACTTCTGCCTCCTCTGTGGCTTGGGTCAGATCCTGCTCCCACTGCCAGGTGAGTGGATCTCAGGAAAGGTGCCCAAACATGGACATTCCCCTGCATGCCCATGCAAAGCTGTGTCCCACGTCCCTCCACTTAAGATGGAGAAGGGACAGGGGGGCTCATGGTGGCACAGGGCAGCTCAGGGAGGATAGAGGACAGTGCAGCCTCAACCCAGTCACACTCCTTCCCTGAGTGTGAGTGTTTCCTCCTGTTGCACAGCCAGAGATCAAACAATAAACATCCTCTCAAGCTCATCGCCTTAATGCCTTCCCCCCCTCCAGAGGATAATAAGCTGCTTTTAATATCTGGCATGGTTATTAACAGATGCAGTTATGACAGCTGATGACTTCATATGCCAGTTACCACTGACATGTTAGTAATAACTTGGAATTGACTGCCATAAATAAAACAGACTCCAAAGCCAACTAGCTGGTGTGTGAGTGCAGTAACCGCCTGAGACCCCGCTGGCTCTGCGGATGCGATGCTGGAAGGTCCTTTGTTGCAGCTCCAGTCCGGGTTTTGCAACAGTCACAATATTTTGGCTGGATATTGTCTTAGGAGGTGGTACTAGTGGGGTGGAATTCCCTCGTGCAGGACTTTGCACTAGATGCCTTTACAAAGCTGGATACTCTGGTAATAATAGTAATAAAAAGCCCGTAGCCTGTGGATGGGGATGGAGCCTCCAGCACTGAGACCAGGATTTATTAACGTGCAAATCGCTCTGATATGATCACATACTTTCTGCTTTGCATACGCAGGGAGCAGCGTGGGCTGATGGAGTATGAACTAGCCTGGGCGATCTTGACGAGCTGAAATCCTGCACATCCACAGAAGGGGTTTGTTCCTCTGCGCCAAACCTGGGAAGCTGTTTAGAAACCTGCTTTTCAAACACCACAAAAGCAAAGCAAAAAGCCAACCAAAAAAAAAAACCAAAAACAAACCAAAAACAAAAACCAAACCACCAAAAACAAAAAGCAAACCAAGTGACCACCATAACCCAGACCCAAAGGCAAGCAGAGCTGCTCCATGAACTCGCCATGAATGTGTTTTTCACTTCTTTTGACAGAAACGGGCACGTCACTTTCTCTGGAGGAAACGAGGATTTTTGTAGTTGGTCTTGTAGTGTTTTTAAAGCTGAGAAACCTGTAGAGTCTTTTCAGCAATGATGAGGGAGTGACGAGCCAGAGGTAAGGGATTCAGAATGCATGTTTGTTTAGATGAAGCTTTTGCGACGTGGGGCTGCTAATGAGGAACGGGAGCCTTGTCAGCATCCGAGCCGCGGGTTTGCCTTGTGCAGTGCGGAGAAACGAGCTCAGACAATGAAAGCTGGGAGAAGTCGCAGCGCGATCTGTCGGGATCCCCGTCTGTCCCCCCGAACCCTCCCCCCGAAAGGTGCGTGGGGGCTTTGCAGGGAAGCCGGGCTGCCTCGCTCTATCCCCCTGCTGCTGGTTTACCTTCCCAGCCCTGGGACGGGGACGCGGAGGGACAGTCGTGGTGCTGATCGGTTCGCTGGAGCTCGTTGCTGATACTCGACCAGCCCCAGGGTCCCGCCGGCAGAAGCACAGACACCGAGTGCTGCGCAGCTGCTGCAGTTCCCTGCCTGCTCCTGCGGTGCCCTGCCTGTGTGCTGCTGCAGTTCCCTGTCTGCTCCTGCGGTGCCCTGCCTGTGTGCTGCTGCAGTTCCCTGTCTGCTCCTGCGGTGCCCTGCCTGTGTGCTGCTGCAGCTCCCTGTCTGCTCCTGCGGTGCCCTGCCTGTGTGCTGCTGCAGCTCCCTGTCTGCTCCTGCGGTGCCCTGCCTGTGTGCTGCTGCAGCTCCCTGTCTGCTCCTGCGGTGCCCTGTCTGCTCCTGCGGTGCCCTGTCTGCTCCTGCGGTGCCCTGCCTGTGTGCTGCTGCAGTTCCCTGTCTGCTCCTGCGGTGCCCTGTGTGCTCCTGCGGTGCCCTGTGTGCTGCTGCAGCTCCCTGCCTGCTCCTGCGGTGCCCTGCCTGTGTGCTCCTGCGGTGCCCTGCCTGTGTGCTGCTGCAGCTCCCTGTCTGCTCCTGCGGTGCCCTGCCTGTGTGCTGCTGCAGTTCCCTGACTGCTCCTGCGGTGCCCTGCCTGTGTGCTGCTGCAGTTCCCTGCCTGCTGCTGTAGTTCCCTGCCTGCTGCTGCAGTTCCCTGCGTGCTGCTGTAGTGCCCTGCCTGCTCCTGCGGTGCCCTGCGTGCTCTTTTAGTGCTCTGTGTGCTCCTGTGGTGCTCTGTCTGCTCCTGCAGTGCCCTGTCTGCTGCTGCAATGCTCTGTGTGCTCTTTTAGTGCCCTGTCTGCTGCTGCAGTGCCCTGTGTGCTCTTTTAGTGCCCTGTCTGCTCCTGCAATACTCTGTGTGCTCCTTTAGTGCCCTGTCTGCTCCTGCAGTGCCCTGTCTGCTGCTGCAATGCCCTGTGTGCTCTTTTAGTGCCCTGTCTGCTCCTGCAATGCTCTGTGTGCTCCTTTAGTGCCCTGTCTGCTCCTGCAGTGCCCTGTCTGCTGCTGCAATGCCCTGTGTGCTCTTTTAGTGCCCTGTCTGCTCCTGCAGTGCCCTGTGTGCTCTTATAGTGCCCTGTCTGCTCCTGCAGTGCCCTGTCTGCTGCTGCAATGCTCTGTGTGCTCTTTTAGTGCCCTGTCTGCTCCTGCAGTGCTCTGTGTGCTCTTTTAGTGCCCTGTCTGCTCCTGCAGTGCCCTGTCTGCTTCCCCACTGGCTGCCAGAGACAGGGGGGTGCCCAAGCTGATCGATGAGGGGACAAGGCAGTTGAGCAGTCGCTGTCTCTGTGCTGTTGTGGCTGTGCTTACCTCAGCCTCCCCCAGAGGACAGCACCCATGGGGGCACGGTGGGCACCCAGAGAGCATGGGGTAAGTACAGACTGCCTGGGTTTGTGGATGGGGGAGCAGTGGGGAAATGGTTAACAGGGATCATGGTAACAATTAGATGTCTGTGTTAACACCCCACGGTGATGTGCAGGGGAAGTGCTGCTGGATCTTGGTGCTGGGCTGCTGAGCCTGTGGGTTAGCAAGGGCTTGGGGCTGATTGCAGCCAGGCAGAGACGTGGCTCCCTGATGAGGGTTTGGGTCAAGGGGATGGTTCAACCTCTGTCTTCCTGGTCCTCTGTGCTGTGAGATACAGGTGTGGGTGACTGGGGAATGGTCAGCCCTGGACTGAGGGAGTTTCTTGTAGGCTCAAGCATGTGTGTTCCCTTGAGTGGCCCTGGAGATGAGTGAGAGGGTGTTCAGGTGATGTGGAGTGGCTTTGAAGGGGTGTCTTACAACAAAAAGCATTAGAATAGAGTCATACCAGCAGAAGCAAATGTTGCATGGCATGACAGGCACAGAGCCTTCACTGTCCTGTACAGGACTCAGTGGGTACCAGTGCAAAAAACCCTGCTATCTGAAGGTCCATGAACTTGAGGTAGTGCTTGCAGTGCTGTTTGTGGTGGCCAGGTTTCTGCTGAGATCCCACAGGGACTTGCAGGGAAATATCTGCCTGGCATATTCTCCAGTTGGAATGATTTTGTCCAAAGTCCATCCATGAGCCTGGGGCAGGTGTGGACACATTTGGGCTGCCCCATCACCCCATCCTCACTACAGGGCTGGAGCTGCAGAGGCTGGGTGGGAGGCCTGGGAATGCTGGTGCTGCAACATGCCTGGAAACAACCCTGGAAAAAGGGCTCAATTCAGCTGGATCAGCTCCCAGCCCTGGCTCAGCCGCTGCGAGAGCAGCAGCACCACCCTGAGGGACACGGCAGGAGCAAGATGGGGTGCAGGGCACCCTCTCCAGGGCCATGGGAGCATGGATGGGGCCTCCTGAGCACAGCTGAAGTTCACCAGCCATTGCAGGCAGTGGCAGAATACAGCACAAACCCTACATTCCCGTCACCTGAGAGAGACTTGAGCTGGCAGAGCAGCTCCTTGCCTGATCTAAAGGGCCATCAAGCTGCAGTGAAGGCCAGAGCTGGGGATGTCTGGGTCTGGGGGGATGGCCCCACAGTGGGCAAGCAGGGACCACTCAGCTGAGAGAGGCAGGGGCTGCCTGGCAGAGACACCCTCCCTGGGATATCCATTCCAAGGATGGAAGTGCCTATCTTTGCCTGAGACCCCAGCAAACACAGAGACACCCTCCCAACTGTACCCACCACCAACCTGCCTGCAAGGACAAGCCTCTGGGATTGCAGCTTCCCCATGCACTCATGTGGGCTGGCTGCAGGATGTCCTTCATTGCAAACCCTGAGAGGTGCCAGGCTCTGCCAAGCTCAGAGCTGGGTTCCCCTGGCCTGTCACCCCTCAAAAAGGCAGAACTCCCATGTGCTTGTGCCAGGCTTGCAGCTGTGACTGATCTGGAGAAGCCTCAGGCTGCCCAGCTCACTCCCTCCCACCACCCCAATGCCCTGTCCTGCCTGATGCACAAAGCTCAGGCTGGTGGTGATTTTTCCCTGTTGTGTTTTCTTCTGCTGCTCCTGGCTCTGAGGTCTCAGGTTTCCCAGGCAGTGACATTTCAGCAGGAGAGCCAGTGTGCTGGGAATCCCTGCAGGAAGCTCACACTTGGCAGATGCTTCCTTTGCACATGGCCAAGCAGATGCTGTTTAGGGTCTTTGCCCTGGGCTTCTCTCTGCTTTTGCCTGGAGGAACTGATTAGCACAGTGGCTTGTGCCTCACTGGGCTCATGTAAGCCCTGGAAATTTGCTTTTAAGAAGCCTGCACTTAGAGACAGTCAAGGAAGGTTGCTGTAAGCCCTTGTTTGGCCACATTTTCACTGAGATAAGAGAGGAATTGGATATTAAGCTGAACATATGTGCCCTCCAGTTGAATAAGAGCCTTGGCATCCCTGACTGTGCTTCCCTTTTGCATTAGACTGCTCCCCACACACTCTGGGGCTCCAGGAGTGTGAACTGTGTGTTAACATGGTGTGTATCTGCTCTGCACCTCCCAGGAAGGCAATAGAGCCTTTAGGGTTGTTGAGAGACCATTTGGGGTTGTTGAGAGACCATTTGGGGTTGTTGAGAGACCCTTTGGATGGAAGAGCAAGATGTTCAGGGCCCTGCTCTGCATTTCTCTGGAATGGACTGTTTTGCAGTTCCTGGTCTGAAATGTGCTTTGGTTGCTGCTCTTCTGGTGTGTGTTGTCTCTGCTGAGCATTTGGTGAGTTATTGAACTGGAGGAGGCTTTAAACCTACCTGAAGCTGTACCTAGTAGAAATAGATTTGCTTTCCAGTGCCTGCAGCTCCCTGGTCTGAAGCAGCAGAGTTGTGCCTGCCAGGACAACTCCAATGCATTGTCAGATGCTCTGGTTTTGTGGAGAAGCAGCTCACACTGAGCCCGAGCCTCCTTCAGGACTCCACTGCTTCCTTCTCCTCCACAGCCCCACGCTGCCTCTTGCACCAACAAGAGGGAAATGGAAATCCCCCAGTAAAAACACCCGTGCTGATGTTTTACAGCGCTGAAGCACAAACGCTCCCGCAGAGGAGCCGCTATTAATCGCAGCGTTACTTGCAGCAGCTACTGTGCCAGGCATTGCAGCAGCAGGCGAGGAGCTGGTGCTGAGCTGAGCAGGGGCTGGGGAAGGGCAAAGGGGCGGCTGCAGGAGCAGCTCCGGGCTGCCGGGGCAGGGGACGGGCAGGAGCAGCTCCTCCGCGGCTTCTCCATCCCAGCACGGCTCCGCGGGTGCGGGGGATGCTGTGCAGGAGCTGGTGGAGGGAGTCAGACCTCAACAATGCTGTGGAGAACCCTGCTGCCAGATTGGGGTTTGTGCATTTGGGGTTGTTTTATGGGTTAGGGATTCTGCAGCGCTTGGCACTCGGGTGCAATGGCAAATGAAGACCTTCTGCTTCGGAAATTGGACTTAGTGCAGCCCTTCTTTTATTGCTGCGAGGATTAAGCAGAACAAAGTGGCTCTGCAGTGTGCATGTGCAGGGATGGCTGTGGGCTGGAGGCATTTGGGACCCTGTGGCAGGTGCAATGACCCGACGGTGTGTGTGCGTGGGACCTGCTGCCCTGGAGGGACTCAGTGCTGCCCGTGGGTTTGCACCGACAGGGGAACACCCCTTGGAAAGACAGTGAGAGAGAGAGAGACTTTGCCAAAGAGAATGAGCCCCAAAGTGGCTCTGCACTGCAGGGCTGGCTCGGGCTTGGAGTCACCCAGTGCAGGGAGAGCACAGACCTTGGGTTCAGGGAGCACCAGCATCATTGGACACAACTCTGTGTGCCTGTGAAATAGGAGTAATGGTGCTGCAGGGCTGGAGGAGCTGCCTGAGGCACCTGGGTAGAGAGTCCTACCCTCTTTGCCCCTCTGCCTTGCTCTGCCTGTCAGGGCCAGCCCTGGCAATGGCCTGTGACTGTGCCTGGGTGGGCTCCTGCTCTGCACACCCAGCAGCACTTGTCTCCCCAGGGCTGGTTCCTGACTCACCTCCCCAGGGCTGGTTCCTGCTGCCCATGTCTCCAGGCAGGCACCCAGCAGCAAGGGAAGATGCCCACTGGCCCTGCTCCTCACCAGGCTGGGGAGCTGCACAGCCACAGCTGGGGCTGTGAGCTGGACATGTCAGGGAAGCTTTGCCTGCTCAGGGCTTTTGCCAAGGGAAAGCAAGGCAGGCAGAGAGAGAAATATGTGTGTGGGCTTCTGCTTGTTTGAAAGATGCCTCCTGTCCTGCTGGCTATATCCCACCTGTGGGGTTCAGCCATGCATCAAGAGCAGCTCAGCTGCTCTCCAGGGCAGGGCTGGACTGGGGAAGGTGTGGGGGGCTCATGGTGGTGTCAGTGCCTCCTGATGCAGGGTGTGGGATGCCACACCAGCATCCCCCCCTCCTCCTGCTGCTTGGCACTGCCCCACTGGTTTTGGTGTGTCTCAAGGAGCTGTACCACCCTCAGATGGGATGGCTGGTGCTGGTCTGCAGCAGCACGTCTCCTCCCAACCCTGCACAGTTTCCTTTATCCTCCCTTGGGTACCTGCTGGGATTGTCCCCCTCAGGTGCCAGACAGCAGCTCATCATGCCAGGAGTGAGGACCACCACATGCCTCACAGATGCCCTCCTCAAGTGTGGCTCTGCTCTCCTTAGCAGCCTTCTTTCCTCTTCTTCCTCCTCCTGCTCCTCTCCCAGCACCTCTGATATCTGGGTGCCATTATTGTTATTTGATGGGCTTGTTGAAAGTTTACACAAAGGCAAGTTGGGAATCTGTGGGCAGCTTGGAGCTGGCTGCTACCACAGCCACCCTCCCTGACTCTGCCTTCCCTGAACTGAGGAGGCCTTGGGGTGATTTGCCCCAGGTGCCCCCATGCCCAAACCTGTGGGCACAGAGCCGAGAGGCTGCTGGGACCAAACCAACCCAGGGAAACCCTGCAAAACCACAGCTCATCCTGTAACCTGTCCACTTCTGAAACCTCCTGGCATATTCATACCCTTTAAACAGACCACCAAGATGAAGTTCAGATTCTCTACCCAGCTCCAGGAGCTGGAAACCCAAATTGCCCTGAACCCATAGCTGATGTGCAGCCAACCTGGCAGTTCCCAAGGGTCTGGTACTGTTGCTGCTGCATTTGGGCTCTATCCTGCTTCCAGCCCTCACACAAGCATCTGGTCCTTCTCTCCCAGACTCAGTAAACCTTTGGAGAGCCCGTTTACATTATGGATAGCCTGATACATTCAGCAAGAGGCAATATATCAGCAATTTAGTTATTGTGGATTAGGTCTTGAATATCCTGGGGATATAATGTCAGTCTTTCCTACCTTGAGTGTAGGAGGACTAATGGTAAATTATCTGGATGGTTTACATTTTCTGGTTTGTATTGGAGCTCCCAAGGACCAATTTATCCTGATTGAATTGCAAACAAGGCTTACTGTCATCTCAGATGCAGGGGCCAGGTCTCTCTAGAAATGAATTCAGAGCAATTCAGGTTACCCCAAATTCTTCCTGTCGATGGGATAATGGCATAAATCCTGCCAGTGTTTAGACTGGGAATTGTTTGCAGCAACCTGAGCTTGCAAACTGATGGCTGCAATAGCAGAAAGAATCATCATTTGTGTCTTGAGGTGAGGGTGGGAAGAGCTGGAAGCCCACCTCTTCAGCAGCAGCCACTGCTGGTGGGCACCTCACAGCCCCCACGTGCTTGCAGGGAGGTTTTGAAACCCAAGCATGGTGCTAGTGACCTGCCTTGGCACTGGCTACTCAGCAGCCAGGGTCCCAATAGCTTTCCTGTGCTGAGCAGGCAGCTGTGGCTGCAGGCTCAGGCTCTCTCTGGGCTAGAAAGCAAGGGAACCAGGAGGAAAAAAGTTAGTGCTTGTCTGTTTCGTGTTGTGGCCTCAAGGTTTCCCATGGCACTTCCCTGCCCTTGCCCTGCACAAGCCCTGAGTGATGGGGTGTGCACAAGCTTCATGCTGGCTCTTGGCGTGCTGGGGCTGCATTTGCTCCCTAAGAATATCCCTGCTGCTGTCCCTGCACCCAGGGGGCTTGGCCTGAGCTGTGAGTGTTGTGTAAACACGGCAGGACGGGGCAGGTTCAGCGGGTGCTTCCTGCCAACCTGCTTCACCCGCAATTAAGCACGAGGGGCAGCCAGGCCAGGCCAGGCCGGTGGCACCAAGGTCCTGCCAGCACAGTGGGCACCAGCACAATGCCAGCCTGGGCTGTGCAGCACTGATGCTACCCACTCACCCCAGCATCCCTGGGGTCCTCAGGCTGTGCCAGGCCATACCGTGCCATCGTCCCTGCTCGCCGCGCTGCCACGGAGCCGTGGGCAGGGTAAGGATGGAGGCTGTAGAGCTGAGGTAAGATCCCCTCTCTGCACAGCTCTCTGCTCTGGTAAACACTCCCAACAGCCCAGCTTAAGCACTTGACAGTGTTTATAAAGCAGCTTGCAGCAAACAGGCTTGGAAGTGCAGAACAACTTGGTGTTTACACAAGCCACTAATTATTTATTTGAAAATGCCGTGGAGGAGCTGTGAGCTGTAACAAGCAGCACATGGGCAGCACTCTGCTCCTGCCCAGCAGCACTCCCTGAGCTGCAGCAGGGAGAAGTTCAAAGCCATGGTGGCAGGAGGACGATGGCCAGTGCTCTGCAGCAGCCGATGGCCTCCACGAGAGCCAAAGCTGCCGTGCGGTGCCCGCTCTGAGGCACATCTTGGCATCCAGGCATGTGCTGCTACACAACCCAGCAGTGCCCAGGTCACAGGTCCCTGCAGCAGCTGCCTCCAGGTGCTGCCAGCCCACTGCTTCTGCTGGGAGCTGCTGTCTCCACTCAAGTGTCCTGCTGCCTCAACCTACAGCTGGGCTGGAGCGGGGAAGCTGCTCTGGCTGGTCGCCTCTCAGCAGCTTCCCCAGCCCATGGTGGGCATGGGAGGGGGCTGGCACTCCAGGAGCCATGCCCATCCTGCAGGCAGCACCCAGGCTGTGGCCAGCCTTCATTCCAGCACCATCCCCTCTGGCCATGTGGGGCATTGGTGATTGTGCTGTGAGTGTGATGTGATTCAAACCATCTTCTGTTTTACTGGACGTCACAGAGTCAATGTTGTCGCCTTTATTCCCACGCAGTGGCAGCTGTTGGTGAGATGAGTTGGACTCTGTAAAGGTCCCTTCCAACCCCTACCATTCTATGATTCTATGTTGCTCTGGCAGCTGCAGAGTGTGGCCCTGCCAGAGCTCTTGGTGCAGCCCAGGGGTTGCCCTGCCAGGCCCTTCCCTGGGAAGCAGCACAGTGCTGCTGGAGTCAGACAGTGCAGCCGTCGGGTCAAGGGCTTGGGCACTGCAGGGCGAGGACAGGGCGTGTGGCAGCTCCAGCAGCTCCACTGTGCTGGGCTTCCCTTTGCTCTTCAAGGAGTTCAAGCAGAGCTTTTGGTTTCTTGCCCAGCCTGTCCCCCTGCCATCGCTGTCTCGCCGCCCTGTCCTGCCACACAACGTTGGGCAACTCACCACCGCTGCTTGGCACTCACGGCCCCGCTCGCTGCTCCACACCGGCATCCCTCTGCCAGCAGCTCCCTGCAAGAGCCACAGAGCCCCTGGGCAGAGCAGCTCCTGACCCTTCCTTCCTTCCCTGCTGCCGGGGGGGAATGGGAGCTGGGAGGTTTGGAAATTCCCTCCGAGCGGGAAGGCGGCATTTCGGGCAGTTGGTGGGACGATCCCACCCTGTCCCCAGACAGCCCTGCCTCTGCTTGGGGACTGCAGGCTCACTTTCTGCTCGGCTCAACTACCAGCCCTAGAGGTGCCCACTTGATGGGAAACATCTTGTGAGCTTGGCAGTGTGCAGAGCCCATCTGCTCCATGAGGAGGGGCGGCCGAGGGGGACTGGCACCATTTGAAACGAGTTGCAGCTATAGCTGTGTGCAGCATCAGCAGATGCAAAGCTGCATGAGCTGTGTCTATGTGCTGACTGTCAGTAAGACAGGCAGGGGCTTTGGGGATGAGGTTGGAGGGGGGTTCACCCCACGCCACCCTGGGTGCTGCTGGCTGCCAGCACCCCCCAGCAGGCTGCTCCCCTAGTCCAGCCCTTGGCAGCAATGGCAGCTCTTGAGTTAATCTGCTCTCCTCTTCCTTTGCAGCTCCTGCAAGTGCACTTGGAAACTGCAAGCAGCTAACACTCGCTGCCAGAGCCCCCAGATGGGACTAGAGCTAAGCCCCTGCACTCCTGACGGGGATGAAGTTAGAGCCATGTTACCTGCTACCTAAGCTCACCCTTGCTGACGCAGTTTGTGGATATGGTCCCGTCCCAGGCTTCGTGCACAGACTCTCAGCTCTGATCCTGCCTGAGACATTTTAGCAGCAGCAAGAGAGATCCCCAGCTGTGGAGTGGGCTCCTCCAACCACCCTGTGACGGAGGGGCTGCAGCGCTGCAGAGTTACTATGCAGCTTGGACTGTTTGTGGTGGTGGTTTTTCTAAGCTCCATGGATCTAACAGGCAGCAGCAAAGTGGTGAAGGGCAAGAGGCAAAGACGAAGTATGTATGAAATGCTTTCCTTCTCTGTTTCTTCTCGTGGTTCTCTACAGTTCATGCAGGTGGTGAAGGTTTTTATGGAGAGCCTGGGGTGCCTCTCTCCCACTATGCAGAGACCCTGTGCACTGGCCCTGCCACAGCCCTGAGCTGCAGGAAATTGCCCAGCACCCCAGCAGCACCAGGCAGGGGGTGAGGAGGGGCAGGGACTGGCTGGGGGCTGCAGCCATGGGATAAGCTGTGCCTGCAGCTGCAGGAGTGCACTCTGCAGAGCAGGATAGGGTCAGCCTCCCCCCTTCCCACAACACCTCAGCTGCCATAGCTCCTGCCCACCTTCACCCACAAAGGCACCCAGCAGGCAGATGGCCCCACATCCCACCTGCACCCTGCCAGCAGCCTTGGATTCCCCATCATTGAGGCTGAAGCCTTGGGTGCCTCATCATTGAGTCCAGCAGCCTTGGGCCCCCCACCATCATCAGGCACCTTCCTGGGAGAAGTCAGCAATAGGGGGAAGGGAAGGGAAGGGAAGGGAAGGGAAGGGAAGGGAAGGGAAGGGAAGGGAAGGGAAGGGAAGGGAAGGGAAGGGAAGGGAAGGGAAGGTGTGAGCACATGCTGTGCCTCACATCCCATAGCCTCCCCAGCACTGCTCCCTCAATGCCCTCCCCATTCCCCCATGGGCACCACGTCCCCACAGAGCCCCCAGCAGGCTCTGCTCCAGGCAGGAGCCACACACAGGCACTTGCTCAGCTGCTGCTGGGCCATGGGGCTGCTGGGCTGTTGGGCCATGGGGCTGCTGGGCCACACTGTGACCTAAAGTGCTTGGGATTTTAATGATCCCTCCAGCCCAGAGGCTCCTGTGCTGCTCCAAGCTGAGGGCTCATGTAGGGCAAGCAGACTGGATCTGGCACAGGCTCAGCCACATGAGTTTGCCCTCATTTATGTAAGCTGGTTTTAGAACTGTTTTACATTAAAACTGTTTTAAATTAGATTGTATGAAAATGATTTGCTATTAAAACTGACTGCTGAGCCCTGTGAGAGCAAGGAAAACTTGATGTCATGGCTAATGCTATAAAGTGCAATTTCCAGCAAGAGCCCAGTTTATACCTTTGCCACAGGCAGAGCTTGGCACTGTGGCCCAGCACTGTGGGAGAGATGGGGACAGATCCCCTGGGGGTCTCTGCATGGGGATCCAGAGCCCAAAATGCCAAGGGGAGATCCCAGCCCAGACTGAGGAAACAGCAGCTGGGCACTGAGAGCCCACAGGGCTGGGGATCCCCTCTGCTTTCTGTTTCATATCCTGAGGTTACAGCAGCCTCTGTGAACTCAAGGATGGGGCTGGGGCAGGCAGCAGGGCAGCTACTGGGGTCTTGGGTCACTATGGGGGGAAAGTTCCCTTACCTTTCAGTCTGGCATGTGAGCACTGTGGTGCTTGGTGCTTGCTTTTGAAGTGCAGTAAATAGAGTATTTAAAAGGAGGCTTTTTTTTTTACAATCCACAGCTTTTCTATAAACAAGGACACTGCTTGCATAATAAACTCATAAAAATAACCTGCATTCTAGCCTGCAAAGAATGCCATTGCTTTCAAAACAAGCAGCATTTTCTATCATAATTAAAAGCAGAGAACTCTCAAGACACGGGATTGAGTATTTGTCTTGGCCTGAAGTACAGAGCTGAGAACACATCTCTGTTTTGGGGGCAGTGAAATCTCCTGCACTGCCAGATACAGTTCACATAAGTGGGGTCAGGGCAAGATGGAGCCTGGGATGCAGCCTGGAAATGCAGCACAGATGATCTCGCTCCACACCATGGCTCTGATCCCCACACACCCTGCAGCCTGCCCATGGCCTGGCAGGGTGGCACTGCCAGCTCCCAGATGGGATGTGGTGGGGAGGCACTGGCACATGTCCCTTGTGGGTGTCTGCCCAGGGCTGGAGGTGGGGAGACAGTGCTGGGACTCCATAGAATTGGTGGTTGCTTTTGGATCCTGCTCCTCTCTGCTGCCACTGTCACATCCCTCGTGTCTGTGCCGAGTGCTGGCATCAGGCAGGGGCTGTAGCCTCTGGTCACAGCAGTGCCAGAAGCCCTGGACCATCCCCCTTGGTCCTTCCTGCTGCTGGGAGCAGCGTTGTGGGGCTGCAGTGGGTGCATGCAGAGCCCAGGCAGCCACTAACCTCAGCTCTCCTTTGCTCTTCCAGTCAGCACCGAGCTGAGTCAGGGCTGTGCCAGAGGCTGTGACCTGTGCTCTGAGTTCAATGGGTGCCTGAGATGTTCCCCCAAGCTCTTCATCCTTCTGGAGAGGAATGATATCCGGCAAATTGGGATTTGCCTACCGTCTTGTCCACTGGGATACTTCGGCCTTCGCAACACAGACATGAACAAGTGCATCAGTGAGTATGGGGGTGAGAGGGAAGGGGGGACAGGTGGGAGGGCAGCAGTGCTCTGTGCTGCTCTGCAAGGGATGGGGCTGCCTCTGGCTTAGGTGAGAGGAGAAGCTGTGGCTGGATCAGAGAGGATAGGGAGACTTTTTTTCCATAGTGTCCAATGACAGGACAAGGGGTAAATGACATCAGCTGGGACACAAAAAGTGCCACTTCAGCAGCTTCTTTGGTGCTGAGGTGAGCCAGCCCACCTCTGCATCCTCTCCAGCACCTCCATGTCCTTCTTGTAGAGAGAGGCCCAAAACTGGACACAGGATTCAAGGTGTGGCCTCAACACATTTGTCCTTTGCTCACATCACACTCCCAGGCTGGGGGTCAAACTGCTCTGCAGACAGAGACCTGGGAGTCCTCATTGACAATAAACTGACCATGAGCCAGCAACGTGGGCAAGAAGCCAATGGCAGCCTGGGGGCAGCAAGAAGAGTGTGGGCAGCAGGTCAAGGGAGGTTCTGCTCCCCATCTACTCTGCCCTGTTGAGGCCTCATCTGGAGTCTTGTGTCCAGTTCTGGGCTCCTCAGCTCCAGAGGGACAGGGAACTGCTGGAGAGAGGCCAGCACAGGGCCACCAAAATAATGAGGGGAATGGAGCATCTTCCTTATGAGCAAAGGCTGTGGGAACTGGGGCTGTTTAGTCTGGAGGAGGCTGAGGGGGGATCTTATTAACATTTACAAATATCTAAAGGCTGGGTGTCAGGAGGTTGGGACAGCACTTTTTTCTGTAGTAGCCAGCAACAGGACAAGGGGTGATGGGATGAAGCTGGAACACAGAAAGTTCCACTTAAACATAAGAACAAACTATGTCACTGTGAGCTGAGGGAGCCCTGGCACAGGCTGCCCAGGGAGGGTGTGGAGTCTCCTTCCTTGGAGGTCTTCAAGACCTCCTGTGTGACCTGATCTAGGTGGGAGCTGCTTCTGCAGGGGGTTGGACTGGATGAGCTCTAAAGGTCCCTTCCAGCCCCCACCAAGCTGTGACTCTGTGATTCTATGAGCCTTTGTTGGTGTTTGTTCTTGTTTTGTTGTGTTTTTTTTTCCCCCCAGAATGCAAAATTGAGAACTGTGAGTCCTGTTTCAGTCGAAACTTTTGCACAAAATGTAAGGAAGGTTGGTATTTGCACAAAGGGAGATGTTACATCACATGCCCTGAAGGCTACTCTGCTGCCAACGGCACCATGGAGTGCAGCAGTCCTGGTAAGCCACGCTCAGGCACCTTCCACTGGCCTTGTTGTGTGTGTCAGGTCCACATCAAATCATGTGTAATGCTGTGGTTTGGTTTAGATGACAAGAACCCCTCAGAGACGATGGCTCATTGTCAACATGTTTAGTAGGGGATGTGCCAAGCCAGGCCCAGCCCTTCAGAGGGTAGAAGCCTCTGGAAAGCAGCCCAGATGGGGAGCAGCACCCCAGCTCTGCTGCTGCTGCCTGTTTGTGAGGTGTGACTGAGTTTGTGCAGCACAGCAAGGAAGGGGAGGCTTGGAAAACTTAGGAAGCTGCTGGGGAAACACCTTCAAGTGTAAAGCAGGGGAGAGGTGCGATGGGTGTGCAAGGGCTCCATGAGCCAGCAGAGAGAAACCAGACTTACTGCTGACCTCTCTCCTTATCTGGCAGCACAATGTGAAATGAGTGAGTGGGGACCCTGGGGGCCCTGCTCCAAGAAGAGGAAGCTCTGTGGCTTCAAGAAGGGCAACGAAGACCGAACAAGGCAGATTCTCCAGGCGCCCTCGGGAGACGTGTCCCTGTGTCCTCCCACCACGGAGGTGCGGCGCTGCACCGTGCAGAAGAGCCAGTGCCCCGAAGGTGAGCGGTCCTGGGACATCCCACCAGCCCTCCCCTGCACTTTGTATTTGTCAGGCACAGGTGGGTGATGCTCAGCATGGTTTGCTGTGTGTCCTGTGGGCTTTCAGCTTCTTCCCTGGCTGGAGAGCAGTGGAAGGAGCAGCCAGGCCTCTGCACTGCGGTGAGCAGAGTTCTCTTCTCCATCACAAGGCTTAGGTCTGTGTTTTTCCTGGGAATTCAGGATGAATGGTGGTCTGGTCATCCTCTTATGGGATGGACAAGGATTGAAGCTGAGTGCAATGTCTTGAGGGAAACTGGTTCCAAGCAGTGATTAAACCCCACAGGGATTCAACAGCCGGGCAGGGGGAGGCAGCTGCAGTGGATCTGTTCCTCTGATGCACCCAGCAGTGTGTGTTAGCCAAGGAGCTCAGTATGCATCCACAGAGATGCAAGTGTGTGTGGGCTTCCCAGCTTAAGGGAGAAAGGGAACTCTAGAGAGAGTCCATGCAGGGCTACCAAGGTGCTGAGGCGATGGAACATGTGTGTGAGGAGGAGAGGCTGCGGGAACTGGGGCTGTTCAGGACAAAGGGTGATGGACATCAGCTGGAACACAAAGAGTCCCACTGAAACACAAAGAGAAAGTCCTTTGGGTCTGAGGTGAGGGAGCCCTGGCCCAGGCTGCCCAGGGAGGGTGTGGAGGCTCCTTCTCAGGAGGTTCCCAACCCCACCTGGACACGTTCCTGTGCCCCCTGAGCCAGAGGAACCTCCTTTAGCAGCGTGTTGGGCTGGAGCAGCTCTGCAGGGCCCTTCCAGCCCCCACCATTCTGGGATTCTATCCTATGAATAGTCCCCACTTCTGCTGAGGACTCAAAATGACAAAGCTAAATCCAGATTTGATCCTTCTTGCATATTTATATTTAGGCAAGAGGTCCCAAGGCAAAGCACAGCCTGGCAGAGGGCGGCTCTTGGGCACCTCTGGGCATGGGGAGGGAGCCAGGCCCTTTGGGCCACCCCTGGCAGCAGTGGGCCAGGCAGCTCTGCCAGAGAGCCTCACAGCACCCTTTGGTTTTCTGCAGGGAAAAGGAAGAAAAAGGAAGAGCAAGGAAAACAAGACAATGGGAATGGGAACAGAAACCAGAAAGACACCAAAGACGCAAAGTCTGGCACCAAGAAGAGGAAAAGCAAACAGAGAGGGGCTGTGGCCCCTGCAACATCCACTAGCCCTGCCCAGTAGCTGCCCCTTTACGTCACCTGATGGCAAGACTTCATTGCTGCTATGTATATGAAAGCTTTATTGAACCAGAGCACTGCTACACAACACGTACACATGTCCAGACAGACAGACATATACTCCCAGACTGACAGAAACCACCTAGCTGGTATTTAAGGAGGCTGCACACACCCCCACCCAGGATGGCAGCAGGATGCTGAGGGGGAGCAGGAGCCCACCTCCCCAGGGGACACTGCAGGGAGGAGACCTGGAGCATGAGTCAGTGAAGGACCCAGACATGAGACTTCATGACCAAAGGCCTCAACTCACCGCCGGGCATGTGGCCCCAGCTCAGCGTGGCTACGGCCAGAGGGATGAGACTGGACCTGCAGAGCTGCTCCCCCCCAACCTGGGACTTGGACTCACACAAAGGCTGTGGCCTCTTTCTCTTCCCCTCACCCCTTTATTTTGTGTTTTAAGCTGTATGACTTTATCATTGCAAATACATGTTAAACGTTTGTGGTAAGAGGTCGGTGCTGTCTGCCCTGCATCTGCTTCAAAGGGTTCTTTCAAATTAAAAAACAAACAAACAACATCCCCCCCCCAAAAAAAATGACAACCAGCTTCCAGAGTGTGTGGTTCATGCCTTGGCCCCTATGGAGGCTGATGTCCCACAGGACAGAGACTCACTTGTGGAAGGGAAACTCACCAAAGCTTTAAGAAAATCCCCCCCAACCATTGCAGCTGTGAATCAGCCACCCTGTGCTCACAGGAGCTCAGCCATGCTCCACAGAGCCCCTGAGGAATTTCCCACTGAAGGATGCAGTTAGGATGCAGCAGATGGAGCAAATGGGAGGTTACAAGAAACATCAGGTTGCTGAGATGTCGTGACTCTGGTCATACAGTCACAGCTGCAGCCTCCATCCTGGGCTAAGGACGTGCTCAGCCATCTGCCTGGGCATGTAGCAGGAGGGGAGGCAGATGGGAGGGCATAGGCACAGGATAGGCTTGGCAGAAAAGAAGATAACTTTTAAGATTGGTAGAAACTCCTGGTCTGCTTGCCACAGACTGGAGTTCCCAGAGATGTGCCCAGAGCAGATCAGCACTGTGCTGCTGAAGCTCCTAGCTCCCCTGCTCAGGCGATGGGCAGGGAAAAGCTCACCCCAAAGCTAAACCTGGCAAACACAACCTCTGCTGCCTTTGCTTTCATACCATCTTCTGTGCTCTGTGGTTTTGGTGGGCAGAGTGAGCCAGTGAGTGCGTGGGGACACTCACGGGACAGCCTCCGGCTCTGCCAGTCACCTGCCCACACAGGCAGCCCTGGGCTCTCCTGCCAAGAGCTGGTGGTTGATGGAGCCCACTAAGGACTCTCCTCTGGCAGAGGAGACATGAACTCACCCTCCTGCCCACCCTCTTTGCTGCTGGTTTGGCTGAGCAGGGAACAGTTGTTTCAGCTCCAGAGCTGTACCAAGCTGTGGGTGTGCTCTGCTGGCAGCCAAAGCTTTCAGCCCATCATCCACTTTGGGTTTAAATAAACAAGAAGCCGTTATATCTTTTAAAGGGGATTCCATTTCAGCACAATGATAAATGACCAGCATACCAAAGAGGTTCTTAAAAGTCATCCTTGGAGTTGTTTATGGATCAGGTTCAGATGATCCCTGAAAGCCTCCCTGGCTCAAAGATCAGATCTCACTTTGTTTTCCAGCCTCAGCCAGCCTGTGAGATGCATTTTGTTTGTGCCGTGGTGTTGCATGTAAGCAGAGCCATTTCTTCCCTTCCACTTTTTAGCAGCCCTAATCCATTCATGCACCTCAGCTTGCTAATTCAGAAATGCCTCCTCCTCCTTCCTGCTGCAGCATCTCAACCCAGCTCCCACCAATGGATTAGAGCAGAAAGAGTGCATGAATCAGGTGTCATACACAGAGGCTCTGTTTACTGCCTGGATCCTCTGCAGAAACACACAGCAAGATCAGCTCAACCGTTTCAAAACTCAACTACATAAACTAAACCAACACAACCTGTTTTATAGGACTCTCTAGAGGCTTTTAGAAACATTGACAGGCTTCTTTTGGTTGTAGCCTTTCCCCTTCTTTCTTCCCTTTTCATAGCAAAATGGGAAGGGAAAGGGAGAAAGGAGAAGGGAAGTTTAACTGCACAGTAAGAAAATCCCAGATGTTGCAGATGGGTGATGTTCAAATTCAATTGAAAGAAAATTGGGAGGGAAATATAAAAAATGAGTCAATTGTCTTTTCATCTTTTAATCAGCTCAAGAACTGTGCTTCTTCCCATTCCCAGAGCTGATTCATTAATGAATTTAGAACCATTTGGCCTTTGAGCAACAGGATTTACACACTGACCTTAACAGTCCAAGGCAGAGATTTCCTCGGATGGGTTGGTAGATCTCAACTCACACGCACAGGAACACTCTCAGCCCAGATAATCAAAGCTTTTGTGGTGTTCTCTCCATGGCATCACTGCAAAATATGCTTCTTTAAACACATTAATGAATAAACAGGTTTGTTGAATGAGCTTTGGCTGCTTTATTCACCAGAAGTGGAGTCAAATCCCAACTCATCATGTCCAGAGAGAGCCTCTCCTAAGCAACTTCTGTCTACCATCCAGAAGTCAAATGCACCTACACAGATCATGGTGTGGAAATGCTGTGGCTGTGACTCCTGCACGTGTTCATGCTCTGTATTTTGACCACCGAGTTGCTGAAAAGAAGCATGTTGACCTGCTTCTGCAGGGGGGTTGGATTAGATGATCTCCAAAGGTCCCTTTCAACCCTACCATTCTGTGATTCTGTGTGTTAAAGAGACAGACAGACAGATCCTGGTCAGAAACTGTGCTCTCTAGAGAACTGCCCTGTATTTGCTGTTGAACAAGCTGGTGTTTAGTCACTAGACAACCTTCTACTCCAGAACTGGGGGATGGTTTCTGGGCAGTTTCCTTAGCTTTTGAGTCATTTGTTTCACCTAATGGGGAACAAAGGGTGAGGAATAACACACTAACAGCTTACAATCATGGGTTTGGAACAGTTCAAATTCTCTTTCTCTTGATTTAGGAGATATAGGAGCTAAACCAGACAAATTTCACCAAGCACAGGTTGGTTGTGTTCGGTTCTTCCTCTCTAATCTAAATCTGTATTTTTCATCAGCTACAGTCCAGCTCAATGTGTGCACACACACTCCTCAAGCAGTAATTCACTGGCTCTCTTCCCCCCATGGAGATGGAGGCAATGTATATACTTTCTTTGTTCATGTTTATATTAAATTGATTCCTGAGAAGAAACCTTAGCTTTGATTAAAGGAAATAGAGTAGGATAGTGAAACAGGTTATCCCTAAGACTATCATTTGGATTACATTGTCTGAGAACACTAAAAGGGCCATCTTATATATATTTACAGGTTTTATTAAGCCAATAGTCTTCACAGAGATGTTAGGCCCAGCACCTTGGGTTTTTTTAACAATCCTCTATTAAAATTGCAGAAATACCAGCTCTATTTCACCAGTCCCCATAAATAAATCACCCCAAAGGCATTTATCCATGTGATAATACATCACACCCAGCTGAATGGCAAGCCATAGTTCGGATGGAGCTGCTTGCCACAACCTCCACAGTTTTTGAAGAGCAGCAGCATCTTAGCAGGAAAAGGAGGAAGAAAAAGCAACAGGATAAGGTAATACATTATTTACAGCATAAGCTAAAGTGCCTGGTTAGAACCTCACCTGCCACTCACCAGTGAAACAGCCCCCAGATCTGACCGAGCGTCAAACCCTGCGACGCGTGAGGCCGGCACGTCTCCTGCAGCACGTGCAGCTTGCCTGAAGTCAGTCTGCATGACCATCAGAATCAAAGCACAACAAGGAAAAACATTCCTGTGTCAGTGCTTTCCCTTGCAGTTTGCTGCTAAACAGTTCCTGTGAGAGAGATCTGCTCAGGGTGGAGCAGAAGGCTCTGTAGGCTGCGCAGGGCTGAGCACGCTGTTGGCTCTGAGGGCTCAACCCCATGTTCTCAAAGCCCTTTTTCAGCCTTTTTGCCTCTTTTTTGGCCTTGATTTCAATTTTCTCCTCCCTCCAGCTTTCCCCTGTCAGTTTTGGTTGCCATTTTGGGACCAGGGCAACGATACCTGGAACTGCTTTGGGTTTTTTTGTTAAGGAGCCATCAAAGCTGGAGCCTTTTCCCAAGGAGCCCTGCCTCCCTCTCTTGTAAGCTATATCCCTCAAAACTCATTCCTAACAAAGTGAGTTGGGAAAACTACTGTGGTGATAAAGCACCTCCAAGTATCTTCTGGCTTGGAATGATTTTAACAGCTAGCAATGAAACCCATGCATGTCCTTGTGCTCTGCAAACTCTCACTGCAACAGGGAGAGTAAGATGGCTGATGTTGCCTTTATCCTGTATAATAAACCAAAGCAGCTCAATACCACACTGAAAAAGTGCTCTGAGTACAAGTCCAGTCTTGTTCTGAAGCCTTGGAAATCTATTCTTCCTTCAGTTAATCGACAAAATCTGTAGATCATGCAAGGAAGACAGTCCCTGCCAAAAATCAAACATCACTAGTTTGTAATAATACAATGGGAATAACCCCTTAGAACATATGCAATTATGGCAATGAGTCATTCCTATGGCATCACATAACCACATGCAGTGGGGTTTTGACAAGGAAGAGGCCACATACAAGCCAAAGTGATTTCATTTCAGCAATGGTCAGGCTTGGTTGTGTCAATGAGACTGAGGCCATTTGGCAGAGCCCACAAGCCTGGCATCCACCACAACCCCCCCCAAACACAGCAGTGGGCAACATCCCACTGTAGCCAGCTTCAAAAGAAGGGGGGGGATAAGTTAAGAATTGAAATGGGAGGCTGCACCATTAGCAAATGAAAAGCTTGTGAGTCATCCAGCATCCAAAGAGTGAGCAGAGTGAAGTATCTGACTGTTATCAGAGTCCCAAGTAAACAACCACAGCCACAGAGATACTGTGAGTTAAACACTGACTGTTAGCCCCAGCAGTGTAATTGGGGTTAGGAGAAACAGAGAGAGAGGAGAGCACAGCTGGAGGGGTGAATTGATTCCAGTTTGAATGCAATGCCTGTATGTTATCAGTATAATCTTTTCTTCTGACAGGAGGGATTGCAGCCCACTCTGATTGGGATGACAGGGCTCACCCTAAGCAAGGCTGGGGAAAGTGGTGCTGAGACCTCTGCTCTGTGAAAGCTTTTGACGTGGGAATTCAACACTTAAGTCTGAGGCATTACCAGGAACAGTTCTCCACGACATCACCTCATGTCTAAAGAGAGCTGTTTCTATTCTTTCACAGAAGGAGATGGCAATACTCTGGCTGCACTCCAAGAGATCTTGCTAACAATAAAGAGACTGTTTTCTTAAGGAAAAGGAAGAAAGAGTGGGGGAGAACAGAGCAAGTATTACTCAACTATTTAGTCTAAAACTCTGAAAATCAAAAGGATCTTCTGACAGATTGATATCAACTCTAATAGAAAACATACTTGTCCTGGGAAAACTCTTCTCCATGAGCCTCGAGTCTGATAGCTTAAACAATTATCTACAATTTGGAATTCATTTCTTATGCCCACATCAATGTGTGTTTTTTTTAAATGCCCAAGGCACAGATAATTCCATTAAGAGAAAGAAACAGAAGTTGCAGCCTCAACCAAAACAGGCTCAACACTCAGGACTGCCATCTTACAGCACCTCTCCCAGGGCTCAGCCCCGAGTTGGACAACAGAGCCTGTGCACATAGAAGCAAAATGCTGAAAAGCATGGCAAGAGCTGAACCTCAGAAGCTCTGTTACTGCTCTGGATTTAGAAGAGGGTTAAGCAGAACCAGGAGGAAATGCAACTAGCTATGAATGCTGCTAAGGAGCCTTTAGAAACGATGGGCCAGAGCTTTGTTTGGGGGGCTGAGCAGTTTGGCCCCGACTCAATCTCTGGGCTAAATTAACACCATTTCGGTGGAGCTTTGTTAATTCCCCCCTAGGTGAGGATCTTTGTTAATTCCCCCCTAGGCGAGCATCTTTGTTAATTCCCCCCTAGGTGAGGATCTTTGTTGATTCCCCCCTAGGTGAGCATCTTTCCAGCTCCTGTTCAAGTCTGGCAGCACCACCAATGGAAGCTGAAGCCTTTGGACTGAACTCGATGGAAGTCACAGCGCTACCCACTCCATTCTTTACACTCATATGAAGCCGCCAGCGTTACAATTCGTCATTTCGAAAAGCCGTTGCCCGGCAGCTCGGGAAAAGCTGCCCCGTGTGCCCATGACCGTCCCCGCAGCGCGGCCCTGCCGCCTGGAAAGCGCCGCGGCCCGGCCCGGCCCCGCCGCCCGCACGCATTCATCTGCAGATGGAAACCGGCCCCGTGCCAAGCGCCCCAAATGATTCTCATTATGCTTCTGCGAACAAACAACATCGCGCAGACAATGGGCGCTGCTGTGCCAGCGCCGGCCTTTATTGCAGCCTTGGAACCGGCCTGCGGGCCCGGCGCTGGGAGGCACCGGCCGGGCAGCGGGGCCCGAGCGAGGCTCAGCCGTGGTGCATCACTGCGGGCCGTGCTCCGGGACGGGGCTCCCCGGGAACGGCGGCGGCAGGGCCGGGGTCGGGGCTGGGGTCGGGGTGGGGGGCACCGGGCGGGTCATGGCGGGCGGGCGGGCGGGCGCTAGGACCCGGGGCGGCGTTGCCGTGGCGACGGGGGCGGGGCGCTGCGCGCTGTTGCCGAGGCAGCCGGACGATGGCGTTAGCGGAAGTGCGTCATGACGCTGGCCCAACCCGGCGTCTCACGCCGGAAGTCCTGGTGTGGCAGCTTCCTGTGTGCGGGGTCGCGTGTGGCGGGGCCGTGTTTGGGTCCCGCTCCCGCTCCCTCGGTCCCGCTCCCTCGGTCCCGGCCGCTCCCGTCCCGCTCGCCACCATGGTGAAGCCACGCTACAAAGGCCGCAGCACCATCAACCCCTCCCGCGCCAGCACCAACCCCGGTACGTGTGGAGCCCGCGGGCCGCGCTGCGCCGGGCCGGGCCGGGCCCGTCTGACGTTGTCTTGTCTCCGCAGATCGTGTCGGGGGCGCGGGAGGAAACAACATGCGGGACCGAGCCACCATCCGCCGGCTCAACATGTACCGGCAGAAGGAGCGGAGGTGAGCGCGGCGGGACCGCGCCTGGCCGTGCCGCCGGTACCGGGGCGCAGGCGGCGGCACTCGGCGGCGTTTCTCGCGGGCCGGGCCGGGGTGACGCCAGGCAGCGACCTGCTGACTGCGGTGTTAGTTACGGTGTCAGTTTCGCTGCCGAGACGGGCTCTGCAGCGCCGAGAGCGCTTTTGCTGGTGCCGGGCAGCAGCGGGGCCGCCGGTGCCAGCGCGGTGGGCTGAAGAGGGCGGCTGTCCCCGCCGGGACGGCAGAGCCCCGTGTGCTGGCACCTCCTTCGTGGAGGAGCCTCATCCTGAGCTGCAGTGATGTGCATCAGGGAGTGCAGCCGACACACACATGAGCTCATTGGAATGTCACCAACCCAAAACCACCCCCAGTTCCTTCGTTTCCCTCGACAGCACGAATCAAAAGCTCACTTCAAAATGTCTGAAGAGCCTGACTTCCCTGTGGCTCCTTCACCAAGAGACACCCCTTTGCTCTGCTTGAGGCTCAGCAGAGCAGCTTCCCCCTTGTAAACACATCTGTGTCCTGCTGGGGGTGCCTCAGGGGTTTCTCAGAGCCATGGTTCACATTAGCAGTTCTGTGTTGTTTTACCAGCCTTCACTTTGTTTTGAGAGCAGACAGGGGGAATATGTTATCTTTAAAAACAACTACATTTAAGCCAAGACTCAGCCTGGAAATGATCTTACAGTGAGTGTTCTGCACCAGCTGGTGGGTAGAGCTGATTAAAAGGTCCTCATGAGGCTTTGGTGCCTTTTGCACCCCACTAAGCCATTGCTGGTCTGACATAACCAACCTTCATCAAGAGTCTGGTCAAGCAGGAGTGAGACTTAGGAGTGTTCACTGGCTGGCATCGCTGCTTCTCTTCTTGTGTTTAACTTGTTGAGCCTTTACAGGCAGGATCATGTTTGTTAATCATCTCAGGGCCAGCAGTTCTAGATGAAGGGTCTCTCTGGATGTTGTGGATGTATTTCTTGTCTAGTGAAGGGAAGTGCTCAAGGGATGTGTGCTGCCTGGATGTATTTACATGTCTTCTCATTTGTCACTTAGAAACAAACATGGGAAAGTGATTAAACCTCTGCAGTATCAGTCAACAGTGGCCCCAGGCACAGTTGCAAGAGTGGAACCAAATATCAAATGGTTTGGTGAGTTGGGTTTTGCTTTTTAAATTCTTAATCTCAGCAAACTTGAAAACCCCTCAACTTGGTGTGTTTGGAGGGTGGTTTCTTCAGAATTGTGCTCTGTGTGAGGCAGATACTGAAAATGCAGGTGAAGGACCCTCACTGAACACAAGGATTTGGGCTCACACTTTGTACCTGGACTTTGCTTTCCATGTGCTCCTCTGAAGTCTGGTTGTTCATACAATCATTCCTTTTGGAAAAGCCCTTGAAGCTGCTGCAGTCCCAGCCCTGCCCTCATCCTGCCCAGCCCAGCACTGACCCACAGCCCTCAGCACCTCAGCTCCAGGGCTTTGGGATCCCTCCAGGGCTGGGCACTCCCCCAGCTCCCTGGGCAGCCTGGCACAGGGGCTGACACCCCTCTCAGGGAAACAGTTCTGCCTCAGCTCCAACCTCAAGCTCCCCTGGGGCAACTTGAGCCCATTTCCTCTTGTCCTGTCATTCATTACTGGGGAGAAGAGACCAACTTTTGCCTCACTGCAGCCTCCTGTCAGGGAGTATCAAGAGAGTGCTCCTATCTCCCCTCAGCCTCCTCCTCCTTTCTGTCTCCCTTGCTCATTTTCTGGGCTTTGCACATGTGTATGTTATCACCTCTGTGTGTTAAGTGCCCTAGGGATACAGTACAATAAATGTCTGCAACTGGTGGGAAAGGGGTTGGTTTATTTGTGCTAATTTGGGGGTGTCCTGGAGTAAAATGCTCTGGGTTTTATCATCTGTCTCTGATTCCAAATGCTTTCTCAGTGTACCCAGTGTCTTTGAAAGAGCTGAGGGTGCAGTGTTTGCTTTTGCACACAGGAAACACTCGTGTCATCAAGCAGTCATCCCTACAGAAATTTCAAGAGGAGATGGAGAATGTCATGAAGGATCCCTACAGAGTGGTCATGAAGCAAAGGAAGTTGCCAATGTCCCTGTTCTACGATCGGATTAAACCACACGTGGGTGTTGTGGGGCACTGGGGCACAGAGGGGCTGTGGCCATTGCTGAGCTGTGGGTGATGGTGCTCTCCCTGGTCAGGCTGGTGAAACTGGGAGAGGCTGTTAGAGCAGATGACTTGGGGAAGAATGTTTTGGAGAGCCTGTCGGTGTGGATGTCAAATGTCAAAGCAAAGAAACAGTGTTTCACTTCCCTGTTGTTTGTGAGGAGATGTGTTATGGATCTGAAATTCCCACTTCCTGATGGGAAGCTTACCCCAAACCCTCCTGGCTCTGTGTCCCAGCTCAGAGTGGCTGTAGCAGCTTCCCACTTGATGTTCTAATGCTTACCCCAAACCCTCCTGGCTCTGTGTCCCAGCTCAGAGTGGCTGTAGCAGCTTCCCACTTGATGTTCTAATGCTTACCCCAAACCCTCCTGGCTCTGTGTCCCAGCTCAGAGTGGCTGTAGCAGCTTCCCACTTGATGTTCTAATGCTTACCCCAAACCCTCCTGGCTTAGTGTCCTAGCTCAAGGTAGCTGTAGCAGCTTCCCACCTCATGTTTTAATGCTTCTAGTAGCTCAAGTGACAGAGGGGCCTTTTCTGAGGATGCTTCCCACTGCAGACATTCTCACATGGTGAATTTGAACTCAAGTCTCTGCTTTTAACCTTGAGGCAGAAATTGTTGCACATGCAGTCTTCATTTCTAGAACATCAAGTTTTAGTTATTACCAAGTTTCTCTTGTGACATCTGAACTATTCCTTTAGGCTCCTGCTAGCTGGGTTTTGGGTTTTTTTCAGATGGAAGCTTTCCAGCTTTGTGTCAGAGAAACGTTACCTAAATGAAAGGAAAAAGTTAGAAGGACCATAAATGTGCATTACAAAACCAAATTACTTCTCTCAGCAATGAGCTGGATGTGCTGTTCCAAGAAAACTTGGCATTCATTACAGGCTTTTAAAGTTTACAGTTTTGATTGTAATTATCCCTGACAAAAATCTGTGAACTTGGCAAGATTTGGGCACTTGTTAGAAAAATAAGAAATGATCAAAGATAGCAGCTAAATCTTCATCATTGCAGCTTTAACTGCATTTGACATCACTTCTGGGGAAAGAACTGAAGCATAGTGCTTTGGCAAGTGCAGTGTGTTTTGTTGCTTATTAAAGTATCCACTCTTATGTTTTTCAAAGAGTAATCTGGAAAACTCAAACAGTGTTAGGAAAATGCCTGCAACTCTTGTCACAGGTTGCAGTTGTGGTACTCTAGGTGGTCCTGCTCTGGCAGGGGGATTGGACTAGATGACCTTTCAAGGCCCCTTCCAACCCTTGAGATTGTGATTCTGTGTTGAACTGAGGTCTTGTTCACTGTGTGTCACGAGGGACTGAAAGGAAACGGTGTTTGGGGGGATTTTTGCACCAACCTGTTTTTCCTTAGACCTCCAGGGTTCACATTCTTGACACTGAAACATTTGAAACAACATTTGGCCCCAAATCCCAGAGGAAAAGACCAAATCTTTCTGCAAGTGATGTGCAGTCTCTGGTGGAGAATGCTGAAGCCTCATCAGGGTCTTACGATCAGAGCAAGGATCGAGACCTGGTGACAGAAGACACTGGTGTAAGGTAAATAGAAAGGGGAAATCATTAAAGTCCTATCTAGTGCCTCCATCAGTGCTGTTCCTGTCTGGGGAGTAAGGGAAGGGAAATCAACTGAATTGTGGGGATTTTTTGAGTCCTTTTTTTCCCCCAAACTGTTGCTTTCATGACACTCTCCTGTCTGTATTCATAATTAGTTTTCTGTTGCGTGTCAGAGCCACTCATGTTTTGGGTTCCATGAGTAGCTGCCCAGTGGGCAGACAGGAATCTCTGAGTGCATGTTTGTAACATCTTTCTGTCAGATGGATAGATAGAAAGTGGAGGATGGGAAGGGAGGCTAAATCCCAGCTGTCTGTTACTTGGGCCTCATCTCTTTTATCTGTAAATGGCTTTAGAGAAGACAACACTGTAACTGAGATATTGTGGCTGCTGATATGTCTCTGCTAATCCACTTCCAGGGATGAGGCACAAGAAGAAATATATAAGAAAGGACAGTCCAAAAGAATCTGGGGTGAGCTCTACAAGGTAAGCAGTGCTTAGAATTTGCAGCAGAGTCGTGTCTGTTACCTTTGCAGCCCTTACAGAGTCAGGTGCTTCAGCACAGTGTTGGAAATCCTGCACAGTGACAGTCAGAACAACTCTGGAAACCATTTATTGCTCTTTGCTACAACTGAATTTGCTGTAAAGTTCCTTAGAAACATTGAGACAGTGATTTCTTCATATAGAGGGTGTCTTGAGTTTGTCATTCCCTTGCCTGCTTTCCTGACAGCCTGGTTGGATTGACTTGTAGCCATCCAACCCTCTCTTGGTACTGATACATGAACATGAACAGAAAAAGGCAGCTGTGGAAGAGAGCAGACATTAATTTTCAAATCCCTTGCCTGAGTGAGCTCAGTTCCTGAGCTCTTGTCCCACTGGAACAAACATCCTTAGACTGTGATCTAAAATGGACTGGCAGAGTGAAACTATTGGCTTCTCTTCCTGGGGCTTCACCACAAATAAACCATTCCCATGCCCTGAAGTTTCTTTAGGCTAAACACATCTGGCATATTGATAGGGTTGTCTTTGGAGGGTTCTTACCCTCAGGTCCCTGAGAGCCACCTTGACTGCTAGAGAAATGGAGACTGGGAAAGAATTTCAGCAGCTTGGGTGCCCTCAGTGACTGGTAGGTGTGAAATTGCCTGACTTTTTGCTCTGAATTTCTGTGTGTGGCTTAAAACCTTTTCATTTAGATCTAAAAGCACTGGGAAGGATAGAGCAAAACAGATTTCAGTAAGGCACTGCCAAAAATGCAGGAAATAGCTGTGAAACAAATTCACTTGGCTTGAAGCAAGTCATAAAATGGCAGCTCCCTGCTGTAGATGCTTAGTGGACTAACAGCAGGTTCCTACTTGGTTGTGTGTTTCATATTGATCCAGAAAACATACTTCATACCCTGATCCTTAATGAAGTGGCAGAACTGAATTGCTGCAGAATGGATGGTGAACATTGTTTTTGTCTCCTGAAGCAATTAATTTCTCTGTTTGGGTGCAGTCTTTTCTTTCCCAAGTGCTGCAGACATCTTCCTGGTGCCTAAGGACAGGTTAAAAACGGTATTCAGCTATCCAGCCTGAATTTGGGAAGGAGTTAAGTGAAGAGAGAGCAGAGAGTGGGTGGATCACAGTTGTTTGTGAAGGATCCAAGGGTTTTAAAGGAATGGTGTAGTGTGGGAAATGAACAGGTCTTATTTTGCAGGTACAGATGCCTCTTTATGTCAAACTCTTCTCTGTGGTTGTTTTTTTCAGGTGATAGACTCATCAGATGTGGTTGTTCAAGTCCTTGATGCCAGGGATCCCATGGGTACTCGCTCCCCTCATGTGGAATCTTACCTTAAAAAGGAGAAACACTGGAAACATCTCATTTTTGTCCTGAACAAATGTGATCTTGTTCCTACCTGGGCCACTGTAAGCACAGTCCTGCCTGTTATTTTACTCCCTGGACCTTCTTTGTTCCTTTTGTCGCCTCTTGCTTTAATTCTGATGCCAGTCCTCATGCTGGTCTCAAAGCTATAATGTTAACTGGGTCAATGGGAACTCTTTGCTTGCCTGCTATAAAAGTAACAATTACCATGTAAATCTGTCCAAGTTTGGCTGAGTTGAGCAACATTCACCAGCCACAAATTCTCTACTTCCTCTGTCTGGATTTAACAGTTCAGCTGATGTCTCCAGAGTATGCTAAATGTTAGTCTGCCTAAGATCCATATCCACCACAGCTGGTTTGCTTTATGTTGTTAAACTAATTAGTTTTAGCCAGCAGTGAAGGCGTTTTTGGGAAACTGTCTCTTATAAAAACAACACTCAGGCTTTTGAGCTGCTGGGTTGGTTGAAATGTTTCAAAGGTCCTTACATAGCAATTCTCTTTGTTGCATTTGTGATGACCCAAGTGAAGGTGCTGTGTGCTGCTGCTCCTGAGCAGGTTGTTTCCTCCCCTCTACAGCACAGGCTCTCTAACCAAGTCACCTTTTCCTCTCCAGAAACGCTGGGTTGCTGTCCTTTCCCAGGAGTATCCAACTCTTGCTTTTCATGCCAGCCTCACAAACCCTTTTGGCAAAGGTGCTTTCATACAGCTCTTAAGGCAGTTTGGAAAGGTACAGAACAATGTGGGAGGTTTGGATTGTTGTTGGGTGGGTGTGGGGTGTTCAGTGTGGAGTGTTCTGTTAACACTTGGGTTCAGTATACTTTCCAATGGCTGCTCTGTCAGCAAACAACTCCCATCCATAAAGCTCCCTTCTTTGGACACAAAATGGAAAAGATTCCTTTAAGCATGTTGAAAGTGTTTGTTCAGCTGAGCAGATCCAAGGAAGAGAGGGTTTGAGCATCAGTCTCTCAGCCCTAAGAGTCTCCCATTGACACTCCTAGGTCTCATGTGAATGTGTAGGATAAAGGAGTGTGTTTCACAGCTGTTTGTCCTGCACTGTGCATGTCCTGCTAAGGTTATCCTCTCTTTAAATGTCTTTATTCTTCTAAAAGAGGCACCCTGTGTGGCCTTTTACATTAGTTCCTGTCTCTTCAAACCACATCTGCGTTCTGCCCCCAGCTACTGTTTGTATTTGCTTGGTTTCTCAGCCCAAGCACTTTCTACATAAGGCATTCACAAGTAATCTTAGAGCACCAAGAAATGCAAGGGGTTCACATCATCCTTTTGAAGCAGCAAATGCTTTCTTCAATAGTTGGGGTTCTTGGACAACAAGTTGGCTTCCCCCATATACATTTCTCCTGAAGGAAAACAGCTAGTCCCATGTGTTTTGACCTGGTGCTGTGGAGTCCCCTTTGCTTTCCAACAGAGCAGTAGCTGCTCAGATGTTTAGAGCTGTAGTAGTGATTCTGTCTTTCTCCATGAGGTATTAAAAAGATGGGCTATTTCTTGACAGTTACACTCTGACAAGAAACAGATCAGTGTGGGTTTCATCGGTTATCCCAACGTTGGCAAAAGCTCAGTCATCAACACCTTACGGTCTAAGAAGGTCTGCAATGTGGCACCTATTGCAGGGGAAACAAAGGTAGGAAGACATCCCTACATTAAAGATAAAAGTCAATTATGGAAGAGCATTGTCCAAGGCAGAATTCATGTCAGATTGTCTCAATGACATTTTCAGGTCTAGCAATCGAGCTGTACAGGCTGTGACACTCTGAGTCAGAGGGAGGAGTGGCTGATCAACAGTCTGTTGCTCTGAAGCACTGCTACTGGGAGCATTCCTGAGTTCCAGCTCTACTTGTGCTGTAGTTCAGTGTCTGTGCTCTCCTAAATTAAATGACTGGGTATATTTGTGCCCTCAGGCTCGGTCAGTGCTGGTTTTCTTACTCTGTTGTGATGGTAAACAAGAAGGCCAAGTCACAGAAGTCTCCTTTGCTAGCCTCTTCCTTTTACACTAAGGATCATGAAAGAGGAAAACCTACAATATTGGAGCCTGTCCTGAGTGTAATTTCCTCACTTGGGTCCTGTGAGTAGTTTGATACAAAGCCATAGGGATAGCAGTGGCTGATCCAGGAGGAGAAAGGTACAACTGTTCTTGGCCAGGAAACCAAAATACCAACTTCTATTCTGGTTTTGTATGTTAATACCAAGTTCCTCACAGGGCTTCTGTGTATTAGAACTGTGCATTGAAAAGCAGAACCATGAGGGCTGTGAGGAAGGAGATGACAGGGAGAACTGCTGATCTCTTACAGGTCTGGCAATACATCACCCTGATGCGACGGATCTTCCTCATCGACT
This sequence comes from Colius striatus, assembly GCF_028858725.1. NCBI lineage: Eukaryota > Metazoa > Chordata > Aves > Coliiformes > Coliidae > Colius > Colius striatus. The sequence goes on from NC_084782.1 coordinate 3,483,729, forward strand.
GCCCAGGGGTGGTTTATCCATCTGGAGACTCAGAAACAGACATTGTGCTGAAGGGAGTGGTATGTGTCTGCACTACATGCTGGATCATCTTTGCAGGGTTTAAAGAAAGGAATGCAGACTTTCCAAAAGGTTACTATTCCACCATTTGTTTTCAGGTTCAAGTTGAAAAGATTAAGAGTCCAGAAGATCATATTAGTGCTGTGCTGGAAAGAGCCAAACCAGAGTACATCAGAAAGACATACAAAATTGATTCCTGGCAGGATACAGAGGACTTCCTGGAGAAACTTGCTGCTAGGACTGGAAAACTGTTAAAGGTGAGACAACTTTCTGTATTTGCAGGCTGGAAGAGCACGTGGCCTGTTACTGGGCTGGTGAAATTGAATGTGTCTGTTGCTGACAGGTGGTAGAGGGCTGGTGTAGCCTGCAAATGTGGAGTAAATTGTTACTGGTTCTTTCAGGGTGGTGAGCCTGACTTGCAGACTGTGAGCAAGATGGTTCTCAATGACTGGCAGAGGGGCAGAATTCCATTCTTTGTGAAGCCACCCAATGCAGAAGCAGGTCCTCAGGTGAGAATGTGGTGCTTGTGCCTCTTGTCCCATATCATTCCATTTTCCTAGTTGTACTCGCTGTTGCTTTTCCCAGAGTGCCATGTCATTCAGGCTGTGCATGTCTGCCCAAGTCAGGTGATTCAGGTTGAATTTGGTGAGGAGCAGGTAGCCAATGCCCTTTATAGAGGTGTCTGAGCCATTTTACAGTCAGGGCTGCAGAAATGTCATTAATTATCACATCATTAGCCTGTCATCTTAGGTTTTTTCCAAAGAGATAAGATGGAAGTTGCTCTCAGAGATGATCTTTCAAACTCTGGATAATATATGTGTTATACTCTTTCTTGTAGCCTCCTGCACAGGAAGTAGCTCTGACATCAAGCCAAGATAATAATGAGGAACAAACCTCTGAGTTGGGAGCATCAAGTGTGGAACCAGCAGAAGAGAATAATAATACAGCCAGTGAAATGAAACAACTCATGTCCCACGTCAGGCAGAACTTTGGGAGGATTAATGTGGCACCTCAGTTCTCAGAAGAAGATCTGGTGCCTGTAGATGTGCCAGACTTTGATGAAACAGACAGTGATTCTTGTGGAGAGGAGGAGCAGGAAGCTGAGAAAGAGGAAAATGAGCCACATCAGGATTCAGTGGAGGAGGAAGCACCGTTGGCTGTACCCAGTGCCAGGGAGAGCTCAAAGGCTGTTCTTAAGGCTTTGGAGGACAAGATTGCAAAGTACAAAAAATTTCTGGATAAGGCCAAAGCCAAGAGATTCTCAGCCATAAGGTATCTGAATCTGCTCAGGGACTCAAATGTTTTGCTGGGAGGGGAAAGGGTAAATGCAATTCTGCTGTAGTTTCACTCCATTCATAACTTGTGTGGTTCCTTTGTGGTGCCACAGACAAGTTGTCACAGCTGATCTACTGTAGCCATAAGGAGTTGAGCTTTGGCTATGCAGCAGTTTAGTTTGGAGAGATTATTCCAAGTCTTTTTTTACCAGCATAAATAAAAATGTTCTCACTTAGCCTCTTCAGCTGTGGATTAGAAATGTATTGCCCTTGGGGTAGCAGTATTACATCCTTGGATGCTGAGTTCTTTCTTGAGCAATACCACAGCTAATGTCCTACCTGGGTATGGCAGCTGGGTCTCTGTCCTAGCTCATGCAGCAGGCCCAGTCTTAGCAAAGCTCACACACCATGAGAGGACTAAGATTTCCAAGTGAAATGTTGTATTTTGTCCTTTTCTGCAGCACACAAGCCCAGAAACTCCAGAGACAAGATTACAGTGGTTTGCTTTTTTAGCTGCAGAGGCTGGGGCTTTGTTGCTTGACAGGTTACTGAGATCTGCTGGAGACTGGTCACTTCTTGGAGATGGTTACACTTTGTGTAAAGACATTCTTTTATTGCTTACTTCATCTTTTGTAGAATCCCTAAGCAACTGAGTGAAAAAGTGTTTGCAAAATCCATGCAGAAGGCTGAAGAACCCAAAGAAACTGAAGAGAGAGGTAAACCAAGAATAGTTGATGTTCTTAATCTGTGTTTGGAAATCCTATAAGCAAGAGAAGAGAGAGAGTTTAGGGCAGAACCATTCATCAGCTCATGGCTGTAAGTGGTTTTTTCCTTAGAAGCTACTTAAATCTTTCCACAGGTAGCCTAAGGGCTGCCTGATGACCTTGCTGTAGCCCTTCTCATAAGACAGGTCCCTCTACTAGTGAGAGAGGGTGAAGACCAATGTTGCATTTTCAAAAGAATGGTGCTTCCAGGCATGTTGTAGTCAGAGAACTTCAGCTCCACATGGCATAGAGCACAGAAGGGAGTGGAAGGGATTTATAACAGTATAAAAAGCACAGAGATACTTGAAGCTCTAGACTTTCCTGTGGTGTTTTAAGAGTCTGTGGCTTCAATTTCCATAGTAAGTTTGATTAAAGGTAAAATTGTGTGGGAGAAGCCTATTCTGGCAAGGCTTTGGAACTCTTCTGGACTTGCATGGGGCTGGAAGCAATTGGCTTCTCAAGAGCAAGTGATTCTCTGATAAGGAACATGGATGTTATTTTGATAGAAGCTGTTAAAACATGACCAAAGGAATGCTGTGCTGAAGTGGATGGGATGCTGCCCCCAGGCCTAAGTTCTACAAGCAGATGGGTGCTTTGGAAGGTGCCTGAGTGTGTGATCTCTTCTGTTTGCAGGCAGCACAGAGAAGAAAAGAAAAAGGAAAGCAGAAAAGGATGATGATGATGATGAGCAGCCTTGCAAGAAACTTACATCCAAAGAGGTAAGTGTGGTTTCTTGTGGTACAACAGCTGAACAGGCTGGAGAGCTGGCTTTATTTATACACAGGTTGCCTGTTTTTACTTAAGAGCTTTGAGACTGGGCACTAGTAGGAGGGAGAGTGTGCAGGGACTGTGGCTGAAGTAGGGTGGGTGTGAACACTGGGTGACTTGCTGCTATGTGAGATGTGACAATAGTGTGTTCCAGCTGAGCAGGGACCTGTAAAACAGCCCAGCAGGTACCCACAACAGAGAGAGTGGTGAAGGGGAGAATCCTGTTGTGCTCCCAGTGTCAGTTTGCTGGCTGGTGCTAGTAAGAGAGCAGGGATCTAAGTGCTGGGAGATGGGAGAATTTGGGACTGCATGAGCAGCAGTATTCTGCCTTCAAAGAGAGCTGCTGCTTCCATTTTCTGTTTGTGTTAGTCAAGTCTAAACAATTCTTCTCAAATAACTGAAATACCAAGTGAAACATCCTGTCTGTAGCACTTGGAAAGTCACTTGTAAGCAGATGGGTGCAGTGGGGACTGGTGGGAGCGTTGCTGTGGACTGTTAGGTTGTCAGGAGCAGTGGAACACTGAGGTTATGAATGTTCCATCACATCTTGGGTTTAAAAACCTCTTGTGTGACTCTGCACATCAGGTTGCCTCTTGTATCTTGTTTACTGCTTTTGTAAAGGTGAAAGCAGATCTTCCTTTGTAACACTTGATGAGCGTTGGGTGGGTGAATTCCATAGACATGTCTCTATATTCACACCAGTAGTGCTGAGAATCCCTGATTTGGATAAAGGCACAAAGGGAACAACATTTGAAAGAATGCAAACAAGTTCAGGCTATGGCTAGTGGCTGCTAATGTGTGTGTGTGTGTGTGTTTGCAGAGAAGACGAGCTGAGAGGCAGCAGCGCTCCAAGAAAGTCGGAGTCCGGTATTATGAAACTCACAACGTGAAAAATAAGAATAAGAACAAGAAAAACCCTGGCTTGGAGGGACAAAGATCAAAGCACAACAAGTACAAACATAAGCAATAAGTGCTTATTCTATTAAATTTTACATAAAACAGCTCTAGTATGCAGTGGCTTCTCCTTTTAATATAAAACTTGCAGTTGCCGGTCCAAGCCCGGTTTGATTTGTCTGTCTCGTTCCCAGGAGTAGCATCTCACTCTTTGTTTCTGCATCATCTGAAAGTTCTTTATGCAGTTGGAGCTCATGGTATTTCCACATCACCAGCTAAGGCCAGTAAACACTGCCTTGGCAAAGCATGTGCTGAAGTGTTACTCGGTGCTGGTGGGTGGTTTTGTTCTGGAGAAGAGCTTTGTGGTGCTATTTCATATGGCCACAGTGAGTTATCTTTGCTGTGTCAGAGTGCTGTGTATGACCAGCTAGTTACACCTCAAGTGAAGATTTCATGAGGGTGAGGGAGCCCTGGCCCAGGCTGCCCAGGGAGGGTGTGGAGGCTTCTTCTCAAGAGGGCTTCAGAACCCACCTGGACACGTTCCTGTGTGACCTGATCTAGGTGGGAGCTGCTTTGGCAGGGGCTTGAGCTGGATGAGCTCTAAAGGTCCCTCCCAACCCCCACCATTCTGTGATTTGCTTCCACTGAGAAATGATTCTTAGAAAAGTGTCATAGCCCTTCCTTCCATTAGAAGTAGCCAAGTAGAGAGCTTTGGTGCTCATCTTACATTACTACCAATAGCCCTGACAAAGAATTCTGATGTGTGACAATACCAACTTGCTTTACCCTCCAAGTACCTGTCCAGGAGCTTACCTGCCACTTGATTCTTAGTCATGACTCTCAGATTTCTTGCAGACACTTCACAAACTGTTTCTGAATATTCTACAACATTTGCAAAGGAATAACAGTGCAGATACTTGCATGAGGAAAAAATGTTTGATAGTTTATTGCTTTGAAGGTCATCTGGTGTGTTACCAACAGACCAGCTTCAGACAGGCTCACTGCTCCAGTTGCTGGTGCTCAGACAGCATTGAGAGAGGATGCAGCAATAAAGGAATTTCAACTCTTCAAGAGAAAAAGCAAAAATGAAACCAATCCCTTTGCCTTCAGTTACTGGTAAGTGAGAGTTCAAAACTGGGTTATGAACACAAAGCTCGGTCAGTAATTGCACCTTTCTTGCAACTACCTGAAGGACAACACCACCACAATCTACTTATTTGATCCAATGATGCTTTCAAGTTGGGCCTGAAAAAGAAAGAAGACATTAGATTCAACCTAAAAAATCGACCCTTGTTGCTCTAAAGAGATAAAGTGTCTGGTAGATGTTCCAAGGGAGGAGCTGGGGGATGCTGCAATTCTTCAAGAGAAGCAAGCCAGGGCTTTTTTTTTTTCCCCCTGGCTGTTCCATTCCTTACTACATGTTTTATAAATTAGCTTTTCCTCCTTGGCATGCACCCTTGTTGCATTGTGAGAGGAGAGCTGGCCTTGGCTCCATACAATGAACAGCTCATTTCATAATGTAAAGCCTGGAAGAGGAAATTCAATAAAAGCTGTTGAAACAGTGGTCTGAATTCTCTGATTTCAGGCTGGATGATGTTAGCTAAATTAAATAGTTGGCTGTCTAGCATTTGGAATGCAAAACCTCTTGATTATGGGACGAAAGTAGCTGGGAACAGCAAGTTTATTCAGTTAGAGAGACAACTTGACGCCCAATTAGTAGATTGATCAGAGAGCTACCCATGCTTAGAGAGCCTGTAGTGCATGAAGCTTCCAGGGCTCTTGGACTCTCCTCTTCCTAGAGCTGCCATCAAAATAAACTACCAGAGTGGTGTATACACACAGCTGTTACAACACTTGTACTTCAAGGAAGAAGCATGGATTCAGTGGCAACATGTATTTATCTTACAGTTATTCCATACTGTACCCTAAAACATTTCAAGATGGCCTGAAGACATTAATGATTTGGGAAGGAGAAGGAAAGCAGCTCTGTGTAAAGGAAATGAGCTATAGCTGGACACATTCAACATTTGCAGTAACATTTAAAAGATGTGGGATTGCCTTCTCTCAGAAGAAAAGAGCAGAAGCTCTGTTTGCATCAAAGCACTGTGCACAAAATACCTCCTGTAACGATCAGCCTGGATGTATTCCTGTGGGACCTGGTCTAGGTGGGACCTGCTTTGGCAGGGGGGTTGGACTGGGTGATCTCTAAAGATCTCTTCTAACCCCTGTCATTCTATGATGCTGCATAAATACACACTTGTTCTTATCAGGTAGTATTTCAGCTTAAATGATGAGTCTTGTTGTCGGAGTCAATTTGAACAGCCAACAGCAGAGAAACAAAACATCATCTGCCTTCACTGCATTTGCTCTGTTGTAGGTGAGGAAGAATGATGGCTGTAACAGCCCTACAGTCCAGTTCTGCAGAAGCAGAGTCCTGGGGCATGGGGTAAGTGTGAGGCCTCTGCATTTGGGGTTCAGCTGCATGTGTCTGCTCTGCTCCAGCTGACTGACAAATTGCCATTTTCTGAGCCAATTCTGATCTCTCTCCATGGCAAAAACCTGAGTATGGCTGGAGTTGAGTTCATCTGACCTGCTGTTTGCATCAGCAGGTTCACTAGTAGTGACCAGTCACTGGCTGAGCAAGGAATTAGAATGCAGCAGCCAGAGCTTTCACATCTCCCTGAGACTTTTGTGACATGGAACCTCCCTGCACTGTGTATGTCAGGCTTCTGTGAGGAGAAAGTTATTTTTATCCCTTTCTAGTTGTAAAATGAGAAGTTTTACCATTAGGATTTGGAATTGGGCTTTTGTTACCTTCAGCTGTTGATTGGTTCGTTTCAGGAACTGAACCTCCTCGTTGTGCTTCTTTTCTTCTAGCTGTTGCCTTTCATGTTCACGTTTCTCAATGGCATCACATTTGGCTTTCTGTTCCTTCACTTGTCTTTCCAGCTCCTGCTTTTCCTCTTCCAGCTCTGCAATCTTGGAAAAGAGCACAGATCTCATTAGTGTTTACAAATATGTAAAGGGTGGGTGTGAGGAGGATGGAGCCAGGCTGTGCCCAGGGATGGCCAATGATAGGACAAGGGGCAACGGGTAGAAGCTGGAACAGAAGAGGTTCCAAAGAAAGACAAGGAAGAATTTCTTCCCTGCTGAGGTGAGGGAGCACTGGCAGGGGCTGCCCAGATGGGCTGTGGAGGCTCCTTCTCTGGAGACATTCAGACCCAGGTGGATGAGTCCCTGTGTGCCCTGCTCTAGGTGGTGCTGCTCTGGCAGGGGTTGCACTGGATGAGCTTTCCAGGTCCCTTCCAGCCCTTGAGACTCTGTGATTCTGTGTATTTGTTTGCTGATAATCCATTTTCAGTTACAATGGGACAAAATTTGTGTGGTGTACAGCCTTTAAAGTGTTCTTACAACAGCACATGGTTTGTGCAGTGCACTTGAGCCCTGGGAGAACAGTAAGGCCTTTACTGCCATCCAGTGGAAACAGAAATAATCGACTTGATATAAAACCGAATAAGCAATGCCCTCACGCTGTCTCAGGTGGAGAAAACATGGGGCTCACAGCCCAACTTACTCTTTTTTCCATGGCTGATTTGCCTTCCTCGGCCTGCAGTGCCTTCCTCATGCCAAAGGCAATGCTGCTCTCGTACAAGGTCTGATAAGCAGCGATTGTCATTTGGATTTCATCCCTGACCCGCAGCAGCAGCAGCCCTCGCTCGGCACAGTTGATCGTAGTTTCACGGATCAGTTCATCTTTAAAGAGAGGTTACAACAATCTGGTTAGAGCAGCTACTCTGCATGGCCCTGAGAATGCAGGACACACTGGGTGCAGAGCTTAGAATCATAGAATGGTGGGAGTTGGAAGGGATCTTTAGAGCTCATCCAGCCCAACCCCCCTGCAGAAGCAGATCCCACCTAGATCAGGTCACACAGGAACGTGTCCAAGTGGGTCTTGACCTCTAAGGAAGGAGCCTCCACACCCTCCCTGGGCAGCCTGGGCCAGGGCTCCCTCACCTCACACTGAAACAGTTTTTCCTTGTGTTTAAATGGAACTTTTTTGTGTTCCAGCTTCATCCCATCACCCCTTGTCCTGTTGCTAGATACCAGCAAATAAAGGGATGTCCCAACCTCCTGCCACCCACTAGCTACAGACTCATTAATATCAATGAGATTAGTACTTATATAAAAGTATTAATAGCTTAATATTAATGAGCTTGTGAATGGCTTGGTCAAAGCAACATGGATTTATTAGAGCCAGTCATCATTGTCTTTGCTTTTTGTTACGTTACAGCTGTAGCAGCAAGTGCTGGCAATTCAAAGCAAGTGGTGGTACACAGCTTGTGCTGACAAGGAGACTGTTGCACTAAAGCTGTAACAGCAAACACCTCAAGATTTGTAATGCCTTTTCTATTGCCAGGGCTGTCAGGCATTGGAACAGCTGCCCAGGGAGGGGCTGGAGTCACGACCCTGGAGGGGTTTCAGAGGTGGGTGGATGTTGCACTGAGGGAAATGGGCTGGGACAGAGGCTGCACCCCATGAGCTTAAAGGGCTCTTCCAGATGATTCTATGATTCTATAATGGAGAGCAGCCCTTGCCCTGCACCAGCCTCCATCAGGCTTGTCCTGTGGGCAGCAGGGCTGCCTTTAACCTTGCAGGAGGAGCAGGGAGAGGGACAGGGATGGTGGAGTCGCAGCCCGTGTGCGAGCAGGGGAGGAGCGATGCGGTGGGCGCTGACCGAAGCACTGCGAGAAGAGCTCCCTGCGCACGGGGCAGATGCCGGTTTCCCGCGCCTGCCGCTGCTGCAGCCGCAGGTCCAGCTGCTCCTGCAGCTGCACGACGTCCAGGCGTGTGCTGGGCGCGCTGGACACCTCCTGCACCCACAGCCGGTTGTCCTCTTCCCACTCCCTGCCGCGACAAGCACCAGCGTTAGCGGCCGTTCCGCGGGGCCCGCCGGGCGCTTCCAGGCGCGGGAGGGGATCCGGCCCTGCTCACCGCGGCGGCAGGATGGCGTTGAGAAGCTCCTGCGGCTGCTTGGCGGCGGCGGCCGTGCGGGGCGGCGGCGGGACGGGCCCCGGCGGGGCGGGCGGGGCGGGGATCCCCTTCAGCGGAGGGGCCTGTGGGGAGAGAGCAGAGCGCGGTGGGTCAGGGCGGTTCGCGGGAGCCCCGGCGCGGCTCTCCGGCCTCTCTCACCCCGGGGGACCGCTTCTCCGTGCGGCGGCTGACGAGCATGGGCGGGTTGTAGCGCAGCAGCGAGTCCGGCGGCGGGATCATGGCGGACGCGGCGGCGGTTGCCATGGCGGCGGTTGCCATGGCGGCGGCTCCTTCCCGCCCTCGGCCGCGGCCGTTTCCGCGCAGGCGCAGAAGCGCCTCCTGGCGGGTGCCGGAAGCGGGGCCCCGGCGGAAGCGCTTCGGGGCGGAAGCGGCGGCGGCGGCGCGCGCCGGGGCCTTTGTGGCGTCCGTCATGGAGGCGGCGGCCGAGCGGCGGCGGCGGCAGCGGCGGCGGGACGCGGCGGCGGCGAAGGCCGAGAGGCGCAGCCCCCGCCGCTCCGCCTCCCGCTCGGCGCGGGGCAGCCAGTCACCGCCGGCCGACGAGCGGCGGGGGCCGCGCCAGGGCAGCCGCGGCAGGAGCAGCAGGTAGGGCCGTGCTGGGCGGCTGTGGGCCCCGCGCTGCTCCCGGCCCGGCCCCGCCCCGCCGCTCACCGCCGCTCTCCTTGTTTTTAAGATCGCCCAAGAGGAAGAGTAAGTCCGGACGGAGGAGCCGGTCGCCGCGCGGCAGGAGGAGCCGCAGCCGGAGCCCGCACCACGCCGCCGTGAAGGTAAAGCAGGTAAATGGGGAGCGGCGAGGCGCGGCCCTTCCCGCCGAGGTGTGAGCGGGGCCCTGCGCGCTGCTGGGAGCTGCAGCGGCGGCGATTCTGCGAGATTCGCCCGTGTAAGGTACGGAAAAGGGCTCTTCACCCGGTAGTTGTACTCAGCCCTCATGGCCAAGAAGCCAACGGTATAGTGTGGGAAGCAAGTCGAGGGAGGTTCTTTTCCTGTTCTGTTCTGCCTTGGTGAGGCCTCATCGGGAGTCCTGTGTCCAGTTCTGGGCTCCCCAGCTCAAGAAAGAGACAGGGAACCGCTGGAGAGAGGCCAGTACAGGGCTACCAAGATGCTGAGGGGATGAAACGTGTGTGAGGAGGAAAGGCTGCGGGACCTGGGTCTGTTCAGCCTGGAGAAGAGAAGCCTCAGCTCAGGGGGCCCTGATCAATGGTGATCAGTCCCTACAGGGTGGGTGTCAGGAGGATGGGGACAGTGTTTATTGTGTGGTACCCAGTGCCAGGACAAGGGGTGATGGACATGAGCTGGGACACTAAAAAGTTCCACTTCAACACAAGGAGAAAGTCCTTTGGTGCTGAGGTGAGGGAGCCCTGGCCCAGGCTGCCCAGGGAGGGTGTGGAGGCTCCTTCTCAGGAGGTTTCCAAACCCACCTGGACACGTTCCTGTGCCCCTTAAGTGAGGGGAACCTGCTGTAGCAGGGGCTTGGACTAGATGATTTCTAGAGTTCCCTTCCAACCCCCACCATTGTGGGATCCATTGCAGGAGCGAGAGGATCATTGTCGACGAGGAAACGAGGAGCGAAAGCAGAGACACTCCTCAGAGCAAGAGCACAGGAGAGACAGAAGTGGTGACAGAGACAGAAGTGGTGACAGAGACAGACACAGAGACCATTCAGACAGAAGGAAGAATGTGAGTGAAAGACCAGGAATCCGAGGCCAGGAGCGGGACAGGGACGCTCAGAACATCCGCGAGCAGCAGGCAGAGAGGGAGCTCTACAACGAGAGAAGACGAGAGCACCGACAGAACAACGGAGGCGTTGAGCAGAACCCAGAACTGGGCCAATCTGATAACAAACCTCAAGAAAAAGCTGCTGTAAACAAAGAGAAGCCAAGCTTTGAACTGTCTGGTGCTCTCCTAGAGGACACCAACACCTTCCGTGGGGTTGTGATTAAGTACAGCGAGCCCCCCGAAGCTCGGATCCCCAAGAAGCGCTGGCGCCTTTACCCCTTCAAGAACGACGAGTTTCTGCCCGTGATGTACATCCACAGGCAGAGTGCTTATCTGCTGGGCAGGCACCGCAGGATCGCTGACATCCCCATCGACCACCCCTCCTGCTCCAAGCAGCACGCTGTGTTTCAGTACAGGTGAGTAGTGCTCTGCCTGCTGGGCACGTGGGATCCTTCAGCAGCTTCTGAAGGAAAGGAGTGTGGGCAGTGGGTTGAGGGAGGTTCTTCTTCTTCTTTGCTCTGCCATGCTGAGGTGTCATCTGGAGTCCTGGGGCCAGTTCTGGGCTCTCCAGCTCAAGACAGACAGGGAAGTGCTGGAGAGAGGCTAGTGCAGGGCTACAAAGATGCTGAGGGGATGGAACGTGTGTGAGGAGGAAAGGCTGCAGGGCCCTGGGGCTGTTCAGCCTGGAGAAGGCTGAGAGAGGATCTCATCAACACAAGAACCTAAAGGGTGGGTGTCAGGAGGATGGGGGGACATGTTTTTCCTGTCATGTTTAGTGACAGGACAAGGGGTGATGGGCATCAGCTGGAACACAAAGAGTCCCACTGAAACACAAAGAGAAAGTCCTTTGGTGCTGAGCTGAGGGAGCCCTGGCCCAGGCTGCCCAGGGAGGGTGTGGAGGCTCCTTCTCAGGAGGTTTCCAAACCCACCTGGGCACGTTCCTGTGCCCCCGGAATGAGGGGAACCTGCTGTAGCAGGGGGTTGGACTAGATGGTCTCTAAAGGTCACTTCCAACCCCCACCATTCTGGGATTCTGTGAAAAGACCAAGCAAACAGCCCCTGGATGTGCAGAGCTGAGAGATATGAGCTTGCTGTAAGTACATTAGAGGCAGGTGGAATTTATGTTTCATTGCTTAACATCATCCTAGCAGTGATTCCTCTCATTTCACCACAAGCAGCCTTTTAGTAAGACAAATAACACAGCAGGGTTAAACACAGAGCTGGGCCTGTGTGTGAGCTGGAATAAACTGGCAGGTGTAATTGGCAGTAAATGTATTTCAAGGAGAGGTTTCATTTCTTTGGTCTCTCACAACAAAGTCTGCTGCTCTCTGAAAGCAGCAGGGTGCTGCTGGAGACAAAGATGCTCTCTGAGACAACAACCATCTGTTCTGTGGTGGGAATTAACCATTCTGTAGCATCACAAGTTTTAGGTGGTGCTGCAGCCTGTCACAATCTGCATCTTCCATGGCCTCTCATAGAATCAGAGTGGTAGGGGTCGGAGGGAACCTTTAGAGACCATCCAGTCCAACCCCCCCCCCGTGAGATCATCCTCATTCAGCTCTCTGCAAGCACAGACAAGCACTAACTACACCCAGCCCTATTGGAAACCCTCCCTGCTCTTGGAGCCCTGTGGTCCATCCATCTCCCTGTTGTGGTTGAGTTGGGGGTGTGTTGTTTTGGCAGGCTGGTGGAGTACACTCGTGCTGACGGCACCGTGGGCCGTAGGGTGAAGCCCTACATCATCGACCTGGGCTCGGGCAACGGCACCTTCCTCAACAACCAGCGCATCGAGCCGCAGCGCTACTACGAACTGAAGGAGAAGGATGTGCTCAAGTTTGGCTTCAGCAGCAGGGAATATGTTCTTCTCCATGAATCCTCAGATAAATCTGAGGCCAACACAAAGGACGATGATGATGAGGAGGAGAAGGAGGAAGAGTCTGACAGTTAACAGACAGAGGAGGGAACTGGGGGCGGGGAGAGGGGAGAGAGGTTCTTTGCAGCTGGATGTGTGTTGGGATGTGAACGCTGGAGCATCACAGCACTGATGCCTCTTATTGCCTTAAAGTCCTTTTTCTGTTGCTGATCTGGTATAGTTTATTTTGGGGGACTTCAGTGATGATCCCATCTCTGCTGGTTTGGCATATCAGGAAAGACTGCAAGGCTGCTTTTCTCTTTTTGTTTCTCCTTTTCCCCCACCCCAACGAGGAGAAAAAGCACCTGGGTGGGACAGCTCTGAGGCTGGAAGTACTCCACACCCAACAAGGAGAAAAGCACCTGGATGGGACAGCTCTGAGGCTGGAAATACTCCACACCCAACAAGGAGAAAAGCACCTGGGTGGAACAGCTCTGAGGCTGGAAATACTCCACACCCAACAAGGAGAAAAGCACCTGGGTGGGACAGCTCTGAGGCTGGAAATACTCTACAAAGGTTGAAAAGGACTGTCCTCTTGTAGGAAATGCTAGAAAAAACACAGCTGGTGTATTTTAAGTTATTTTTTATTAACTGTTGTGTTACAGCCCTTTGAAAATGCCACTGAACTGAAATGTTAGTTAGGACATAACCTGGTGCATTTTGTGACCTGGCTCCTTTGGTAGAGTTTGCCAAATTCCTTTGCCTGGCATGAGTTCCAGACAGGTGAATTTCCCCAGCTGGCTGCTAAAAACACAGGAATGTTGCAAAGCCCCCTCTCTGTATTTGCATGTTTGGGGTAGTTAGTTTGCCTTGTGATCACTTTCAGTGCTGGAAAATGCTACTTGAAAGTCACGAGGGCCCTGAAAGTTACAAAGTGATCTGAAATCGAAGTGAAATGCTTCCTGGGGTCAGAGGTGAGGACACTGTGACTCAGGGGGGTGCTGCAGTTTGGGGTGATTCCCATACACCCCCCTGCCCCATGAGTACCATCCTGGATTTCTTTGTGTTACACATAAACACCTTTTTATGTGGTGACAGGTTTGAACCAGAGTTTGCACTATTTAAGTTCCCTTTTTATAAAGAAAACTCACCCAAGTCACCTGTTTAAAACATTCTCCTCCCCTGGGAAAGAAAACAGTGCTTTAGGAAGAGAGAAAACGACTCCACTGGCCTAAAGCACTTGCAGCTTGTGTATTTTTAGATGTTCTCCCCAGGGTTTGCTTTATGGTATAAGAAAAGTCTCTTTTTTTCCACCCTGTTCCCTGGGGGGCTGGGTGTTTGTCCTGTGCTCACAGGCAGCTCAGCCCCGCTGTGTATATACTGTGTTGTGTATTGGATGCACAGGCTGGGCTGTGGCTGGTGTAAATACAGGGCATTGCAGGAAGGGTTCAGGAGTTGAATGAGTTTTGACCCAGATGATCTCCTTTATATATACACTTAAAGGTTTTTAAATAAAGCATTTGTAAATTGAGCCCTCATTCCTTTGCAGTGGTGACACTTTGCTCTTTTTCTTCCCAGAAGAAAAGAGCTAGATGCACTTTCCCACTCGTTTCAATATTAAGGGCATCGAGTTTAACAGCACAGATGTGTGTGGTTGGGATCTGTGAGCAGCCCAGTGCTGTGGGGTGGGTTTGTGCCTCACCCTCTGCACACACCTCTCCCACCTGAGGGTAACCCAGGTTGCCTCTGTGCCCAGGCTGTTCCCCCCTTGCCCACAGGTTCTGATATAGGAAATCAGAACGAGTTTTGAGCCAGAGATGCTGAAGACTCTGGAAGGGCAGCTTCTCACCCCCCTAATGCTCACCCTGCAGAGCAGTCAGACCCCTGTCTCTGAACCCGGCTGAAAAACGGGTTGAACCACACAAGTGTGTGAAGTTGAACTGAGCTCTAAGTGGGGTTTCCACACAAACAGGAGGCCCGGGGTTGGGGGGCTCAAGGCCTCTCTGGGACCCTGCACTCCCACAGCTCTGTTTTGTCTGGTGAGCGTGGAGATTGGGGTGGCATCAGCATGCGGCTCCTCTGCCCTGCCAGGCCCATCCCTGCCCGGTACCGGGGAAGGGGCAGCGGGCTGAGGCTGGGGATGGTGGAAGCTGCCCTGCAGTGCTTCAACTGCCAGTTGCACCAGGGGAGGTTCAGGAGGAGGAATTTCTGTGCTGCCAGGGCTGTCAGGCATTGGAACAGCTGCCCAGGGAGCTGCTGGAGTCACCGTCCCTGGAGGGGTCTCAGAGCCGGGTGGGTGCTGCACTGAGGGCGATGGGCTGGGACAGAGGCTGCAATCGATGGGCTTAAAGGTCTCTTCCAGCTGAAACCATCCTGTGATTCTATAACCGAGGCCTCCACATTCATCACCTTCTTTCCAGCGCTGTGTCCACATGGCGGTGCCGAGACTCCCTCCCGGCCGGCTGCCACGGGACCGAGCGGCGGGGACGGAGCCCAGGGCGGAGCCGGGGCGGGGCGGGGAGCGGAGCGAGGGCCGGGCCGAGGCGGGGAGGAGCGGAGCGGAGCGAGGGCCGGGCCGAGGCGGGGAGGAGCGGAGCGGAGCAGGGGCCGGGGCGGGGAGCGGAGCGGAGCAGGGGCCGGGCCGGGGCGGGGCGGAGCGGAGCGAGGGCCGGGCCGAGGCGGGGAGGAGCGGAGCGGAGCGAGGGCCGGGGCGGGGCGGGGCGGGGAGCGGAGCGAGGGCCGGGCCGAGGCGGGGAGCGGAGCGGAGCGAGGGCCGGGGCGGGGCGGAGCGGAGCAGGGGCCGGGCCGGGCTCGGCGCTGCCCCCGGCGGCCCCTCCCGGCAGCGCAGCCGCCGCGTCCCGCCCGCCCCGCCCCGCCGCGCCCGGCCCGCGCAGGCCGCAGCCGCCGCCATGGCCGCGCTGCACGCCAAGGCCGGCGGCCCCCCGCAGATCCCCGACACCCGGCGGGAGCTGGCCGAGCTGGTGAAGCGCAAGCAGGAGCTGGCGGTGAGCGCCGGGGCCGGGGCGGCGGGGCCGGGGCGGCGGGGCCGGGGCGGGTGGCTGGGCCTGGGCCGCGGGGCGGGCGCGGGGCCGGGCCCGCTGCAGCTCCGTGCGTGCGCCGTGCCCGGCAGGAGACGCTGGCCAACCTGGAGCGGCAGATCTACGCCTTCGAGGGCAGCTACCTGGAGGACACGCAGATGTACGGGAACATCATCCGCGGCTGGGACCGCTACCTCACCAACCAGAAGTGAGTGCCGGCCCCTGCCCTGCCCGGCCCGGCCCGGCCCCGCCGTGTCCCGCATTGTCGCTTCTCTCTGTTCCAGGAACTCCAACAGCAAAAACGACCGGAGGAACCGCAAGTTCAAGGAGGCCGAGCGGCTCTTCAGCAAGTCTTCGGTCACCTCGGCAGCGGTGAGTGCCGGGCCGGACCCCGACGGGGCCGAGAAGGCGTTCCCTCTTGTGCCAGCCCCTGTCCCCTCTTTGTGCCCACCCCCGTCCCCTCCTTGTGCCAGCCCCTGTCCCCCCTTTGTGCCCACCCCCGTCCCCTCCTTGTGCCAGCCCCTGTCCCCATCCCAGCTGCCATCCCTCGGTGCTCCTCTCAGCAGCTGGTGCTGTGCCTGTCTCCTGGGCTGCTGCTGCAGGACCACTTTTCCATGTAAGCTCCTGTACCAGCCCCGTCCCCCCCAGACCCGAGCATCTGTCTTCATCACCCTCTCTCAGAAACCCTTTTCCCAGAGGGGGAAGAGGGAACCACTCCCCTGTGCCACACGCTTGTTGCTGCCATCCATGTCACCTCCTTTCTGCCCCTGCCCCCGTCCTGCCTGTGCCATGCTGCTGGTGGGTTGTGAGCCCTTGGAAGCAAAGGCCTGGTGTGTGTTTGTGAGGTGATCTCCGTGCTGTTGAGCGTTTGGGAGGCAGGCAGTGGATTCCTGCTCTCCTTACCCTCCCTCTCTGTTTTGCAGGCTGTCAGTGCATTAGCTGGAGTTCAGGACCAGCTCATCGAGAAGCGTAAGTCACTTGTTCGTTCCTCTCAGAGCTGGGGAGGCACCACACTTGTCCCCAGCCTTCAGCTCCAGCTCCAGCTGTCTGCATCCATGCTGGACTCACTGCTGCCAGGCCCAGGACTGCAGCTGCTCCTCTCTGTCCAGCCCTGAGAGCTCCCAGCTCCTCTTCCAGCTGCACTCAGCCGAGTGGCACTGGGAGAAACAGAAGCTGAGCTTCCTTCCTGGAGTAAACTGTTAAACTTAGCAAAGGTTTCTTGTGCATCAAACCTTATTCCACTGGATTTGATGCTTTTCTTTTGGAGGAAGAGGTTGGAGGAGCTGAAGTGACATGTGGCAGTTGGTGTGGCTGTTGGGCTGTTGCAAGTGGGGTGGGAGGATCCACTAGTTTGGTGATGGGTACCCCATGGGGTGCATCCTCACATGCTTCAGGGGCAGAGGAGGCAGCTTGCTGGCCTTCAGGAGCGAGGTTTCTCAGGTTCTCTGATGGACCTCCCGGTGCTTTGAGGCTCAGTGTGTCTCTGCTGCCCCTTGGACTGTTGCAGGGGGTTGTTTTCCTCCCTGCAGGGGCAGCCTGGGCTGGGAGCTGTGAGGAGGTAACCACTGCTCCTCTGTGTTTGTCACGCTCTAGGGGAGCCAGGGAGTGGCACAGAAAGTGACACTTCTCCAGACTTTCACAATCAGGAGAATGAGCCCAGCCAGGAGGATGCTGAGGAGCTGGATGGGTCTGTGCAAGGGGTGAAACCCCAGAAAGCTGCTTCCTCTACTTCTTCTGGGAGCCACCACAGCAGCCACAAAAAAAGGAAGAACAAAAATCGACACAGGTTAGTGGGAGCAGCAGCTGTCCTGGGCCTCCTGAAGGGATGGTGGGGAGGGGGGGTGGGATTTACTTTAATAAGGAACTAGAAACCAACAAAAGTAACTCAAGGAGGAGCAGCTCAGGCCATTTCTTTTGGTCCTTTTTCTGGGTTTGAGTTGGGTGCCCAGAGTGCTGACTCCAGCTGGACACAGCTGTGCTGCCAACACAGCTTTTCCCTTTCCTGTCTGCCCAGAGAGTAAATGTCTCTGCCTTCCAGTCACTGCACATTGCTTCTTGCAGAACCAAGGAAGACAGGAACCTTAGTGCTTTCTGTGGAGAAGGAGGGTGACAAAGCAGGTTGGAATGTTTTGGGGGTTGTTGGATGTTCCCAGTGTCTGCACCAAGATTCCCACCCCAAACCCTTCCAGCTGTCGTGTCCCACGCTCAGTCTGGTTGCCACATGGGTTGCTTTGTTGTGTTGACCTCCCAAGTGTTTGGTATTCAACCAAACTGAGGTTGATGTGAAGCAAAAGATTTCCTGAGCTCTTTCTGGGTGAATTTAGGTGAGAAGTTTCTGCCCCTTGAGTTCTGCCCCTAAGGTGTGATGGCTCAGAGGTCTCAAACCAGCTCCCTCTCGCAGCTCTGCTCTCCATGGCCCAAGGGAACCTCTTGCTTAACCCACCTCAGTGCCCCTCAGCAGGAGGAGTCCTGCAGCCCCAGGAGCTCAGCAGTCTGACAGTGCACTGTGGAGTCAGGCCCTAAGGGAGATAAGCTGCAGGAATCCCAGCTCTTGGAAAGAGGAGACAACTGCACCTCTGTGGAAGTGATGGCTGCCTAAAGAGTCTTAGAAGTAAAGGAGCTTTCAAAAATCATGTTCTTGGAGCTTGTTGGCTTTGTGTGTGGGTGAGCTTTCCTCTTCAAGGGACCTTCCCAGACAGTGAGAGGAGGGGAATGTTTTGAAGGGAAGTGGTAACATTTGACAGAGGTTGCTGGGTTGTTTGGGAGCTCCAGAGGCAGGTGGAGTGCTTGCAAAGCATCTCACTGCTGCTCCTTCAGTATGTTTGAGTCTTTACTGTGGCTTTAATTCTTAGATCAGAACGTTCTTTGCCAGCAGGGCAAACATCCTGAAGTACTGGATGTCTCTTTCACACAATCCCAGCATGGTGGGGTGGGAAGGGCCCTGCAGAGCTGCCCCAGCCCCTGCTCAAGCAGCTTCCCCTGGCTCAGGGGGCACAGGAACGTGTCCAGGGGGGTTGGAAACCTCCTGAGAAGGAGCCTCCACACCCTCCTGGGCAGCCTGGGCCAGGGCTCCCTCACCTCAGCACCAAAGGACTTTCTCCTTGTGTTGAAGTGGCTCTTCAGTGTCCCAGCTGATGCCCATCACCCCTTGTCCTGGCACTGGGGACAACAGGAGATTGGTTCACCCTGAGCTGGGACTCAGAGCAGTTCAAAACTCTTCCCCTGTAGACAACTGGAAAGAAGTTTAGGAGTAAGACAAGAAAGTACCTCTGTAAAGAGATTCAGAGAAGCAGCCTGATTGTGGAGCACCCCACTGAGCCTGGCAGCCAAACCATGCAGTGCAGACCTGGGGTGCAACAGCAGTGCTGGGAATCACACACAGCCCTTTGCTCCGCTCCACAACCGAGCTGTAGAGGCAGCACGTAGGAGGAAAGTGCCCTGCTGACAGGTTGTGTTGTCCTGGGCTTTCTGCTGTGTTCTTTCCACTGAAGCAGCTGGTGCTGGCTGCTCCTGGGGCAGTGTTGGACCTGAGGAGCCCTGGGCTGGGCTGGCAGCTCTTCCCACCCCGAGAGACACGGCAGTGTTAGGGAAAGGCCTTAGTGAGTGTGGCATTGGCTGCTCTGTGATGCTTAGCAGGGCCAGATAGATAATGAAGAGAGGTTTGTCTATAACAAAAGCTGTTAAAATTGTGCCTGTCATTAGTGACTGTCCCCTCAGCTTTGGCAGAAGAGATCAAATGCTTTTCAAGTACAGCTAGGTTAAAAAACCCCCCACCAACAGAGCAGTCCCAGAGCCGAGTGCTTTGCAATGCCCTGCTCCTTTGGAAGAGACCTGCCTGCCTGGTTCTTGAGTGTCACAGGATGGAAAAGGGAACAGTCCAAAGAAATGATGGTGTTTCTTTTTCTCCAGAAGCTCTTCTATTTGCCAGCAGAGGTTTGAGTCTGTGCACTTGGTGCTGAAGAAGCGAGAGGTGCTGGAAAGGGCCCCAGGGGGTGTGTGTGGACTCTGGGTTCTCTGCTTTGTGTGCCAGTGGGAGCAGAGTGGGAAGTTGGGTTCAGGTTGGGCAGGACTGGGGGAACAGGCACTTTAACTTTGACCAGGGAAGCAGGGGGAAGTCACAGTGTCAGTGGAAGTCATGCCCTGTTCCCTCTGAGACCACAGGAAGGCCCAGATGATTATCTTCTGTGTGCTCAGCAGTTTTCACTGCTAAAAACTATTTCAGGAGCAAACAATACTCTTTCCTCTTAGAGATCCAGTGCTGAAAAGCTACAAACTCCCAGGGATCTGATGCTCAAGAGGTCCCCAGCACACAGAGCTGGCAGCTTTGGGGCAATTGCTGTGGGGCTCTGCCAGGGTGGGAATGGCACCAAACCACAATTAGCTTTGGCTCAAGGAGGTGTTCTCCCTTTAGTGCCCTGAAGGAAGTGAGTGGAGGGGGATGTGTGTGTGTGTGTGTGTGTGTGTGTGTGTGTGTGGGCAGTGTGGGAGTGCTCCAGTGCAGAGCTGACCACTGAGCTCCCTGTGGCTCCTCTGCCTCACCAAGCTTTGCTTTGCTGTAACAATCAGTCCAAGCTGCCTCCTGCTGACCACCCTCCCCTTTGGGTTTGCAAGCAGATGGGTTCCTCTGTGCCCTTGTGCACCCCAGTAGCCCTTTCCAGCCCCTCAGCTCCCCATGGAAAACCACTCTGCCTCTGCTCTAACAGCTCTTTATTCCCAGAAGTGCAGCTGGGGAGGGGGACTCTGCATTGCCACATCTGGAGCACTTTTAGTGCCCAGCTCCCGGTCGCGGTATCTGAACAACTTTGTGCCATTCCAACTGTGCCTTGCCGACTGATTTCATGTCATTAGTGATCTCACTTAGGGTGGCTAATCAACTAATTGATTGAATTCCTTAGTATATTAATTTCTATTGCTTTCTTCCCTTTCAAATGCTGCCCCTCAGCCCGTCTGGCATGTTTGATTATGACTTTGAGTAAGTTGGACTTGAATTAGTACTTGTGCTGTGTTGTTAGTGTGTAGACACCGATGTGCCTTTTGAGACCTTTCTAACCCATAGTTTATCTGTTTAATTGTAGGTATGTATATTAGGTTAGGCTGGGAAGGTTTTTTTAAAAACAGAAAAACGTGATGGAGGTAACATTTTATTTAATAACTTCAGCCAAATCCAATTAACTTCACTCTTCTTTCCCCTCTCTGTTCCATATTTAAACAGCCCAAACTTTGTAACTCACCAAAACAACCCTCCCCACACCCTCTACTTTCAGTTTCAAAACTGATCCTTCTGGCTTTGCTTCTCTAAAGGAGATTATTTTAGTGTAGATACGGAGGTTTCCTCCTGGAAAGAAATAAACAATGTGATGAACTCAAGTGCTTTTGGACTCATTATCTAATCCCTGTCATCTGAACCTCCCCATCTCCCCTCTGAGTCAATAACCATCCTCACTATGTCTGAATAATTCCTCGTGGCACAGTTACACATCTAACAGCTTCCCATAGAGCATGCCTGTGTAACCTTGCATCTTGAAGCTGCATAACCTCCCTCTGATTTATACCCTTTGATTAACCCTCTGAGTGGATGGAAATTATTGCATCCCTTTTGGCAAATAAGACTCCACTCTCTCGTGTCTCTGCTGCTTTCTTGCCCAGTAAATGCTGGGCCAGTGATTTGGCTCAGCCAAATTGAGAATGTGGATTGAATTAACCAAATAGTCTTTGTTGTAGCCTGTGCCATATGCAGTAGCTGGTTCTTTGAACTCTAGTGTTGGTTTTAATGTATTGAAATGGACATTTCTCTTATCTTTCCAACCACAGGATTGATCTCAAGTTAAACAAAAAGCCAAGAGCCGTAAGTATCAGCTGCTCTGTCGTTGTTTTCCTTGCTCACCTCTAGACTGGAGTGGCTGGCTGCCTCCTGGGACATTTCCCTCCCTCTCTTGTAATTTAAGATCTTATTTGTCATGGTTGAGGAACAGTGTGGTATGAAACAAACACTGTCTTGTGGATTGAACAGTAAGTGAGCCCAGGTAGGCTGGTTAGGAAGAGAGGTCACACTGAAGCCCTGTGCACTTCTGTTTGGTTTGTGGCCTGTTACCTTGTCACCATCTGGAACATTCAAAGCCTCTGGTTTTGCTTGAAGTGTTCTCCAAGGGTCCTTTCATTGGAATGTTTAGCTACAAGACCAAAACCAAATCTCTTTTTCTGATCAGCCTGTGACTGATGGTTGGTAGAAAGGAGAGAAGGCTGAGGCTCCAGGCTCTGCAAACAGAACTAAGGGCAGAAGCTCACAATGTGCCTGTCCTTTCCTTTCTCTGCAGGACTACTAGATTCATCAGTGCTGATGCTTCTGGGATTTAGGTCTTCATGAATCTCCCCCCCCTGAGAAAACTGCCAGTGGCCTGAGTTCAGCAGCAGCTCCCAGGCAGGTGGCTGCAGATGGGGAGTGACTCGCTCCAAAGAACTTCAGTGGGGGGAAAGGGGGGGAGAAAAATCTTGGACCACGTTACTTCACATCATTTTTAAAGCACCTGAGTTGCAGGAAGCCTGAAGGTGTAGTAGCAGCAGTAATAGTCCTGAATTCCTGCCTGTTCTGTGCTTCCACCTCAGTCAGGAACTGCCCAGAACTGGCTGATGTTGCTGCTGCCACCCCCTGACACCTGCAAACCCCCAGACAGGGATTTCTTTTGCCACTGGAACTGGAGTGTGAGTCAGTGTGTCCCATCCATGTTGTCAGATGTAGACTCCTTTTGTTGCTGATGTCTAGCTTTGTAGTTTGGGGTTTGGTTTGGGCTTTGTTGCTGGTTGGTTGGTGTTTGTTTTTAAAGCCAAAGTGTATAGTTAACAGATGGACTCTGGGCTTTCTTTTGCTTTCATCCATGTAGAGTGGAAGGTTCTTCATTGTGTGGAACAGCTCCTTTGGGTTCTTCAGCAGAGAGGAAAGGTGATTAACCCTTTCCTCTCACTCATTTTAAACACCATCCCCTACAACTCATGCAGTGCTTTAGATGCAGGGAAGGCTGGAGCTCCAAGCCACGTGCTCTTTGCTGTCTTTGAGGTTGGGTGGATTCTCTTTTTAATACAAACTTCTGTCATTTGTACATAAACAATAAAGTTACATGTTTGTCTCTCTCTCTTCTGTTTTTCTTCAGTCCCAAATTTGACTCCTAGTGCTTTCTGTTCTCCCTCTGCTTTATAAGAACCTCCTTGGAATCCTTCTACTTCCCTGCAGTAGCTTTTCCTTGTCTCATGACCCTTAAGAGGTTGCCTTTGTGTTTTCTTTCCTCTGGTAGACATAACACAGAGTGCTTGAAAGGATTGCCAGGTACTAATCTCCAGCTGTGTTCAACTAATCCTGCTTCAAGGTAGGACTTGGATGTCAGTCAGTTCTTGCTGATGCTGGCAGAGTGCCTGCAGATAAGGCATGAGCAGTCTGAATTGCCACTGGGAAAGTACCCAGAGGGGTGAGTGTGAGGTGCTTTTCACAGTAGCCAGGTCAAGATAGCAGTGCTGCTGTTGCAATCAGTTTTGCTTTTCCCAGGGAGGTAAATTGTGCTGTGGTGCATTTGTGTCTCCTCAAACAGGGCTGATGGAGAGGCTGTGATGGGAGGGGTGGGATCTCCATCCCTGCAGCCCCCTCCACCTGCCCTTCATCAGCTGAGTGGTGATGCCGTTCTGCTGCCTTCCTGCTGCCTTCAGTTGTCTTCAGCTCTCCAGGCAACCCCCTCAGTGCAGAGCAGTACCTGAGTGTGAAGATAAATGTATAGCAGTGAAGTTCTCCCCTGCTCTCTTGTCTGGTTCAGGGCTCAAGGCAGCTCCATGTTCCATGGTGGGCTCTGGCTCATCCCACAGGCAGGTGGGGTGTAACAGCTCAGGGGAGGAGCAGCAAAGCTGTCCTACTTGGGTGTAGTTTGAGAGGTTAAATAGAGTGGGAGAGGTTGAAGATCTAAGAGCACAAACCCCTTGTGTTTAAGTAGAACTGTTTGTGTTCCAGCTGATGTCTCTCAGCCTTCTCTTCTCCAGGCTGAACAGTCCCAGCTCCCACAGCCTTTCCTCAGCAGAAAGCTGCTCCCCCAGAGTGCTGGAGCTGGCTGCTGCAGCCCAGCTCTGGCAGTTCTGCCTGAAACACCCATTTTATTTCTGAAGACTTCTCATTTTCTTCCTGAGCTGCTGCAGTGTCTGATGAGCCCCAGGACAGTCAGTACCTGCCCTTGGACACGGGTCAGAGTGAGCTGCCCAGGCTTTTCCCTGAAGGCTAAGCTAAAGGCAGTTAAATCCAAGTCCTTTGCTTGCAGGTGAATCCTGAGCAGAGCAAATAGGTGGCAGAGCAGCAGGAGGAACTCTAATGCCCTGCACAGCCTTGTCACCAAGAGGATGAGGCAGGAGGTTACTGGGTCAAGCAGCAGCTGAGAGCTGACAGCAGGAAGGTCAGTGTGTGGATGCAGCCAGCCTGGCTGCCAGCCCCTGCCCTGGCAGCAGCTCCATGACAGGCAGAAAATGTAAGTGAAGATGTAAGCAGGGCATGGGTGAGCCAGGAAGGAGCCTCAGCTGCTGCCCTGCCCAAGCACTGCAGGACACTGTGTTCTGTGTCCCTGGTATGTGGCTCCTTCCCAGTGCCAGCTGGGCCCTGCCTCATCCTGCCCATGGAGCAGAACTGGAGCCCTTTCCCAGAACAGGAACCAGCTGGGAGGCAGCTTGGGCTGAGCTGCTGCCTCCTGGGCTGAGCTGCTGCCTCCTGGGCTGCCCAGGGCAGGTCACAGCTGCTCTTTGCCTGGGGCTGTCTGGGGCCTGGATGGATTATCTCTGGGGAAGCCCAACCAGAAGCATCTTCTTGATCTGCTGCAACTTGCTGGGAGCTTCCAGGAGCAAGGAGGAAGGTCAGCAGCAGCTCTGGCTCACCTTGCACAAGCTGGATTCACTGGGGCCACAGCTGGATTGCAAAACCCAAGTGCTGCCCCATTTGCTTCCTTCTTGGCCAGATCAGTCACCTCCATCAGCTGCTCTGCAGATGTTGCAACTCTTAGTTGGCTCCTTGTGACAGCACTCAGGGGGGAACCAGCTCTCCTGGGGTGCCTGAGGGGTCCTCAGCCCCACAGAATGGCTCAGCCCTGGGACAAGCCAGAGCAAACTCGAGTCCCTCCTGCCCTCCTTCCAGCTGCTGCTCCCTGCAGGCTGGAGATTTCCCTTGGGGAGGGTGCAAAGAGCCCCTGAGCACATGGCTGAGGGGCTGTCAGGGGCTGCCCCTCATGCTCCTGTGGCCCTGAGAGCTGGCTTCCAGCACAAAGGCTTTTCTGGGCCTCCTTTCATTCTGGTTTTGTTGCCAGCACCCTGCAGCCCTGTCTGCTGCTGCTTGGGGAATGAACACAGCACTGTGCAATGGCTGCTGTGACTCTGGGGCTGCTGCTGGCCCAAGGCCTTGGAGAGCAGAGGAAAACCAGCCCCCTCAGCCTCTGTGGCCACTCCAGGGACAGGCTGCTGCTGTGAGCAGGGACCCAGCAGGGATTGTTCCTCCCAACATGCCCAAGCAGCACCTCACATGTCAGGGAACTGACGCAATGCAAATAACAGCAGCCTGACTCATCCTGCACCAACCTGGCTCCTGCACACGGTGTTAGAGGTGGGGGAAGCCCCACACTGCTTAGAAATGCCTGAAGAAATCAAGTCCTCCAAAGTCCTGCTGCAGCAAAAGCCCAACCTCAAACTGACCATCCCCCCTCATGCAGGAGTCACAGCCCTGGCTGTGCTGAGGCCTCTGAGCAGGGCAGCAGCAATGGGACACAGCTCAGCTCTGCAGACACCATCCCCAGGGCTGGGCTGGAAATCCCCTCCCAGCCCCACTGAGAGCAGCACAGGGTTTAGGAGGTGGAGGGTGAGCTCAAGCAGCATTAGGGACACTCACCAGCTCCTCCCCCAGGAGCAGCCCCCTGCTGCAGCCCTCAGTGAGGCAACAGCAGCCTCACAGCCTGTGGAAACCTTTCCCCCAGGCCAGCACACCATGCAAATGCTCCTGACCTATTGCTCAAGCAGACGCTGTACTTGATCCAAAGCTTTTGTGCAATGTGGCCCTTGGGGGTGGCAGCTGGGCCCAGGAACATGGGGCTGCTGCTGCTCACTGCTGCAGTGAGGCCTTTGGATCCCAGCATGGTGGGGGCTGGAGGGGCCCTGCAAAGCTGCTGCAGCCCCAGCCCCTGCTAAAGCAGGTTCCCCTGGCTCAGGGGGCACAGGAATGTGTCCAGGTGGGGCTGGAGACCTCCTGAGAAGGAGCCTCCACACCCTCCCTGGGCAGCCTGGGCCAGGGCTCCCTCCCCTCAGCACCAAAGGACTTGATCCTTGTGTTGAAGTGGCTCTTTAGTGTCCCAGCTGATGCCCATCACCCCTTGTCCTGGCACTGGGCACTACAGAAAAAGTATTTCCCCATCCTCTCTGATCCAGCCACAGCTTCTCTCACCTGAGCAGAGGCAGAACCATCCCCTGCAGAGCACCACAGAGCAGCCTGAACACAGTGGTTTGATGTTGAATCAGCTTCCCTGGGAGCCTGGGCTGTCCCATCCCACATGGCAGCACACACAGCGGCACAACAGCCCCTTCCCCACAGCCTCCAGGAGCCCTGAGGCAGGTCCCAGCCTCTGGAAATGCCTTCAAACACTGAGAGTGGAGTTAGGCACATCTGGAAATCCCCTGATGGGAGGGAACAAGATGGGTTCAGTCAGCAAAGCAGGACAGGAGGCAGCTGGGGCAGGGGAGGGAGCCCAGGAGGAGTAGAGCCTGTGCCCACTGGCTCCTGTGAGGGAATGAGAGCTCAGAGTCTGGTTTTGGGCTGGGATTTCTAGCAGCACACACCTCAGCAGCTTTTGGGAATAACTGACCAGCTTTGAGCATCCCAAACAGCTCCATGTGCCACCATGACTGCTGCTGCAATAGCAAGAGAGCTGCTGGCACCAGCTCTTCCTTTCCTGGTCAGGGTGGTGAACCTCTGGGGTTTTGCACAGGATGCTCAGTGTATCAGTCCAGCTTTAAGGGTAGCAAATAGAAACATTTCCCCCCAACACACATCTACACAACCTGCAAAACTAAAGCTGTCTCTTGAGGTGTGTCACAGGAGGATCAGCCTTGGAATCCTGCAGCACTCTGCAACTGGAGACCCCACAATGAACAGCACTTGGTTAAAAGGTCTGATCAAGTCCAGGAGGCATCACCATGACACACACCCAGGGCACATGAGCTTCCTGACCCTTCAGATGTTCCTCTCCCACAGCCCATCAATGACCTTCCAAGCTGTGGAGTTGCAGGTTTGTTTGAGACAAATCACCGTGTCCAGGAGCACCTACTGCCCTTGTTTGTGATTAACTGCAAACAGCCACTGCCCAGGATGAAATTAAGAGCACCACTTTGAATAAAGACCATAAAGTTATTTGACAAGGCAGATGAGAACAGGCTGTGCTGCAGCAGAGCAGATGGGAGGGGGAAGATCCTGTCACTGCAGTGCAAGTGCTGATGTTCCTACTGCATTTCCTTCCCTGTTCAGAACAGCTTTGGAGCAAAGGCAGCTAACACCCAGCTCAACATCTGACACACATGTGCTGTGACTGGGAAGAAGAACCTCTAATCCAGAGCATCCTGGGGAACTGCCCAACTTGAGCACAGTCTGCACTCTTTGCTCCAAAAATACTGAGTGTGCTGTGCTTCAGCTCCTGAGGCACATGGCACCACACTCCCTGCCCCCCTCCTGCCACATCCCCTGGGCACTGGGCTGCCTGCAGTGATGCCAAGCAAACAGCACATGGTGTTACCTGCTGCAGCAGCTGGGAGCAATTTGCCTTTCTGGAGCTGTCACCCTGCAGCAATGAAGGAGCTTCTCAGCATCCAGCCACGGGAACGTCGCTGGACTGAGTACAGAGACCTGGCAAAGCACCCCCAGGGAGGGAGGATGGTTTCTCTGACTTTGTTGGAAAGAGAACCAAAAATGCTGCATGGTCTTTGAAAAGAACCCCCCAGAGACCAAATCCTTCAACTCAGCAGTTTTTATTTATAGCACAGAAGCTCTTCCTTTCACACAGCCACCTCCTCTCAGGCCATGAACTGCAGAACGAGACAGGGTTCAGCAAAATGTCAGCTCGTGAGTGTGAAATAACCTTCTGATTGCAAGGGAAGAAGCACACATCAGCATTCCACCAGGAAAGCAAACCAAACCAAGACACACTATGCCAAGTAACACAATGGCTGAGTCAAGAATGGTGCTCATTAAAACCAGCAGCAGGCAGCAAGTTGCTGGACAAGAACATTACACCCCATCTCTTTTTATTCCCCCTCCTGTTAACTCACAACCATGCAAAGTATCAGGTTACTTAAAAATTAAGAAGCATTTTGCTTACTAACATGAAACATTACTAGTTTGTAATGTATCATAATTAACCAGGTATACAGGTTTCTGTGTCCCTGTGGTTTTCATGGCACATGGTGCCAGTCTGGGAAGGTCACTCCATGGAGGGGAAAAAAGCAGTGACAGACAAACCCCTCCCTGAGAAGGGCTCTCAAACAGCTCTATTCCACTTCTCCCCCCCTTCAGGATCTGCCACTCAAGGACCTTGGTTTAACCACAAGATGGACATATTTAAAATACCATAACACACACACAGATACAATGTGTATCAACAAATCAACTGCTTCTGGCCTGGGAGTGCAAGAAACACCTTGGCATCCTAAGCACAGTGACGTTCCAGGACCAGAACCAATTCCTACAGCAACTGGGTTTGTCTATTTCAAATCTGTTACAGTATCTACAGTAAAAAAACAACCCACCACCCCACTCTCTTACAGAGTGAGAGGCAATGAAAGGGGAACAGTCTTACCAAGTAAGTCTTAGTTTACATTTTTGGATGCTGCTGGGGTTTGACAGAGCTGAATGGGACAGGAAAACATTGGTTAAGGAGGGAGGTGAAGCAACAGCTTTAGAGAGAAATATACCTGAGCATCCTCAGGAACAGCACTGGCAGCAGTGACTACAGCTGTTCTAATGAATGCTTAAAGCTATTGCTGTCTGAAGACAAAAGGCACAAGATCATAGGTACTCCTGCCAGTGCTGTACAGAGCCTGGGAGAGGTCACCAGGCCAAGGCAACGCTTCTGAGCGGCACCAACACTGTGGCCACCTCTCTCTTTCAACAGCTGCACTTTGCAGCAAGTGCCAAAACACAGCTCACGTGCAGCTTTGGAGCAGGGTCAGTGTCCTGAGAGGGTTGCACACCCAGCTCCTCTCATTTCTGGGAGCTGAGCAGCTTACTAAGCACTTGTGGTACAGGCTGGGGAGTGACCTCATCTCAGGAAGGTGTGCTGGGCTGGGAGGGTCATGGGAAGCATCACTAGAGAAGGGCACCTATAAAACCAAGTTAAAAGTCAGCTAGACTTTCATTCTAGACTTCTAAGCCAACATTTTCCACAGACCTGCATGGTAGGACTTGGTGCAGAGGCTTCAGTTAAGAGCTAAGAATTGCATTCCAGCCTCCACAGATAGGTCTCCTGGCACTGCAGAGGTAGTGCCCTCATCTTCCACAAGCTCCCAAGTCCTCCCTCCCTATGCCCGACTATACAGCAGGGTCTCCCCAAAGCCAAAGCTCCTGGGAGGTCAGACATAGGCAGTTCTAACTGCAGGGATTTAGGGTGTGTCTGACACCACACAATCCCAAAGCCTTGCTCTGAAGCTGCTGCTTCTGTTCAGCACCTCAACAGCCTCTGGGGAAAAAAAGGAGCCCCAGAGTGCTCTTGCCTCACACCAGAGCATACCACATGTGGTATCCAGCCTCCAACTGGAGCCTGGTACTTCCAGGGAATAAGGAGCAGCCCTCAGAAGGCACCTGTGGCACACACCATCCCTCGAGCTCTTCACATGCCTGGCTGCCCCCTTGGCACCTGCCTCAGATACCTGGATTCTGAGACTTGTAGGTCAGTATCTCTGCAGCGAGCCTCTGGGGATCCAGGAGCCGAGGGAAGCGGCTCATCACAGCATCGACTAAATGGGGATGGAATATGCCACAGAGCTTGACGTGCACATTGGCCCGCTCCTCAGCAAACTGGTCAGGCACAGCCCACTGGCAGGAGTCCCCATAGGCTGCCCCTGGGCTCCTCTGCACTGAGTGAGGGTCTCGTGCAGGGGCAGCTCTCAAGGGAGGTGCTGGCAGCTGGTAGGGCTCAGACCAGTACTCGCGGGCGCGGGGTGGCGCGGGGGCGCTGAACTCGCTGGGCAGGCTGTACTGCCCGGTGCTGCCCATGGGCACGCCGTAGCCTGGGAAGGAGGGAGGTGGTCCTGAGGGAGACATCTCAGGGCTGTATGGCAAAAAGCCAGCACCAGAGGAAGATGATTTGTGGGAGCCAAGCTTGTAAGAGACCAGACCGTTCTGTTCTAAGCTGGGGGAATGGGAGTAGAGGGGTCTCTGGCGGCCGCAGGTGCAGACGGACACCTGATCCACACGGGAATGGTCACAGTGACTGGGAGCTCTGTAAGGCCACATGTTCTCCAGCTGGTTCTCCAGAGACCCAATGCCTGAGTCGAGATGCTCCTGAGAGATATAAGACAGAGAGTCCATGTGTGGCTGCTGGTACTTGTCAGAGGACCTGTGGCTCCCACTGGGCGGAGGTACAGCGCCCGACACGCAGCCTTTGACGTGAAGCGGAACATCGCTGGGCTTTGCTTTGTGAGTCAAGCTTTTCCTCTCTGCAGAGACCTTCTGCAAAGAGCTTTTATCACTCTCTGTGGGCACAGAGCACGAGAGCTCTGGCTGGGAACCTCTTTTGCCCTTTTTCTCCTCCTTGGCACCGGTACTTCTGGTAGGAGACAACCTGGCATTGGCTCGGAGTTCATCAGCTAACGAGCGCTGGGGCTGATTAATCCTTTCAGGGTGGTAGAACTTACACTTAATTCCATAAGTGCATTTCTTCCCTGCAAGGAAAGGCAGAGCATGGAATGAGCACAGAATGAGCAGCTGAATTTTGCTAAGTGTATCAGTTTCACAAGGACAGACACCTGAGTCCTCAAGCTTAGGTCTTACCATAAGGGCACTGCTGCTTCTTGTGCTCTGGCACCACAGGTTTCTTCCTGAGGAAGTTATCCAGGCTGGGTCCATGTCTCCCCAAGGGATCATCTGGAGGCATAAACCTGAAGAAAAATAACCCCCTATCAGAAGCAGTTCACTTGCAGGGTTTCATTTCTTCTCAAAGTCATCCATTTCACTGAGAGCTGAGCCCTCTCTCCTTTCACTGCAGAGGTGACACTCCTGTCACTGGGTAAAGCCCAGCAGGAAACATTTCGCTTCAGGCACAAAAGTGGTTTTATGCTCTGCTGCTGACCAGGATTAGCACTTGCTGCTGGGCCTGCTAATGATTGTCCTGTGAGGAAATCAAGCCCTGGAGGTCTCCTAGAACTCCACTGCAGCAGAACTCCCAGCTCCAAAGCATGAGCACCTATTGAGAACTCCAGTTCCTTACCCCTTTGTACCTTGCCTCAGCTGGGCAGCTCTTCTCACCACAGCTCTTGCTACAAAAACTATCTCTATGGGATTCCTTCTTCATTCTGCACCAGCATTTTGCTCTTTCCATGCATCACTTGCTACTGCTCTGTTTAAACAAGACAGCATGCTCACTCCAGTGTCCTGGTTGCAGCTGGGATAGTTAATCTCATCCCAGTAGCTGCTCCAGGGCTCTGTTTTGGCTTTATGCTGGAGAGTGTTGATAACAGAGGGATGTTTGGTTATTGCTGAGCAGTGCTGTACAGTAACAAGGCCCTTTCTTCTTCTCACTCTGCCCACCAGTGTCTGGACTGGGGCAGGGAGGAGGCCAATGTGTGCACAAGGAGCTGGGAGGGAGCATGGCCAGCACAGCTGACCCCAACTAGCCCCAGGGCTAGTCCAGAGCACAGGGCATCATGCCCAGTATAGAAACTGGGGAGAGTTGGCAGAGCAGTGCTGGGGCATCAGCCAGCAAGTGGGGATCAATGGCATTTTGCAGCACTTGGTTTTGGGTTTTTCCTTCCTCTTGGGTTTTGTTTTCCTTAATTATTACCTTTCATTCTTCTTACTGTTAGTGTACTTCTAGTTACTATACACACTCTTAATTCCCAAGCCTTGATCTCTTCCACTTCCCTCTCCATCCCACAGCAAGAGGGTGAGCAACTGTGTGTGGGGTTTTGTTGCCAGCTCAGCTTGAACCACAAACACCCAGCCCCGTTTGTAAAAGCAAAGGAGGAATGGAAACATACTTGTCATTGACAAAGGAATACATCAGCAGCCGCTCCTCGATGAATTTCTTCCACTCAGGCCTCTCGTTCTGCAGGTCCCTGTAAGTGTCATTGGACACCACGATGCCATCAGACTCGTGGGCCAGCTTCACGATGAACCTGTCGTCGTAGCACACCACACGTTTGCCTCCGACCCTCCTGGAAGGGGTGAACACCAGGATTTTCTTCTTCTCAAGGTCACGGAGAATGTACTGGTCTAAAACAAACACAACTGTGAGCACACTTCCACAGCCCAAAGGCCTTCCCACAAAGAAACAAGTGATACAATTGACATGAAGTCGTTTCATCTCTCCACAGCCCAGCCTGTGTTCTCATCTCTCCATCGAGCAGGATGCTCCTACCCTGCATCTGAGAACACTCAGAGTCATAAAGGTTGGAAAAGACCTTTAAGACAAGTCCAACCTCTCACACTGCCAAACCCATCACTGAACCAAACCAGCACTTCAGCTCTGCATCTTCTAATTGCCAGAGCACAGCACGGAGACAGCTGGAACACGGCAAGTCCCAGCCACAGACTCCTGTGCAGCCAGAAGTGTGACTGGCAGGTCAGCCAGTACCTTCTGTAGTGCCACAGTGCATGCAGAGATTTCTGAGCAGAGTTACTTGGCAATCTCAGCTGTTTGCCAGTCCAGAGCCAACTCCCCTCGATTTGAGCATCTGACTAAAGTCACACCAAGCTTTAACTTTAGCATGTAGAGATTTTGTACAGTCTACAGGGTCAGATACATAACAGGAAGGTGTGTCCCTGAAAGAGGGGGGGAAAAATTCAAGTAATAACAGACAAGAAGTTAGGAAGCAGAGATTATTTGTTCTCTGCCCTTACTCCAGCTGATCCAGGCAAGAACTTGCTTAGGGGAGAAGTTAATGACTAATTCTCACCCATCAGCTCAGCTCACTGCATCTCCTACTAACCACTCACATCTCCCATTCAGAAGTTAATGGCTAACTAGCCAGAACTTTGCAAGCTCATTAAGTGACAAGGCAGTAAGCTTGAAAAGCTACTTTTGGTTTTGATATTTCCACACCTGTTATAAGCACATCTGGTCGTGGCTGCTCCTTCCTCCAAGATGGCACAAAGACTGTAATATCCTTGTGTCCCCTGTCCCAGAACCACTGGACAGCCAGAAGGATGCCTCTGCAGGAGAACACTTCTTTATTTCCATGGCTGCACCAAAGGAGAAAGTGAAGGATTTTGACAGTCAGGTTATGTAGAGAGTACTCAGGCAATACACTAAGCAAAGGGATCAGCAGCTCAGACAAACCTTCAGTGAAGAAGTGCTCAGAGTAGCAGAATTCATTGCTCCTCTTGTGTAAATAACACTTTTCTATAATGACTTGTATATTTATGAATACAAACTAGTGACAGAGAACCTCTCTAATAAATAACTTCACAGAATCACTACATCTTTTAGCACCTCTGTATACCAATAAATACCCAAATCCACGCTGGCAGGGGGAGAGGAGCTGCAACTGCTGCAGCTGCTCTGAAACAGAGCCTATGCTTCATGGACTCTACACCTTTATTTTTAGCCCCGAGTACAACGTGATCTTGAACACCCTTTGTCCTATTCTGCCAGCTAATGCCAGTGGTTAACCTCCACCAGCACAAACTGCACCCTCACCAGCTGCTTTGCCTGTAAAGTTAAGGCAAACATGACACTTTATGCACTCAAGGGCATCAGCACTGAGGAAAGACCCTTCTCCACTCTATTAGGGCCCCCCCAAAAAGTTACAGACATGCTATTTGCACAGAAGAGGAACATTTCCTGGTAACAGGATCAGTGCTGCATGTCATAACAGCACTTGGCAGTGTGAGAGCATAGTTTGACAACAGCTCAGAAGCTACATCCCAACACAAAAAGCTGCTGCTTAATTATTCATTAGGTCACACTGATACATTTCCAGGACTTCTAAGAGGAAACTACCACTCCTGGTTTATGAGTGCCAGTATTTACAGTGCAATCAGCCCTTCTGGTGATAATGGCTCTGGCAAACCTTCAACATTTCTGTATTACAGCCCAATTTGTCATTCTAGGGATGTAATAGCCTGCCTCTCACCATGCCACTCTGCTAAGACGGAACTACACTGAAGATAACTGGACTCATAACTCAGGGAGATTTTCCCCCACCTGGGCACTATCTCTTAACTCTTTCCATCTACATTTGAATGACATTTCGACTCCCACCACCACTTAATGTGCCAGTGAACTCCTCCAGTAAGGAATTACCAGGGAGCTCACTACACCCCAGCAGAGGCATTGCTAGGAAGTGCTATTACTGTAGCACAACCTAGAAACAAACTATTTCTCCTCCTGTCCTCGTCCTTCTTTGAGACTATTAAGAAAACTGAAGCGTTGTACCCAAACACTTACTGTAAGAGAGCCACACATTTGGCAACAAGACTAATACCTGACATGTTTTGCTTAGGAATCCCAGATTACAGGAGGGTTGACATTAACAAACAGAAGAATGATGCTCTAAAAACTATCTCCAGTGTAAGATTGGTTTTGCTACAGATAAACAGACTCAGGTTACTCCAATCTTTTAGAGCTAAATGCAAAACAGCAGAGATCTTTGAGCCCCTGCTACCAACCTCAAGTCTACAGAAGGTATCTAATTGGGCTGATCTGATTTGGCAGCAGCCAAGGAAAAAATCCCTTAGAAGGAAGTAAAAGCTAATTTCCACTACGATTTGCATATGTTTGTCAAGAGCTGTTGAGGGAGGCTGCGGTACAGACTGCAAATGAATCAGCAGGGAACATCACACCATCAATACAGGAAGTTTCAGAATGGAATTCCCCTTCTAGCAAATCGCTTAAAAAAAGCCAGACTGCTTTTTCTCACGTCAAACACTGTCCTGGGCAGCTTTAGCACTGCCTGGCCAGCCCTGATCTCATTTGCTGGGATTTCACCTGCGCTATTTGGGATAAGTTTCATGGGCAAGAGGCTCCTCGTTTCAAAACCACAACCAGTTGTGTTGATAAAGCCTTATCTAAAGTAAACTCTGCTGCAAGCCTCACACCGAGCAGCCCAGGTCTCACAATGGACCCTTTTCCTCGTGGGACTGCAGGGCTGAGGGAGCACCAGCTCTCCTGCAGACACCCAGGTCACATCATCAGCTCCAGATTCTGCTCAGAATCCTTATTTGCCCCGGGACTCTCAGACTCTACCCCATCTTTTTCAGGGTGGTTCTCAGAACTGTCAACCACAGCTTAGAAAGCCACACCTGCAAACAAATCTCCACACAGCACTTTCACCTCAGACAAAGCCTACAGGAACGTACAAAGGAGCTCTGTGAGTGCCCAGGTTTGTTTTTTATGCATTAGTCTATGTACACAAACACACACTCCAGGACCCATTAAGCTAAAACACAGCTGAAGGAGCTTCTGAACTGAGCCTGATTCAGAAAACCTGGGGCAGGCAATGCTCACTATGGTGAGGAACAAAAGCCAAGGTGAAGGTAGAGACATCAGGCCAATAGATATCCAGCCCAGAGGCTGTGGGTGCTCCATGGCTAGCAGGGGCTCCTGGCCACCCAAGTTTCTGCTCCCACCCCAGCAGCTCCACTGCCTCTGGCTGTGGGGTCTGACAGGACCTGTGCCATCAGCACCAGAACAGCCGAGGTGCTGAGGATGAGGCACTGCCCTGCCTGGCCAACACCACACACTGAAACCCTTTTGACACCTCACCCTTTCTCCAGACAGGAGGGAAATTCAGCAAAACACAAGAGCCACAGTTTAGAGACTGGTCTCCAAACGCTACATTACAAACTCTTCCCTCATTAAACCTGTCATTACCGATTGAGCAACTTCCTGCTACAGAAACTTACATAAAGCCCTTAGGTAAGAGGACAACCTCTCTTCAGTTATCCTCCCCATAAGTGAGGAAACAGAAGGAAGTGTCTTCATTTCCCAGCACACACACCTGGTCCTGTCAGAGCCCTGTGACCACCGGCTCTGCGCTGCCCGAGCCCGCTGGCAGCAGAGGCCGGCAAGGCCGACGGCATCTGACGCTCATCCCCACCAGAGCTGGAAAGTATTACCAAGCACTCCCAGGACATCCAGCGGTGGCTGTTTGCACTGAGAAACCCCAGAGGGTTTTTTGTTGGACGCCAAGCTCACCACAGAGGTCATGGAAACCCAGCACCTCAGCGGGCCAGGGCCACGCAGAGAGCCCGTCCGTGCCCACCCAGCGCCCCAGAGCTCACCTCATGGCGACGTTGCTGCCATCGATCACGATGGGCTTCAGATTGTCGCTCTCGGTCTCCTCCGGGGCCGCGGCGGGCGCCGGGGTCTTGTTGGCGACCCCTCCCCGCGGGACCAGCGGCGCCTCCGCGGCCTCGGGCGGGGCCTCGGCGTGCTCCCGCTCGGCCGGGCCGTGCTTCACCAGCTCCCCCAGCACCGTGTTGGTGTCGGCGTTCAGGCCGAGCTTCTGCAGCACGACGTGGATCTCCTCGGAGGAGTAGCCCAGCTTACGGAAGAAGTCCACCTTCAGCTGCATCTCGGCGCTGTCGCAGGGCTCCGGCCCGCGGCTCCCCGCCGCCTCGCCGGACGGCCCGCCCGGCCCGGGGCAGCGGCTCCCGCCCGCCTCTCCGCCGCTCATCCTCTCCGCGGGCCGGGCGGCCGGCGGCCCGGCTGCCGGCAGCGCCTCAGCCCAGCCCGGCGCGGCGGACACGCTGCCCGCGCTCATGGCTCCCCGCGGGGGACTCCCGGCCTCGCCTCACGCCCCGGACCTGCGGGCCGAGACGGGCGTTAGCAGCGGGCCCGGGCCCCCCCCGCGCACCCCGCCAGGGCCGGGCCGCCCGCCCCGGAGCCGCCCGTCCCCTCTTACCGGGCTGCCGCCGCTGCGTCTCCATGGGGCCGGAGCGGGCCGGGCGCGGCCGCCGCTTTATACCGGGGCCCGGGCCGCGCCAACGCGGAAGGGCAGCGCGGGCGGGGGCGGAGCCGCGGCCGCTTCCCGCTCCGCCCCGCACCCCGCCCGGGCTCGGGCTGGGGCCTGGCGCCGGCTCGCACCGCGCCGAGCCGCGGGGTCCGGGCTGGCCGCGTTCTCGGCCCCCGCCGTCACCCCGGGGCCGATTCCCGACGCCTCGCCGCGGGGAACGGGGCTGTCCGCGGGCGCTTTGCCCCGGGCAGCGCTCGCGAGGGGAGCCGGGCTCCCCGGGGCAGCCCGAGCTCATCGCACCGGCCACGCCGAAGAGGTCGGTGCGGGAGAGACGCTGCTTCCCCCGGGGGTTTCCAGCTTGTTTTGGCCGCTGTTACTCTGAGGTTCAAAACGCTCAACTCTAGTCCTGGCCCTTCTTCTGCTTTCCCCCCCACCATCAGAGGTGGATGTCAAATGTTAACTCACTCGTATCGCTCCGAAATGTGTGCTTGGTGCTGCCCAGGAGAGTGCAGCTCCTGGCCCATATGGGGTGTAGGGCAGCACCAACCCGCTGCCCCTCAAAGACCAGGCTTTGACTAAAGAGCTGTCAGGAAAACACAGCCCCAGCCCTGGCACCATCGGCACCCAGCTGGGAAGCAGAGGACACCCGTGAGCTGGACTGAGGGCAGAGGATGGTGGGTTGTGTCAGGTGTGAGGACAACCCTGCAGTCACCCAGGAGTTCTCAGCGCTGCTGTTTAAGCCCAGCCTAAGCTTTAGGCAGCAGAGAACACACAGCCACAAGGTCTGGGTACATTGGCAAAGGTGCTCAGTGTATTTTTATGCAGCCAGTGCTTGGACACAGCATCCATCCATGTGAGCACACACCGTGCAGGAGGCTCTGACACAGCCCTTGCACCGCTTTGATCCCCGTGTGATGCAGGTGGCTGTGATTCAACCAGTGGAAGCTTATCAGCCTGGGCTCGAGAGGAGATAAGGGCAGACAGAAAGCATCTGTCAGCTAGCAGTAGCTGTCCCCTGAGCGCTTGCTCCAGCCACCCTCACGGACCATGTAACTGCAGGAACCGAAACAACATTTCACAACGTGCAAAAAATGTTCCGTCCCTGACTTCTGATTAATCGTTTCTAAACAATTTAATGAAGGTAGTTGCAAATTTGCTCCCCTGAGGCCATGTACCAGCGCCCAATTTATGAGCAAGGGAACTCTCCCAGTTACAGGAATACATTTGCATTCATCTTCCTTGTGGTTACCCTGAAACAATCATTTTTCCTTGTCTCTGGCCGTGTCTGAAACCGCACTGTGTACTCAACAGTAACACACATACACACACACACGGGCTAGATTCACATCACTGATAATATCCTTAGTCAAGACTTAAGTAGGTGCTTTCCCAACTCTTCTTTCCCCTTGGAATCTACTCCAGTCAGCATGAGTTCAGCATTGTTTGTGTGCTCTTGCTTCCAGCCTAAAGTCTGTTGCACCAAAAAGTATGGCACAGATGTGCTTTTGAGAGGAAACACCCCAAGTAAGAGCCACAAAGCTGCATCTCCTGATTTCCCAAAGCCATGGCAGCAACTGCACGTTGCCTGTTTCCATTTGGTGGAAAGCAAAGCCAGGACAGAGGGAGGGTCTGTTGGCTTCTCCACTTTAAAGGTCGACAGGGGTCATATGGTGGCCACAGCTCCCACTTGGAGACTTCTGATTTATTTTTCCCCCCTTTCTTCATTTGCAAACTGCTTTGAAGAGAAAGTGTTTGACACTGCAAGGACTGTTGTGGAGGCTGTGGCTCCTGAGGATACAAAGATTGCTGCTGGAACAAAGCCTCTTCCTAGGATCAGTGGTGCACTGAAGCCCTTCCCTATCACAAACAAGGCAACAGACTTTGTTTCTTCCCATGTCTGGGAGAGGGACTAGAAGAGCAGACCTGTCCCACACTGCTGCTTCCCCTTGCCTGCTGCTGAGAAAGGCCCCAACCCTTCTCAGTCTCAAAGCAGGAAACCAGCTCTCACTTACTGGGTGTGATTTGAAAGTGAGCACACAGGAGAGGTATTGGGGATAAGTGCCTTGTGCAACCAAGCCTGGAATGTCTTCAGGGACAGTCACATCTCTGCTTCACTCTCTCCTGGACCTCAGGCTGCTGTTACCGCTGTCACAGTGGCATCCAGGAACCACAGAATCACAGAATCATTTTGGTTGTTAAAGCCCATGAAGCTGCTGCAGTCCCAGCCCTCCCCTCCCCCTGCCCAGCCCAGCACTGACCCCTGGCCCTCAGCACCTCAGCTCCATGGCTTTGGGATCCCTCCAGGGCTGGGCACTCCCCCAGCTCCCTGGGCAGCCTGGCACAGGGGCTGACACCCCTCTCAGGGAAACAGTTCTGCCCCAGCTCCAATCTCAAGCTCCCCTGGGGCAACCTGAGCCCATTTCCTCTTGTCCTAGCCCTCATTAATGAGAAGAGCCCGAACCCCACCTCAGTACAGAGCCCTTTCAGATAGCTGCAGAGAGTGCTCATGTCTCCTCAGCCTCCTCTTCTCCAGACTGAACACCTCCAGCTCCCTCAGCCACTCCTCATGAGACCTGTTCTCCAGATTCATCACCATCTGCCATCCTGCTGCCTCTAAACATTCCCGAAGGTCCCTGCCCCGCTCTGCCCACCTGGGAGGCACCTCTGGTGCCCTGCAGGAAGCCACGAGTGCAGCAGCCCACTCACAATGAGTATGGAGCAGTGAGTCGTCCTTGAGTGGGAAACACCAGAGAAGCTGCAGAGCAGAGATTCAGCCTGAGTTGAGGGAAGGGAGCCATAAGCAGAGGAGCCTGAAGAGCACCAAGTGTGCCAGAGACATGCCAGTAGCTGTTCCATGGACATGCCAGGGGTGCTGAGCACCTCCACATGCATTTAAAAGGCAGATGTCAAGAGGATGGGTGACACTTTTTTTCTGTTGTCTCAAGTGCCAGGACAAGGGGTGACGGACATCAGCTGGAACACAAAGAAGTTCCAGTTAAACACAAGGAGAAAGTCCTTTGGTGCTGAGCTGAGGGAGCCCTGGCCCAGGCTGCCCAGGGAGGGTGTGGAGGCTCCTTCTCAGGAGGTTTCCAACCCCACCTGGACATGTTCCTGTGCCCCCTGAGCCAGGGGAACCTGCTGTAGCAGGGGGTTGGGCTGAAGCAGCTCTGCAGGGCCCTTCCAGCCCCCACCATGCTGGGATTCTATGGCAGGGAGAGACTGAGCCCATTCCCGGGACAGGGCTCCTTCTATCACAGGCCTCTCTCACCACTGCCTCCGGATGTTTTTGTTCCTTTTTTGCTTCCTAGAAGCCCCAGTTCAGCAAGATAACCCTTCAGATAACCCTTCAGCAGCATGAGACACTGCTGCCCGCCCTCGAGACCCAATTTGGCACCTTTGGGCACATCCTGTGGTCTATCATCTGGCAGCGCCTGCCTGCTGCCCTTCCCCTCGCTCTCACCAGTTCCTGCTCAGGAAAGGCCCCGTGCATGCATGCGCTGCAGAGGGGATTTCCACCTCTTTCCTGTGAGTGCAGACATCTCACTGTGGGACAGAGGCACAGGCACCACTCAGCAGCCCCACAGTGCCAGCAGACAGCCCAGCAGAAAGGGGACGGTGCAGCCACCCAGCAGAAAGTCAGCTTGCTGTCAGGTGAGGGCTTGTCCTCTGGTGCAGAACACAAAACACGTGCAAGATGCCTTTTCCAAACAAAAGTGCTGCTTGTTGGTGTCCAGCTGATGCTCATCACCACTTGTCCTGTCACTGGAGACAACAGAAAACAGTGTCACCCCATCCTCCTGACATCCACCCCTTATAAATATTGATGAGGTTCACCCTGAGCTCAGGCTTCTCTTCCCCAGGCTGAACAGCCCCAGTTCCCACAGCCTTTCCTCCTCACACACATGTTCCATCCCCTCAGCATCTTGGCAGCCCTGCACTGGCCTCTCTCCAGCACTCTCCTGTCTCTCCTGCCCTGGTAAGCCCAGCACTGGACACAAGACTCAAGGTGAAGCCTCACCAGTCCTTCATCTCCTTCCATCTCTCTGCTGACTCAGTGTAAGCTTTCCTCCAGTCTGGTTTCTTGCTCATGAACAGGTCTTGAAAGATCCTGACATCA
Source organism: Colius striatus (assembly GCF_028858725.1). NCBI lineage: Eukaryota > Metazoa > Chordata > Aves > Coliiformes > Coliidae > Colius > Colius striatus. The sequence goes on from NC_084782.1 coordinate 3,524,417, forward strand.
CATTTTTCTAGGGATTTTTCTAGGGATTACCACTCCCAGGTCCCAGATTTTAAAGGAAGAGCTCATCCACTGGCAAAGCCTTTCATCTCCTCCTTGTACATCTGATGCAGTCAAAATAGGTGGCATTGAAGGATCGTATTAAGTGCTGGCGAGGAAGAAGCTGGCCTTGTGCCAGGTCCTTGGGAATAGATGCCAAGGCTACAAAACCATTGCTAACCAGCCTCAATCAGGAGCCTTGTGAGTAAAGTGGCCATGGACCTGGCTTGCCAACTCCCAGAAGCTCAAGGCAACTAACTTGCTTTTAAAAATGGGCTAATTAAACCTCGTTTATAAAGGCCTATATGGGACTACTTATGTTAATCAAAGACAACTTAAATGGCCTTATTTAGTAGCATTTGAGAGTAAACTAAACTGAATTAAGGCCACTTTACTTCTGAATGAGAGTTTTATGCAGAATTTGAATGCTCTTCAATCTACTTTGGATTTAGTTACTTCGATTTAACTTTCTTAAAGGGTCCTGTCTAGACAAGCCCTGAGCAATGAAGGGCAGGTACCTGCTCAGAGCTTCAAGCTTGTGCCCACAGCCTCTCTGGGAGAGGAAGGGGTTGGGGGCTGGCTGCCTTGGGATCTGTGCATTCCCAACAGCTTTGGCATCCTAAATCCCTTGCTCATCTGTGGAGTGACCTAATGGCTGCTCTCACTGCACTTACCAACGTGCTGTGCTGGGTGATTCAAACACCACCAGGGAGATGAACTGAATCTTCTCATCACCTGCAACTCCCATCATCTGGAGAAGAGCAGGCTGAGGGAGGATCTCATTAACTCTTACCAGGTGTAACAAGGTGTTTGTCAAGAGGATGGGGTGACACCTTTTCTTATCTCCAGCGACAAGACAAGGGGTGATGGAGGGAAGCTGAAACACTAAAAGCTCCCTTAAACACGAGGAGAAAGTCCTTTGGTGCTGAGGGGAGGGAGCCCTGGCCCAGGTTGCCCAGGGAGGGTGTGGAGGCTCCTTCTCAGGAGGTTTTCAAAAGCTGATATAAGTGAACCTGCTTGAGGAGGGGGTTGGACTAGATGATCTCTAGAGGTTCCTTCCAACCCCTGCCACTCTGATTTAGGGAGTCAGGAGCCTGGCAGAGCTGTGTGTGAGTGTTCTTTTACACTGAGCAGTGTAATTCATTACACAACACTTGGGCCGTCCAGGAATAAAAAGAAAAAAGAAATGATGATTTATGGCCTTTCTTTGGAAGAGGGTCACCATGCCTCATGAGGGAAGCTGAGCAATAATGCTGGAAGGAAAGCTTAGCAATATCCCTTTACAGCAGTTTGCTTTTATAGCTGCAACCACTCACATTTATGGAGATGCTGACTGAGAGACCATCTGCTTCTCTCGCTTGCCTCAATAAAGACGTCTCTGATGGCAGCATCATAGCTGGTTGTCAGAGTGAGAACCCATCAGCTGACACATTGCTCCAGTTTGGAACTGTGCCCAGAGGAGGCACCAGTGGGAAGGTCACTTCCCTCTTACCAGACAGCTCCACTCCTGTGGACGTGTGTCGGCTGAGAGCTCCTGACCCTGCTGCTACCTCCTGTGGTGATCCAAGAAGAACAAAGGTGGCTCAAGTCATCTCAGCAAAAGAAAACCAGCAAGGGAGAACTAGAGGAGAAGCTAAATGAGGCAGAGCCTACTCACATTTTGAGCCTCTATGCCCACAGCTAGCTGTCTTCCACGACCCTTCACCCACGAGGGTGGGATTCCTTTGCACCTGCAGACAAATAGACTGATTTTTTTTCCTCCCTTGAACTTATTCCCTGGCTTTTTAAGGAGATCCTCAGAAGCACTCTGCAGAGTAACCTACTCCCTGTGTAGCCCGAGGGCTCCTTGCAGAGTAGACTGGTTTTGGAGGCAATCACTCGCTCTGAAGGAGAGCACACGCTCCCGAGGGGCCACGCCAGAGTCATTTGTTTGGCTGTCACTGCAACTGCTTGTGTGCCTGACTAGACACGGCCTTAGGTACTACTCCAAGTAAGCAGCCTTGATCTCTACCTTTGGTCTTAGTGAATGATGGCATTAAGTTATAGGAGGATGGGTTTATTTCCTCAGTGACAGATGGATTGGGCACACCCTGACTGGGTGTTTTTTCCCCCTGTGCTTCCGTCAAGGAAAAGAGCCATCCCTTCAAGGGCTTTCTGACTGTAAATCTGTTCTTGTGGAGGGCTGAAGTGCTGAGACAGCAACTTTACCACTGCCCCAGGTGCAGCACACAGTGCTGTGTGAGTGTGTGAGATCCCAACTGATCAGCCACCCCTGCAAGGGGGCTGCAAAATGAATCCTCTCTGTGTGTCCCACTCCGGGGCTCTGCAGCTCACTGGACACCTCCTGAGGTCTTCCAGGAAAGGTAAAATTGCCCTCCAGCATGATGCTGACAAACCACACACTCAGGAAACCGTGTCACCAACCATCCTGGCAAGCAAAGGGCTTGTCTGGGCCTGGAAAAGTGGTTTCCCTCACATACCAGTGACAAAGCCAGGGAGGACTGACTGCCCCCACTGCCCAGGATGCATCAGTGACTCCGTATCTGGATGACTCCTCCTCGCTGTGCTCACCTCACCCCCACAGGCACAGAAACAGCCAGAGCACATGCACTCAGGTGGTACCTTCTCCTCTCCAAAGCAACGCTCCTGGCTTACCAGGGAACCTCGAGTTTCCCACAACAGAGTCAAAAGCAGAGACAAACAACAGACACAACTAATAAATAATGGTGGGGAAAACCAAGTGGTTACGCAAGTGTCTGTGACAGCAGCTATTTACTGTTTTGCTAAGCCCTTCCCAGTCATGGCCCATCTACTGGAAAATCTCAGCCATCCCCTTCTCCAGAAACACCCCTGCCTGCTCAGCCCAAGTTTGGATCAGATGCAGCAACTGTAGATGTGGATTTGCTGTACTCTGACATGCCTGGGAGCGTTTCTACTACTTTAGAGCTCAAAGAATAATAGAAGCCGAACAAACATTTCATGGTATTAACATAAGATGTTTAAATAGACAGTCACAGAATATTTTATCCCACCCAGAGCAACGTGAAGAGCAGAGGATTTATGCCTATTGCTGAGCAAATAGCTCTTGAGAAGTCACATCCGCTGGGGAAGTGGTTTGGGTTCTAAGGAACTGAAAGCAGAGCACACCTGAGACAAACGAGGAGAGGGCAGCAGTGGTGGGAGCAATCCTGCTCTTCCCCTCCAGCGATGGATCCTACAGAGCACACCTCATCTGGGGCAGGAGATGCAGAGATCTCTTTGCCTATGCTATGGGCATGCAGAGTGGGGATGGCACAACTATGTCTCTGGAGCCCCAGCCCCTAGAAGAGCTGCCTCTTTGCTCTGCAGGGAGAAAGGAGATGTCTTTGCTCTTTCCCTGTCCCCTGGGCCAAGGGACAAAGCCTCCCAAACCACCCAGGGCTGAGATTCCTGCAGGTCCTCAGGGAGAGCCTGGGGCCCACGTGCAGCCTTGCAGCAGCGTGTCCATCACATGCCTCTGGTGGCATCGGGCCCCAGCTCAGCACATGGGCTAGGAGCAAGCTGGGTCAGCAAGGCTGGCTTGGCAGTGAGGTACTGAGACAGCAGTGTCATGGCTGACAGCTGTTAGTCATCTGTAGGCAAGTCACTGGGATGAATGGAGACGTGTAGCAAACCCCAGCAGGGTCAAACGCTTCCTGAGCATAGGGACACACATCCCTGTGCTGTCTGCTCTCTGCTTTGTGGCTGTGATTCCAGCCCTAACAGCAGGAATGTGTCCCTGAGTCACTGGGACGTGCTCTCACCTGGCAGGCACGGTGCCCAGAGCAGGAGGGAGCAGCAGAGGGGCAGTGGCCATCCCAGCCCAGGCCGTTGATTTCCAGCAGCTGCCAGCCCCGAGCCACTGCCCAGGCTGGTGCTGCTGGTGCAGTGGGAGCATTACAGGGTGCTCATCTGGGAATGACTTCCAGGTGTTCCCAGGCTGGAGTATCTGTTCTGGGCAGCCAGGAGAACAGGGAAAGACATCTCTAGTCCTTCCCTGATGAGCCCCACTCGGGTCTACAAACCCAAGGGATAAACTCCTCGACCTCTCGTGTTAAGCAGCTCATTGTGAACCCCTCTGGATACAGTCTGGCCCTCCCCAGGGGTCCCTGCTAAAGCTGTGTGGAAGCAGAGGTCCTGGCTCTCCAGGCTCCCAGCTGAGCACACATGGAAACTCATCAAGAAGCTCATTTCCTCCTTCCTCCTGCTCCTGGCCAGGCCGGTGGGCTCAGCAGCGACCCCAGACATGGGCGCCCGCTGTTGCCATCGCGGCTGCGCAGTGTGGGGCAGCGCTGCAGGCCCCAAAAGCCCTCCCACGACACGGATGTGTGTCAGCAGTGGCACAAACGGGCTGCACAGCTCTCCCCCCTCACAGCTCCCATGATGTCAGTGGCACTGCAGCCACTGCCTGTGCCGCTCGGGGCTGACTCAGCCGGCGGCAGTGGGGTGGTTTCCTACCTGCTGGGGCTAAATGTAGAGGTGGCGTTAACTGGCCCGTGGACCGGTGGCAAAGCTCATTCCCAGTGAGCAGGGGATGGCCCTGAGCAGAGGCTGAGCTGCCTGGTGCCAGAGGAAAGCCCTGTGTTTCACACACCTCGCAGCAGTTGTGCAATGCAGGCAAATGCAGAAGTGCAAACGGGGCTGGGCCTCTCCCCCTCGCTGCGCTTTCGCTCCCTCTGCGTGGGGATTTCCCCGGCTCCAGGCGTGCCACGCTGCTCTGGAGCTGTGCCAGCCTCTGGCTGCTCCTGGGGAGCTCTGGCTTTCTGTGGGGCCCAAGGAGCACCCCTGGCACAACACCCTCCCGGGGGCTTGGGTCTCTGCCACCCCCTGCGCTGCCCAGCCCCGATGCTGGGCTCTTGGGACCTGCTGATGTGTTGTGTGTAGGGGGGGAGGAAGAGCACAGCCAGGCCTCAGCTTGTCTTTCCACTTTTACACAACAGTGCACAAAAGGAGTGATGTGTTTATTGCATAACAGCATCTGGAGGAGAAGACTCAGGAGACACAACATTCAGGAACAGCATGTGGGATCCCAGGGCTGTTTGTCAGACCGTTTCAGTTCAGGCCTCGCAAGGCTCTGATGATGTCCTCCCAGCCCACACGCCTGATTCACATCTGACACCCAGCAGAGCAGGCAAAGGAGCGACTGCACTTGGAGTTTGTGCTGTTTGGGGCAAACTCCTTCTTTTCTGATCATTACATTCGTTTTCTCAGCCTCCCACCTAGAGGACTGCAGGAGGTTCTACAATTTAGTCCAAACTTTTTGATTGATTGTTCCCAGCTTCGTGGGACGTGTGTTTGGGCTGGAAAGGACGGCGTGATGCACACAGGAGGTTCTTGAGTGGCTAAGGGCTGGTTAACACCATCTTCCAGTCACTCTGAGGAATGAGTGTTGCATTTCTGGGCTCATCTGTCCAATCTGACGTGCAGAAATGGAACCATTCCCTTTGGTTTGTAATCCTGAATTCTCTCTACAGTAAATAACACACAACTTCCCATTGCTTAGAGCACAAGATGAGTCTGTTGTGTCTCTCCCAAGTCCCTGTTTGCTCTCCTGCATATTTGCAGACTTGACAGAGCAGCACATCCCTTGCTTCCTTCCTGACCTGGCACAGGGTTTCTGTGAAGGGTGGGAAGCTGGCTGTTTGCCAGTGATAACAGCATTTGGGTAGAAGATGTGTTTTCATGAAAACAGAAGGCTGGCTTTCGGTTTCCTTTCAGTTTGTGCTTTAGCAGTGACTCTGCTCATCGAGGTGCTGTTGAAATGAAGGGGAAAACCTGCACGTGCAACAGCCCCCTGAGCAACACCAACAGTGTAAACCCAGTGGTCTGCTCCAACTTCTTGCTTGGAGAAGCATCTGACTTCCTCAGCCAAACCCTCGAGGAGGCCCTGAGCCAGCCTGAGTTCCTGGGTGTTGCTGTCAGTGCACACTTTGGGGTCACAGCAGTGATCCCCATGGGCCTGGGGCAGCTCATCCCATGGGAAGCCCACGGAGCTGGCAGCATCTCCCAGGTGAGTGCCACACACAGCCTGGCTAGCCCTGGGGACAATGGGGAACAATGCCTCTCAATTCCCCACTGCCCCTCAGTTTAGTTCCAGCAGCAGCATCAGGTGAAGCAGCTCCATGTAGCACAGACACAGATCCATTTGGCTTAACATGACTATGAAAAAACCCATCCAGGCTTAACAACCTGTTGCAGCCTCAGGCATTCAGACAATTGTCTGTCTTTTTGTAATTCTTTGTAATAATAATTAAGTGACCTCTAAAGTGGCAGTGGATGGGGGAAAAATGAGGAAAGCTGGATAGCAACTCAGCAACTGCTACAGAATATTGAACATCAAGCAGGAAAAACCCTCCCTTTGATGTGAAGGGATCAGGGAAACAAAAAAAGTGAAGCAATCAAGGGAGAAGCTGGAAGTTTGTTCTTTCTTTGCACTGATTTGCAGATCCCATTGGGCAGAATAACCATGGAAGCACCAGAATCCCTCTGGATCAGTGAATAACCTCAGTGCACAGGAGCCTCAACTGGCCTCAGCTCCCCTTGCACAGCTCTTTATACCCAGAACATCTGCTCCAGAGCAAAGGACAGTGCAGCCCATGATGGCACAAAGTTTGCTTAACAGGGAGCTTTGCCATGAGCAGAGAGTGGCTGTGCTGGGACTGCTGAGGGCTTGTGTCCTGCTGAAGGTCCTTCTGAGAAGCTGGTTACATGTGTGTGTGCTCACAGACCAGGCCTGGAAAGGCAGGACTGGAGAGGAAGGTGCTGCTCTCTCTGCCCCACATCCACTTGCCAAGCAGCAAATGTCCCCTCTGCCCTTCTTGCTTTGGGCACTGATTTTCCTGTTGCCCATGCAGTGCCAGGGCAGCTTTGGGGCTGACCTGAGGCCATGGTGGTGGTTTTATAGTGCTGGCCATGAGCAGGGCTTGAGGAGTCCCTTCACACCTGGGCAAGGGGACAATTTCCCCATCAGCACTCCTGCTTGCCAGGAGGGGACAGCATGGCCAGGGACAAGGCTGGAGGCACATGGCTGGAGAAGACATGAGGCTGGAGACACGAAGCTGGAGGAAACATAGGGTTGTAGACACATGGCTGGAGACATGGAGGAGACACGGGGCTGGAGACATGGGGCTGGAAACACAGGAGACATGGGGCTGGAGACATGGGGCTGGAAACACAGGAGACATGGGGCTGGAGACATGGGGCTGGAAACACAGGAGACACAGGGCTGGAGGAGACATGAGGCTGGAGATACACACCTGGAAGCACACAGGGCTGGAGACACATGGCTGAAAGACAGAGATGGAGACATGAGGCTGGACACAGGCTGGAGGCACATGGCTGGAAGAGATGGAGATGGAGACACGAGGCTGGAGGAGACACAGAGCTGGAGACACAGGGCTGGAGGAGACACAGGGCTGGAGGAGACACAGGGCTGGAGACACAGGGCTAGAGGAGATATAGGGCTGGAGATACACAGCTGGAAGCACACAGGACTGGAGACACAGGACCAGAGGCACACAGCTGGAAGAGAGAGAGCTGGAGACAGGGCTGGAGAAGACCTTACGACTGGAGACACCAGGCTGGAGGAGACACAGGGCTGGAGGGGACACAACACAGGGCTGGAGGTGCTCTGGGTGCTCAGCAGCAGCTTCCCAGGCCAGAGCAGCAATGGGTGGCAGGGGCCAGGCCAGGCAGAGCCCGTGCTGTCCTGGGAGAGGAGCTGTGGCTGCGCTCAGCCTCCTCGGCAGTATCGGCGCTTTGCAGCCCTGCCTGGGATTTGATCCCCCACAATACATGGGATTTATCTCTCTCACTTTCATGTGCCTTTAAGGACACACCACTTTCTTTTTTTTATCTCATTTCTGCTGCTTTTTTATCATCACAAAGAGTTTTTAATGAAATGGGAAGGCGTCTGTTTCTTTGGGCTGCAGCAGCCTGGGCAATCTCAATATAAAACAAACAAGGCAGCTTTCAAAATGAAAACGTTCTGTGTGGCATTTTCTTGTTGAAGGGAAATGCACAAAGAGGGGCAAAAGCAATTAACAGCAGGCTGAGAATCAGCACTGGGCAGAATTAAGACAACGGGACTCTGCAGAAGGGATGATGTGTTCAAAGAGCTGGAGAGAGGGATGGAGAGGAGGAGAGCAAGGGAGGCTGCTCTCCAAAAGTCACTGCCTCTTACAAAAACCAAGGCAAACAAATCTGCACCTTGCCTCCCATTCATCAGGTGGGCTTCAGAGCCCCATAGAGTGGGTGGAAACATTGGGGCATGGCAGAGATGCTGTCTGGGAACTCCAGCTTCAGGGGAGAGCTGGGAGCATCCTGAGCTTGGGTGCTGGGAGCAGGGGGAGAGGTTGGCTCCCAAAATCAGAGAATCCTTTGGGTGGAAAAGCCCTTGAAGCTGCTGCAGTCCCAGCCCTCCCCTCACACTGCCCAGCCCAGCACTAACCCAGGGCCCTCAGCACCTCAGCTCCACGGCTTTGGGATCCCTCCAGGGCTGGGCATTCCCCCAGCTCCCTGGGCAGCCTGGCACAGGGGCTGACACCCCTCTCAGGGAAACAGTTCTGCCCCAGCTCCAATCTCAAGCTCCCCTGGAGCAACTTGAGCCCATTTCCTCTTGTCCTATCCATTACTGGAGAGAAGAGACTGACCCCCACCTCACTACAGCTGCCTTTCGGAGTGCTCATGTCTCCTCTCAACACCCACCCTGGGCCAGCAGCACATGCAGGGTACAAGGCTCCTCCAGAGACCCTTCAGGAGGATGCTGCTTCCTTCCTCAGGTTTCTTTCTGCTTCCAAATCCCTTCCCACCAAGAAAAATAATCAGTTCTAGCAGAAGTTAAGCTGAAGATGAAAAGGAAACAAAGGTGGAAAGGAAGCAGCTGGCTGAGCAGGAGCAGAACCTGCCCTGAGCGTTGCCCAGGCACCTGCACTGCTCGGGCTGTGATCAGCCCTGGGCTGAGTAACACCTTGGGGGGCTCCCAATGAACCCTCTGAAAAGAGAGGAAGAGGTGGATTAAAGGCTAATCACTCGTTATCAACCTGGGGGCTGTGCCTGCAGAGTTCCTGCAGAGTTTACTGTCCCTGGGAGCAAGTCTGAGTTGGACTCTGATTGCTGCAATCACTGTGAAATGGGGATGGGGCTTATTTGCCTGTTTTGCATGTAATTTGTGAGGTGAAGTGCTGAATTCTTTAAGGTGGCAAAGTTGTGTGGCTGTATTTATCCAGTGCTTTAGCCCCACGAGCCAGAGCAGGGGCTGTGAGTTCTGCCTTGCAGCATCACACGAGCCAGTCAAGCGCTTGTGTCAGGTGCCCTTTGCTGCAGCAGCAGAGTTCACAGTGGAAGGGACTCCCTCTGCCTGGCCAATAAAATATGGAGCAGCATTATTTACTGTGCTTTCAGCTCTGATTTCCCCAGAGCAACTGACAGAGGAGGCAAAAGTCACTTGTTAATGAGGGGCAGCAGCAGTCCAGCCCCAGGCAGGAGCTTGCTCCTTGCATGTAGCAGCTCTCAGCTCTGTGTGCTGAAAGCAGAAGTGATTCCTAGGAGGGGGAACTGGGAAGGGAAGTGTTGAGCAGCTGTTTGGTGAAGCCACAGCAGCCTGGTCAGAAAGAGGTCATGAGCACTTTACACCCACTTGTGTGGGAGACAGAATTAATGGAGCACTATTTCAGCCCAAAGCTACTTATGACCAACAGTCTGGCAGTGCCAGATGAAAGGGGAGCCCCAGACCTGGGTTTGGAAGGGTCAGTAGTTCCCAGCCTACTGCAAGTCCCTCCCAGAGCTGTAGGAAGATCCCCCAAGCCCAGCCTGGCTACAGGAGCACCCTGAGAGCAGTGCAGGGGGCTCAGATGTGCTGGGGCCTGGAGCAGGGACCCTGTGTCTGAGAAATGAAGCTTCTCCCTGAAAGAAAAGAAGAAAGCAAGCGTGTGGAAAGAGAGGAACAAGCTGCCAAGCCAGGCAATCCATCTCTGGAGCCTGTGTGTCAAGGTGATTCATGTCTTCCAATTTACTCTCAGCTCAAATCTAAAGTAAATCAGCCCAGACTGTTCCCTGCCCCGTGCAGCGGCCACAACGCTGGGGCTGGGGGAACATCCCACCCCTCCCTCCCTCTGCTCTCACAGCTCCTCACTTTGATGCTTGTCCTATGTAATTAGAACCTGTTGTTGGCATGTGAAAGGAGGAGAAGAGGATCCCTGGGAAAGGAGAAGAGATGTGAAAGGGGGTGATGAGAATGGATTGTTTTCAGTATGCTGTTCAGTTGCTCTTCTGCAGCAATTCCTTTCTCATGAGAATACCCAGGAAGAGCATTATCAATATTATCTCCCACCTAAGGAAGCTGTCCAAAGTCTTAGTTACCTTGCAAAACTACTTACAATACTCCTGCCTCCTTCTGCCAGCCCTGAGCTGTGACCACATTGGGGAGGCTGAGCTCACCCCAGCCCAAACCCCCAAGAACACAACGGCCAAAGGCCACCACACAGTCCCAGAATGGTGGGGGCTGGAAGGGCCCTGCAGAGCTGCTCCAGCTAAAGCAGGTTCCCCTGGCTCAGGGGGCACAGGAACGTGTCCAGGTGGGGTTGGAAACCTCCTGAGAAGGAGCCTCCACACCCTCCCTGGGCAGCCTGGGCCAGGGCTCCCTCACCTCAGCACCAAAGGACTGTCAAAGGACTGTGTTCCAGCTCCTTGTCCTTGATCACCCCTTGTCTTGGCACTTGAGACAACAGAAACAAGTGTTGCCCCCAACCTCTCAACAAACACCTTTTATGTAAGTGTTAAAGAGATTCCCCCTCATCCTTCTCTTCCCCAGGCTGAACAGCCCCAGGGCTGCAGCCTTTCCTCCTCACACACATGTTCCATCCCCTCAGCATCTTGGTGGCCCTGCACTGGCCTCTCTCCAGCACTTCCCTGTCTCCCTGGAGCTGGGGAGCCCAGAACTGAATGTGGCCCATCCAGGGCCTGGGGTGGCTGTGAGGCAGAGGGGCTGTGTCCTCACAGCCCTTCTATGCCCCCCATTTGCCAGAGGCTTTGGCTCTGCTGTAGCTCTGCCCAGGGCTGTGGCCTGGGGAGCTCAGCTGAGTGGCTTCACCGAGGATGTGTGTAACTGAAAGGTTTGGTCTGGCAGTCTTGGAAACAGTGACAAAGTGCAGCATGTCTGCTAATGAGCCAGATACACTTTAACCACTAATTCACTTTATGATGAGAGTGCTGCTGCTGTTCAGGTTAAGTATTTATCTCCTTGTTTCATACACATCTTGTTTCATACACATCAGTAAACGAAGAACAGTGACATTGGTGGAACTCTGCAGTCATTTGTAACTCCTGTTTTCATGTCTCTTCTAATGAGCAGTGCTAGCTCTACACAGCTCAGGCTGAGCTGAAAGCAACCTGAGCAGATCATTCTCAACAGCCTCCCTCAGCCTCCCTTGGCATCCTGGCCTGGGAGCACGTCCTCCTTTGCTTTTCAAGTTCCCTCCTCTCCCTTTGTCAGGAGCAAGCTGAGAGCTGGGCAGCAGCCTGCCAGCAAGAGCAGGAGGCAAAGCCAGGCTCTGGTGAGGTCTCAGCCAAGTATTGACATGGGCTGGGAACCATTCTGGCTTGTTCTCTACCAATTCTGCTCATTGCAGGAACTGGAAGAGTTATCCTTTAAAGACTCAGATTGGAGCTGAGGTAGAACTGTTTCCCTGAGAGGGGTGTGAGCCCCTGTGCCAGGCTGCCCAGGGAGCTGGGGGAGTGCCCAGCCCTGGAGGGATCCCAAAGCCGTGGGGCTGAGGTGCTGAGGGCCAGGGGTTAGTGCTGGGCTGGGCAGGGTGAGGGGAGGGATGGGACTGCAGGAGCTTCAAGGGCTTCAACAACCCAAATGACTCTGATTTTGGGAGCCAACCTCTCCCTGCTCCAGGCCCTGTCCATCCTGCCTCTGACTGAACTTTTTAGGGCAGTTCCTAAAAGGATCCATGAAGGACATATTTTAGCTGCTCTGGGGCATCTCCTATCACTTGGCATCTTGCAGACACAGTTTCTGGAGCTGTGCCTCCAAAGTGTCCTAGAAAGAGCCTCCAGAAGAAACAGCTTCCAGGATGGCCTTTATGCACTCAAACCAGGTTCAACTGGACTATGTCATGTCCCTGTGTTTGGTAGCTCTTCAAAAATGAGAAGGCAAACTTTGAAATCTATTATCTTGGGCCATTTTGCATCTGTTAGCCCATGGCTTCAGTCCCAGCACTGGAGGCATCATATGGCTCACATTGTTATTGGCAAAGCAGCACACACATCCACACACACAGACACAGAGTCACAGACACACAGACACACAGACACACAGACACAGAGTCACAGACACACACAGACACACACAGACACACAGACACACACACAGAGCACCAGGCCTGGGAAAAAAAATGGCTCTGGAATTAAAATTCACCTTGTTGCTAACTGCAGACTAAATGACTAAGCCAGAGGGACCAGGTATCTCATTGCAGTGCTTAGAGTGGTGTTTATGTCTCTTCTGAAGGAGCCCTGAAGTATTTCTGTATTGTGTCTGATTTAAAAGCACAGGAGTCTCTTCTACTCCAAGTGCAGCACGCTTCCTCCTCTTGCTAATGAGAGTTGCACAAATGTGAGAGTGGTAAAACAGGCCCTAAATAGCACTTACATTTTTCATGCTATGGGAAATAAGAGTGTCCCTGAAGGGAGCTGTTTCTTTTAAGTACCAGCATGGTGGAAATAATCTGTTCATGTAGCAAACCTGCAATTAGAGAGCTACCTGGGTGAGCTGCCTGTCATCCAACAGAACGTGCCTCAGCCTGGAGTGAGGAGGCTGCACACAGGGGCCTCCTGGGCTCCACTTCCCATTCCATTAGCAACAAATGTGCAGAGCAGAATAAACCACGTCCAGCCTCTGGCCACAGCCCTTTCCCTGGCAGCTGGGGCTCCCTGTTGAGCTGGAGATACAGTGTGGTGAGGTCTGGTCCCAAATTCCCACCATCTCCCTCAGCCCCACGTGGCAGCACCCAACAGGAGAGGTGTGTGAGAGATGGGAGAGCTATTTTGTGACCCAGAGAACATGAATAACACGTGTCCACGTGGCTCTGTGACCCATACACCGAGATGGCTCTGCCCACATTTCTGTTTCTCTCGGGTGCTGTGCAGGAGAGCAGCAGGAAGGAGGTAGAAAAGCTTTTGTGATGAAAGACAGGGAGATCCCCAGCCCCTGCTCTGCTGTGCTTACACACAAGTAGCTTCCCAGATCTGCAGTGAGGAGACAGGCAGCAGGCTGCCAACAGAGCTCAGTGTGTGCTCAGATAAAACTGCAGCCTCTCTCCTCAGAGGTAATTGATCTCCCAGCCCAGCCCTTCCACAGTGCTCCCCTTCCTGGGCAGCTCACACATTTCTTTGGGTTGAATGCTTGAGCAGACCTGGGCTCCAACACCACAAGGCATCAGTTAGAGGTTGTTTCCCACTAATGAGATCTCTGAGGGTTTCTGCTTTCACCTTTCCCCACTCTCCTCTGTGTGGGTAACGGAGCTGGGCTGGCACTGCCATCAGCATCTCCTGCTGCCACACAGCTCCCAGCTGCTCACAGGGGAATCTGCTGCGGAACTTGCTCTGCAAGATGAAATTTGCCATTAAAGGGTCTTCCTTCCTCTTTGAAGTTGAAGCTCAGAGCAGACTAGAAACGTGCTGGTTTGGGGAGGGAGCAGAGGAATGAAGAAGCTCCTGAGGTGTGCAGTCGCTCTCTGCACTGGGCCAAGAGGATCCCAGCATCAAATGGATCTCTCCCTGGCCCTGCAACTCTCCCAGCTCCTCCCTGGCACATCCAGGCTGTGACATCCTGAACTTGTGCAAGAGGTAGAAACCCTCTCAGCTGAACCCTGACCTCACCAAACCCACCAGGACTGCAGAGCTCTGGGGAAGCAGCACCAGAACCTGCCACAGATGTTCCTTACAAACACCAGACTGGGCATTAAAGGCTGCCTGCCCCTCTGTCCCTCTGTCCCTCTGCCCCTCTATCCCTCTGTCCCTCTGCCCCCCTGCCCCTCTGTCCCTCTGTCCTTCTGCCCCTATGTGCCTCTGCCCCCCTGCCCCTCTGTCCCCCTGCCCCTCTGTCCCTCAGCCCCTCTGCACCCCTGCCCCTCTGAAGCTGCCCACACCCTAGCACAGGATTGTTCCTTTTCAGTGGTGCTCAGCTCCCAGCATTCCCCCACAGCACCAAGGGACCTCCTGTGTCCTCCCCATGCCAGGCTCTGTCTGGACAGGCCAGGGCAGCACTTGGATTTCATCTCTCATTTCCTCTGCTCCTTTTTATCCTGCTGCATGGAGGCTTTTGCCCAGCCCCATCGCTGTCTTTGATCTCAGAATACTGATGTAAATATTGTATGATCCTGCCTCAGCCTCCAGGAAACCCAGATGTTCAATTGATTAGATCTTAACATCGAGTTCAAGAACTCTGAAAAGCACATGAAATAATAAACTTGTTCCAGTGTGAAGTTTCTCTGCTTAAGATCAAGTTCAGGGTTAATTCATTATCCTTTGACAGCTATTGCAGGAGACAGAGCAGTTAAGTGAACTAATTGCAGGGTGGATTCTGCATGAGCTGAAGTCAACAGGTCACATGCAATTAATATTCAAATCAACCTGACACAGAAAGGTGTAATGTGCTTCTCATATCTGTGTGCAACCTGAGAGAAGGATTGAACCAGCTCCCAGGAGGAACCAGGAGGACTGAAGTTGAGGTCTAACAGCAGCCACTGCCCACAGCATTTGCAGCCTCCCAGGGGGCTCCTTCGCACTGTGAGGAGCTGCTGAAGCTCCTGCAGTCCCCAGTCCCTGCTGAGGAGAGAGGGCTGATGGGCCTCTTGTGATGCCAAGCTGCCTCCCAGCATGGGCACAGCACCCAGATGGGAGATGGAGGCTTGGGGCTGCAGGTGGCTGCAGCCAGAGCAGGGTCAGACCCCAGCACGGCATCCCTGGGATCTCAGGGTGGAAAGCTGAGTAAGGCTTGAGCCCAAGTTTTCCTAGAGTTCCTCATGCTGTTGTTTAGATAAGTTTAAATGAGCTGTGATTAAGCTAATTTCAAGCTAATTAGCTCAGAAAGATATCCTCCACTTTTAACACTCTAAGTGGTTGTTCATTAGGAGCGGGAAGAGGCGTCGCTGCAGCACGGGGCTACAGCAGCAGCACAGAGACAGGAGTGTTTGTTACCTCATTAAATGGCATAATTAACAGGCTGTTACTGCGCTGCTGCTGTGGGGCTCTGTGCAAGGAGACATGGGGGGAGCAGGGGACTGAGCTCCTGACCCCCTTGCCAGCTTGCCCACCCGCTTGGCACAGGGCTGGTGCTGCCCAGGCTCAGCTGTCCTGTGAGCTCTGAGGGTAGAGGTGGCACCCAGACACCAGAAACCTGCCTAGAAATGCTGGTTGTGCCCAGCCCTTCCCACTTTGGTCTGCTCAGAAACCAAGAGGGTGTGGAGGCTCCTTCTCAGGAGGTTTCCAACCCCACCTGGACACGTTCCTGTGCCCCCTGAGCCAGGGGAACCTGCTGGAGCAGGGGCTGGAGCTGGAGCAGCTCTGGAGATCCCATCCAGCCCCCACCATTCTGGGATTCTATGATCACTGGGTACAGCAAAGATCTAAACTGTGTAGCATCATGAGTTTTTCTTTCCTGCCTGGGTCATTCTGCATTGAATTGAACCCAGAACCCTCTTTCCTCCACCCTCCACAGCTCTTGTCCCTTCAAGTGAAAAACCTAAAATTCCCTTAGAAGGCCATGAAATACAGTTACAATGGAGAGAGAGGCATTAGATTGAAGGATTGATCCTGGCAGCAAAGCCATTTCCCTCTGCTGTGCACACATAAATACATCTGAGTGATGAGCTGCCTCTGCTGATGGGCTCTTGGCACAGAGAGGGGAGCAGAGTGTGCTCTGTGGTGTGTCCCCAAGGCAGCTGGAGCTCATGTCCTTGGTGTGCTCCTCTCACCCCTCAGGAAGGGCTGTTGGGATCTGCTTCTGGCAGGTTCTGGTGCTCCTAGTGGGACCATGTTGCTCCTGGCAGGACTGTGATGCTCCTGGAAGGACCATGCTACTCCTGGAAGGTTCTGGTGGACCATGGTGCTCCTGGAAGGATTGTGATGCTCCTGGCAGGACTGTGATGCTCCTGGAAGGACCATGCTACTCCTGGAAGGTTCTGGTGCTCCCAACAGGTTCCCCCTGGCTGCTGGAGGCAGGTGACCCCCTGCAAAGACTCAGTCCCTGACAGGGCTGGGCTGGGAGGAGGTGCCTTCAGGGCTGCTGAAGTTTAAGAAAAGGCTGCAGGAAAGAGAGTTGATGGTTCCAATCTCATCCATTCATAATGAGTGAAGGTAATTAGAGGCTGTCTGCTGGTGCTCTGCACTCCCTGAGCACTCACTGCAGCAGGTGCTGCTCTGGGGATGTTTTGCCACTGAGGAGTGTCACATGGAGAGTTTCTCCTGGATTCAACACTGTAAATCCCAGTGAATGAGCAACACAGAAACAGCCTGGCTGGGGGATCCTTATTGTCACTTCTGCCCCAAGTTTTCCCCAACCAGACAGAGAGACTCTCTGGGTACTTGGGAACTTGTTTCATCCCAACCAATCTGGGGCCATGTGCTGCTTCACTAATGCCAGGGCTTAGATCTCCCTCTGCCCCACAGCTCTCAGAAGCATGTTGTCCCCTTGCAGTCATCCTGCAGGCAATGTGATGGCTCAGCTTTGGGTTTCCCACTGTCCTGATTCCCTCCAGCATCCTGCAGTGATATTACTGACATTCCCCAGTCCTCAGTTGCAGAAATAATTCCTGAAGTCTCCAGTGCTCTGGGAGCTGGAATAATTTATTCATCCATTTTCTCCCAGGAGCAGGGGAAGGGAAGGCACCATCCCCATCAGCAGCTCCTTCCTCTGCTGTCTCCAGGTTGCAACAGACTGTTTTTCTTGATAGATGCAAATAACACCCCCCACTCTGCAGAGCCTGTCTGCCCCTCTTCTGTTCCTATCAGAGAGACAAGGACATGGACCACTGAAGCTTCAACAGCACATTCCCTTCCTCCCTCCCCACGCAGCTCAGGGTGCATGGCTGTGCTGGAGTGCCACAGCACTGGCTCTCATGCACAGCTTCAGTACAACAGCACAGCAAAATGTCTTTCCAAAGGGGGTGATAAATCAATGCTAACATCCATTTTGCCTGGTAAAACAATGATATGATCTCACAGGAGAGGAGACACTATTCTGAACGTGATCCAAGATGAACTGTTCCTCTCTAGGCTTTCTCTCTTCCAAACCTGCTCTAACTAATCCAATCTGGGCTAAATTGAACAGCTAAATGCTCAGGTCAGGGGCTGCTTTGTGCAGGAGAGCTCTGCTCACAAGCCTGTGTAGTTTGATGCTAATTTGAGGTAATGAATTGAACTTAAAAGTCATCATCTCCAGTTCTGTGATCCCTCATCTGTGGCTTCAGAGATTACTGAAAGGTTTAGTGCAAACTGATTCTTTGTGAGAGATTGCTCTTGTGATGAAGGGAAACACCACATGATTATTTCATAACTCTCAGAAATGCAAAGAGGTTTTCCCCCTCTCTCTGTATCCTTCTCTTCTTTAAAGGAAAGTAGAAGCAAAGTTGTGAGGGAAGAGGACAAAATGCATCTCAGTTTTGGGATCCAGCACTGTGCTCCAGCCTCCCCTGCAGATAGTGCTGCACCTTGGGGATGCTCCCACACTGCTGCTCCAGGTGATGACCAAGCTGAGGGTCTTGCTGCCATCTGCACTGTCCTCTCCTCTGAAGGATCAGCCTGTCTGAATTTCTGCTCTTCTCTAAAATGCAGAGACTCATCTGAGGGGAGGGAACCCAGCTCAGCTCCATGCAGGGAGGGTGCTGGCAGCTCTCTCCTCCCTTCTCACACAATCACAGAATGACAGGGCTTGGAAGAGACCTCTAGAGATCATCCAGTCCAAGAGTTTCCTTCTCAGTCCAGACACCTCCAGCAGCTCCTGCCTTGATGTGCCAGTTCCCTCTGGTGCAGCCCATCCTCGCTGTGCTCCCAGGACTCAGCAATTAACACAGGAGCTCTCAGCACCTCCCTCGTGCTCCAGTGAATTGGTTTAGCATGGGCTGCAGCAGTGAGAGGCTGAAGGAAAGAAGTACTTTTGGATGAAATTGTAGGAAATGTTTGATTAGACAGAAGCTTTCAAAGAACTGTTGGCAAAAGGGAGCCCTTTGTCATTCCTGGCCATTGAGAAAGTGTTTGGGCTTCTTCCTTCCTCCAGCAGCGTGGGGCTGAGCCAGAGGCTTCCTTCCCCTGGGACTCTGCTGCAAGACTGTGTCTGTCCATGTAGCTTGTGCTGATTATCACCCTCTCTTCTCTCTGTCAGCTTTCTGTTTGTTAATGTGGTCAAGGAAATCAACAGGGAGTTGTTGGGGTTTGGGTTGTTTCTTACCTATATACGAGTGGGTGAAAAATGACAGATGAGTGGAAACAAATCCTCCAGAACCATCAAAAGATAGCAGAGAGGAGGGGGGGAAAAGGCCTTTTTACTGTGATTGTGCAAAAAAAACACCCCCAATCAATAAAGCACCACTCCAAGGCAGTGCTGCAGATAACAAGCAGATGATATCAGCTTTCATGGAACATATTGTTTGGCAGACAGAACGCTGGTGGAGGCTGCAACGGTGCCTCATCAAGTTTCAGTTACTGTTGTTGGTGAGGAGATTTAAATAAAGGCTAAATGCTGACATTTTGGATGGTTATTATTTATTCAGTTCCCTGAGATGTCAAACTTTGTTGTTTCCCAGGCAAGAGGCTCCAGGCAGAAGCAGGTGATCCTTACACGGGTGATGGAGACTCACTCCATCCTGTGCCTCAGCACCATCCCAGGGGAATGTTCTCCCAAAACAGGTACTGGGACACTCTCCCTTCTGACACAGAAAATCCCCACAGCAGAAGTGCCCACCCATGCCCTCAGCCATGCAGATTGCCCAGCCCCACACCCCTTGGGAGCATCCCCTGCGACAAGCTGGCTGCCAGCAGCGGGTGCTCCATCCCACTCACCAACCCCAGCACCCACAGCTCCACCCAGGGAGGTCAGACAGGCCCAGCAGCAATGAGATGGGCTAATTACTGCAGGACTCCATGGGTTTACCCTACAAATCAAGGCAATCCATGCAGATGACAGGGGAGAAAGTTCCAGCTCCCCATCCCTCCCCACGCCTCGATCAGCTGGGACATCAACAGAAGAAACATTGGTGCTTCAAGTCCAACAACCTCCTGTCTGAAACTCTTCTTTCTTCTCCACAGGGCACGTTTCTAATAGGCCCTTTGCCAATTGCAGGCAGTTGTGGAGTGCTGGCTCTTATGCTAATTGCAGAGCTAATTGTTCTTATTGCAAAAGCCATTATCCAGTATAGTTCCATTGCAGCTAACGAGGTGTTTGCATTAAATGGCTCACTAAAAGTCAATAAAAAGGAATTTGCTTGACTATTCCTTTAATTTTTCAGATGCAGTGTTAATACACTGTTAATTCTCCCTAAAGGCCTGGAGCCATTAAACTGCTTAAAGCAGGACTAATATATTTATATATACATATATATATATATACACATTGTGCACAGGCATTAAAGCTGAACACCACAGCACTGAGCACAAGGTGCTGGTGGGATGATTTAGGGAGATGCCAAATGGGCATGAAGCTGCCCAGCAGTGCTGGCCCAAATGGTTCCTGGCAGGGCAGTGCAGCATCATAGAGTCATAGAATGGTGGGGACAGGAGCTCCTGCAGCCCAACCCCCTGCTCCAGCAGGTTCCCCTGGCTCAGGGGGCACAGGAACGTGTCCAGGTGGGGTTGGAAACCTCCTGAGAAGGAGCCTCCACACCCTCCCTGGGCAGCCTGGGCCAGGGCTCCCTCACCCCAGCACCAAAGGAGTTTCTCTTTGTGTTTCAGTGGAACTGTTTGTGTTCCAGCTGATGTCCATCACCCCATTACCCTGCTGCTGAACACTGCAGAACAAAAGTGTCCCCACATCCTCCTGACACCTACAAAATAAGCCCCAAAAGCCACTTAAGAAGAGAACAAAGGTCCATAAGGAAGAAACACAAAGGGCACCAAGGGCATCCCTCCCTGTGGCACAGCGACATGGGGGGTTGGGGTGATCTCTGCCCAGAGACCTTTGGTGGGTTCTGAGCCACATCCAGCCCAAAGCAATGCCAGAGACAGCTCCCCCTGTTCCTTCCCTGGCTGTGGCTGCTGATCCCAGCAGGGAATGGGGTGGCCTGGCAGAGCGTGCACCAGCCTCACAGGGACTCACTGCTGGGGGTAACTGGGGATGAGCTGGGGGATGTGGTACAGACAGGGCTCCCTCACCCTCCTTGGCACCTCAGTGGGCAGCAACCCCCCTGCCAGCCCCAGCAGTGAGCCAGGCACAGCACAGCCATGTCCCTGTGTCCCTGAGGCTGAGCCTGGCCTGGTGGCTGCTCCCTCACCCCGGGGGCTGCCTGTGTGACAGTCACTACCATTTCACTTGGCTTTACTAGCACTGTGCCTGCAATTTCTGAAAGCAGACTGTCAGCCTTTTGGGACACAACAAAGCACAGCAGGAGCTGTATGAATATATCTCCTCTCCAAAATTAGACAGGGGAGCTTGTAACACTTTTAGAAAGGATCCCAAGCACCTGAATTCTGAGCAGAAAAGCCTCATTTCACCTGTAATGAACAATCCAGAAGGAATGAATGGCTTTTATAACAGCTTGTCTTGCAAAAACCCCTCCCCCCAACCCTTCCTACTTCATTTGTCTCATTGTTGTGTGCACTCCATGGGATGCTGCCCTCAGGTTTTCACCTGCTACTTGGACACAGAGCTGGAGCTTCTCAGAGTACAACCAGACCTCATGCCCAGGCCAGGGAGTCAGAGTTGGGTGAGAGGTTTCTGCACAAGGATCATTTTCAAGGGCAAACACAAAACAATCTGGTGAAGACCAAGAATATTTTAAACAGAAGTGAATGTGTAAAGGAAATCCTTTAGTCTCACTTCCCACTTGGCCTGGCACAGGCTCCTGACATGCTGCCAAGCAAGATATGACAGAGAATTGTGCCTTTAAATATGAACAGAGGACTGAGAAGCTGAGAATGAGAATAAAGGGGCACCCACACTCCCACTGCCTGAAACAAGGCTGTTCCTAGCAATGGCTTAATTAGCTAATCCGAAACCAAAGATGCTGGTACCACTGGTTCTGCTTCCAAAAAGCTCTTCTTGATGGATTTAAAAAGCCCAGATGCCAAGCACCAGCTTTGCCACGACTGAGTCACCAGGGCTGCCTCCAGCATCAGAGCCTGGGAGCGTTCCCTGCCACTGGTGGGATGGCACCGTGGCTCCTGCTGCCACCCCCAGCTCCCACCACTGCTTTGCCACTTCTCAGGGTGGTTCAGGGCTCTTTTGTTCTAGGCCAGACTTAGTGTAGCTCTGCAAATGTGCTCTTAAAACACCAGGATGCTAATCCCCAGCGCTGCAGCCGGGCACGAACGGCTGCGCTACTTCAAAGCGTGCAGCAGAACAAACAAGATGACAAGGAACCATGAAAGGCACCACACAGAATGAGACTGAACAAGAGTTCAGAGTCATTACTTAGATCAAAGGATAGACAGGACTCAGGCACACTCAGAAATCAGCTGTGAGGGACCTGCCTGCGTCCCCTGTGAGCCACGAAACACACCCAGGGCCAGGTTCTGTATGGTCACAGCCAGAGAGGGGAAGGGAGGGCAGCTGAAAAGGTCTTTTGCTCATCCTGCCCCAGCCTGGCCACCTGCCCTGGGCCCAAAAGCTTTCACAAGTTGCACAAGTGGCTCAGAGGGATGGGAGAAACTGAGCTGTGTGTGGTCAGGGTGTGAAAAGGCAGGTCTGGCTGTCCTAGGAGCAAATGGCACCACAATTAGAATGCAACAGATAAAAGCAGGGACTTCCAGCACATATTTGTGTGGGTACAAAAGAGAAAGAACAGTGAAGGAGCAGGACAGCTGCTATGGATATGCTGTAAATCAACTTAAACCCCAGCAACCAGGATCTCAGTGCACCTCACCCTTCCCATTGCTGCATTTTGCAAGTACCTCTTGCTTCTCCAAGTTAAAGGGCATCACTTGAGAAAGCCAAGCTATGAAAACCTTCCCACTCTGTTTTATATTTGACTCTGGAATTAATTCTAATGACCACAGAAAGGGAAAAAGAAAAGCAACTTTAAATACCCCAAAGTTATGCTTAAACTGCACTGACAATCCTCCCCAAAGAGCCTGTTCCAACTGGGAAAAGACAGGGAGCAATAAATCATGTCCAAAAGGCAAACCTCCTCTGGGGCAACTTGAGCCTGTTGCTTTACCACTTGTTACTTGAGGGAATAAACCCACTCCCACCTCACTACAACCCCGAGTGCTCATACCTCAGTCAATAAGCCCAGAGAGCCCAAGAGGAGGATGGAAGCAGAGCCTCTCAGAACCCAGGCTGTATGAGAGCTTAGAGTGTTTGCTTTCCCTCTGGGGCTTCCAGTCACACTTTGCATAACAGCCAATTAATTAGTTAATGATGACAGAGCACTCTGGCCAGCTGAGCAGTGAGCTATCACTGCCATCAGGCCCCAGGAGCAGAGCCAGCTGGGGCAGGAGCACGGCCTGACTGGTCTTATCAAGAGACCCAAACAGCTTCTGATGAGAAGCTTCCACAGCAGCAGGATGTCACTGGGCCATTTGCATTTCACCAGTGGTTGTTGCCTTGCCAAGAAACAAGTTTTCTGTTCTGTAGGACTAATCTTCAGCTTCATTAAGAGCAGGGCTTGATTACTACATTTTTAACCAGGGGAAGCTCCCAAGTCCATTACTGCCTCCCTCCCAGCTTTATTAAAGCAATAACTTTGTTTTTAAAAGGGACATGTTTCCCTTGAGCTCTCTCACACTTTGGTGGCCTGATTAAAAGATATAAATTAGAGGCTGAGCAGGTCCCTTGCTTCACAGGAGTGTAAATTGGGTGGCTGGAAATCCTGGGCAAAGTCAGAGCATGAAACGCTCCGAGATGGGTCTGCAAACGATTGCCTGTGAGATGAGAAGAGGATGAAGGTGGAGGTGGAGCAGCATGCTGAGGCCCTTATTTACAGCTCTGTACACTTTGTGGAGGTTCTGATTAAAATTTCATTGCCTCTTCCTATTGCAGAGGAGAAGGGCTTTGCAGGATGTTCTGAAGGATGGCACAGCTCTGTCTCCAGAGCCTTTGAGGAGCAGCTGCTCCTGTGCCCCTGGGCTTTGCATCCCCTCCAAGCTCTGTTCCATGTCCTTGCCTTTGAGTTTTGCAGCTGGAATCTGAGGGATGAGGAGCAACTTGAGCTGCAGATGGGGCAGGAGAGCTGGGGCTAACAGGGCAACAAGGGTCCCTGTGTCCCACAGCAGTACTTGTTGGAGGCAGGCTGTGGGGATAAACCCAGAATAAAGGCTTATTCTAACGTGGTTTCAGGATCCTATAAAGGATTTGTTGCTTTAACAATGTTTGAGAACTTGCTTTAATTTCCTCTCAACAAAATGTCATCCATTTCAACAGGCAACACAGAGGATGAGTCAGCCTGACCACCTCTGGAGGCTCTGGCTTCTCTCATCACTCCTGGTCTTGCTTTCTCAGTGGAAAAAACATATGGCACATTTAAGACTGGATGGGATAGAATCAGAGAATCTGTCAGGTTGGAAGAGACCTTGAAGGTTACAATGCAGCTGCTCCACTGTCAGTGTCTTTGGCACAAGGGTGGGCTTTCTGCACCTTTAACTTGATCACCCTTCCCATCTCCCAGGGTCACCCCATCACCTAGAGGACAGCAGCAGCCTGTTCCTCAGAGCTTTAGGAGCCACAGCTCCTCAGTGCCTCTGCAGACCAGACAGGTCTCTATTTTGCTTTCATTTTCAGAAGCATTGGGAGTTTTGTTCAAATCTGGAAAATGCCAATGTGGGAACTCTTCTGATAAAGTGGAACCTGAATGACAAAGCCCCTTCCAACAGCCTTTTACTGACTTAAACAGGGCACATGGCAGTGGCCTGGCTGGGGATGACTGATGCCCTCACTCACAGTGCTGCAGGCTTCCTTTCATTTCCCAGCATTTTGGTGAACTGGTCCTTCCTCTTTCATGGGATGGGGTATGTTCCAACAGTTCTGGACCACACAGTCCCCTTTTTGACAGGAAGAGTTTGTTTTCAGTGGGCATGAAATCCACACTCCACATTTGTCCACTATAAATCCCACCAGGCTCTTTTGATTGCCATGCCACTGTGTTAATTTAATGAGACAACCCAGGACCTGGCAGTGCCTCTGGGGTAGGATGAGAGGGGACAGGCTTTGCTCTGCCTTCAAGAACAGGAGTTTTTCTAACAGCTGGTAGAAAAGCTAAAATGCCTGCACAGAGCTGAGTGATATTTATCTGATGAGTGAAGTGCTCAAAGAAAGGCAGCTTCAGGTTGATTGAGATTATTCAGTATTTTGTGATGACTTTAGGAAATAATTTGAGGCACAGAAAGATATAATTTTGTTACATGTTCAAGACTGCAAAGTTTTTCTAAAGGGAGCATTGCAATTCCTCATCTGGAAACGCAGCAATTAGGGACTTTATTTCCTGTATTTGCTGAAGAAAGGGAACCTTGAATGCAAAGAGCATCAAAAAGTTGCATTTCAAATTAACTCCAAATGATCCTGTTTTAAATGATTTCTCTGCTGCTGTGGTGCAATGGCTGGGATCCATTCACACACCTTTGTTCTCCTCCTTTGTCCTTCCCTGGGCTCTGCAGGGCCTTTGCCACACACACCCCTGTCCTGCCACCACCAGTGGTGACCCACACAGCTCCAAACACTCCTCTGAGATAACAGGGATCTCCAAGGGTTGGTCTGTGCCCCAAAGCACCTTCTAACCTACACCCTGCCATGGCTGGTCCTCTCCTCCAAAGCAAAACATCAGCAGTGAGCTACCCAGATCACTATAAACCCCAGGTTTATGTGTTGATTTAAAGGGTTGATGTATTTGCAGATGTGAATCCACACACAAAGAGCCTGCAAGGATTCCTCAGCTGTGCAGTACTGAACATCACCAGTGTGTGTCAAACTGCCTGGGGATCATTCTGCACCATAAAACCCTGGATATTCTGAGGGGTGCAAATCCATCACTGGCATATTTCTTTCCTTCTGCTTTCTTTCTTACTTTTTAAGAGCTGTGTCATTATTTATTGCTCCTAGTTCAACATTGTGAAAGCTTAATGGGTATTTGAAGGCTGGCACTGCTCAGATGTGCTACCACAAGCCCACACACGGCTGCCCTTCGCTTTATTTTTACACCCCGTGTAAACATTGATTGATATCAGAGGAAATTCATAAATTAGAGTCCTTTAAACCTGACTGAAAACTGCAGGAGCAGCCCCTCAGCCCTCTGAGCCAAGTGCTGCAGAGTCTGTGCTCAGGGCAGTGATATGGAGGAGACATGAGCACTCCACAACTACCTGAAAGTGAGTTGCAGTGAAGTGGGGGCTGATCTTTTCTCTCCAGTGATGAATGACAGGACAAGAGGAGATGGGCTGGAGTTGCCCCAGGGGAGGTTGAGATTGGAGCTGAGGCAGAACTGTTTCCCTGAGAGGGGTGTGAGCCCCTGTGCCAGGCTGCCCAGGGAGCTGGGGGAGTGCCCAGCCCTGGAGGGATCCCAAAGCTGTGGAGCTGAGGTGCTGAGGACCAGGGGTTAGTGCTGTGCTGGGCAGGGTGAGGGGAAAGACTTGATCTTATGGTCTTTGCCAAACAAAATCATTTTATGATCCTTTGCATGGCCATGGCTGATATCCCTGATTCATTGAGAAAGCCCCTGGATGTCAGGATCTCATTCCTGCCCAGGGGAAGGGCAGCAGCACAGAGACAACCAGCTCCTCCTTTGCTTTGGTGACAGGTTCCCTCCACTCAAACCCCAGAGAGAAGCTGCAGTTTGGGGTGTGTGTGCTGGGGGAGCTGCAAGGTTTTCAGTGCTTGGGATTCCTGCAAAGGCTTCATTGGGAAGCAGCTACTTCTGACAAAGCTCTTCCCACTGCGAACATGTACTTCTGTTTGATTAAAACATCAAACAGCCCAGTTGTCCTGCTGGTGAGGGCTGCAGAGTGCTCCTTCAGCTGCAGGACATCAGGTCATGGCAAGGCTGAAACATCCTGTGTGTTTGCAGACCTTTGTGACCCTCTCCTGGCTCAGGGTCACTGAGCCTTGCTCTGCTTAGGACCCAAATCTGGATCATGACAGAAAACACACACACTGAGTGTGTGCCTGAGCAAGAGGCAATTGCTCTCTCATGGCCATGGCCATAAATCGTGCTGTTTGGAGGGAAAAAAGAAGAAAGGGGGGGAAAAAAGAAGAGACACCAGCTGACACAGTTTAATTCCCCAAATCTCCAGCTCTGGAGCAAGATTGGAAACACCATTTTCTTTGTCCTTCATGTCCTGAGCACATTTGGTGGGCCAGGGGGGTGGGAAACTGAGGCTCCTTGCAGGGAGATGTGTCTGCTGGAGGAAGGGCCCTGAGAGGGACCCCAGGACAGCTGTGGGTCATGGTGGTATCTCTGATGGATAGGCAGATCAGGGATTTGGATAAACTCTTCTCTGATCTTAAACTGCTCCTTCCTGCCCAAGTTCCCCTCTTCTGTTTCTAAACAGTCAACAAAGTGCCGATGAGATGAAGATTTAATGTCAAGCAAGAAGGAACCACTGGATGGAATAAACAGATTTGGCAGCACGTGAGATTTAGAGGAACACGTAGGGGAAAATGAGGCACATTTGATAGTCAGATGACAGTTGCTTCCCTCTGCCTGGAGTGGATGTGTGACTCCTCAGCCACAGCCCCACTGAGCAGAGCCCTCAGCATCTGCTTTGTCCCACTCCCCTCCGAGCTGCTGCTTGCCTGGAGGGTGCCAACACCCTGACCCAAGCCCCAGGAGAGATGGACCCACAACATTTCCCACATTCCTGCAGGAAAACATCCCTTTCAGCTCCCAGGACAGCCTGGCTTTCCCCAGTGTCCTGCTGGCTTTTCTGCTCTGGTTTTTGCATGCTTCAGTCTTACACCATCCACGGGTCTGAGAAACTGGAGGTGGGGTTTTGGCCACAAATAAGTACTTCTGGTGGTTTTACACAAAACTCTCTTTTCTGAGGCTCTCATACACATCTGTGTATCTGTATGCAGTGACATACCCATCCTGCCACGTCCACAGGAGCCCCTCAGGCCTCTGGCCCCTCACAGCCTTACCCAGGGCCAGTGATGGCTGCTGCCTCATGCATAAACATCACACATCCATAATACATATCTGCCTCCTTCAGCCCAGAGACCCCACTGGACTGTGCTCTGTTATCTTTCTGTTTCCATGGTAATAAAAATCACTTCTGATAATGGCTATTTGCTCAGGATGGTGAGGTTTGGTAATTTCAGCAGCATTATAGCACAGACCTCAGATGGTCGGCGCAGCACAGGCTCGTTTTGTCTCAGGCTTTTAATTGTGGGTGGATGGAAGCAGATCCTCAGAGTCTAAGGGAGGACAGCAGCTTAAAGTTTCTCTGGTTATGGTGAACTTATTCCCAGTAAGCCTGTTGCCAAGGGTTAAAGCCCCACAAGTGATCCACAGGACTTTGCTCAGCCTTGGGCCCAGTTTTGGGCCTGGTGCCTTTCAAGGCTGTCACCTCAACCAGCCTTGAAACCAGCAGCTGATTTACTCAGGAACATTAAAGAGAAATAATGCCTCATCTTGCCCAAAGCCTGTAATACAACTGTGTGAAAGTGTTATCCAATTAATGTACCGTAGGAAGAAACCCAGCACTCATCATAGAAATGACTATTGATTCCTGTGCTCTGCTCCTGGCTCGTTCCCACACAAACCACCAGCCAGGCACCTACACACACACCCAACCTCTTGTTTTGGCTGTTTCTGCCACAGCAGCCCTTTGCCACGCTTGGGATTTTTGGAGGGGGAGCACAGGACCAGCACCCATTTCCTTCCCTGGGGCTGCAGCTCATTTCCCCTCTCCTGTGATGCCTCCAAGAGGCTGCACAGACCCCCTGGTCCCCACTGAAACAGCTTCACCATGAAGGAATGTTCCTTTATATTTTTTTTCTGCTCATTTTCAGTGCCCAGTTTGAAGATTTCGAGGTGATTCAGACCCTTGAGCAGGTGGATGCCCCAGCTGTGGTCTCACAGGGGAGCACAGAGGCTCTTTCCCTGCCATCCATCCTCAGGGACAGCCCTGGGATGTGGCCTCAGGCAGCATCTTCATGAACCACACTGCTGTGTGTAATTTAATCAACAGATCTGCTGAGAATAACTCTGACCTACAGAATCAAATCTCCCCTACTCTCAATAAGCCCATCTTTAATATGAAGTGTGAACCTTCTAATTTAGTGTCATATCAAATAATAACTGTCTTGTTTAAACTGTTGCTAATATTAGTCAAACAATCACAGAGAAGAGCCAGAGGCTCCACATCTCTCTCCTTACCACATCCTTGCAATTAATATTTATAAAGCAGGAGGGATGTGGGCTTTTTTTATATATAAAAAAGGGAATTTTAAGTTACCCTTCGTATTTCCAGACACAAGCTGCAAAATTTATAGGCTCTCCTTCACCTTCACTCTAAGAGAATGAAGCTATTCATCTGATATATATTTATAATTTTAGCCTGTAGGGATAGATATGAAGCAAACCACAGCTGGAGATATCAGAGAGCTGGGGAGGAGAGAGGATCTCACCCATCCCACAGCACAGCAGTGCTCACCAGCACCCAACCATGGGCTTCCTTTCACAGAGGGCACTGGCTTTGAGCATGGGATGATAACTTTTGGAGCACTTGCTTAAAAAAACCCCAACCCAAGCAAACTTTCACCCTTTGGTGAGAGTTTGACTCGTTTCCCATTGCTCTGTGTGGGATCTTTACAATTATTTATTCACAATATTCCCAAATATCTCATTGTGAAACTGGAATTTAAATATCCCTGTAGACTATGTCAGAAACCTCTGCATAAACCTGAGAGGATTTTCCCACAGTAATAAGTCCCTGAGGTAAAATAAATTACAGAAGAAAATGTTTCAAAATAACTGTTCCCAATTAAAACTTCACCCAGGGTTTACACTCCACAAGTACTCTTTTTCCAAATAACAGGCATAAAAATGTCAGAGCCTGTAAATCGAGGGGTTTACTCCCTTTGCCTACTCAAATCACAAACCCAGGGACATGAGCCCCTCTCCCCCTTGCCTGCCTTGCACTGAGGTACATCCAGCTCTCACCAGCTGGTGCATGAGAAGGCTTCTGACAAGCAGAATGTGTGTGGAACACCCCAGCACACACCATCCAGGCATCACAGGGATGCACAAACCCACGTCCACGCCATGAGCCTGTCCCTGCTGCCATCACAAGGCTTTGTCTGCAAAATCCTCTCTCCTGGGAGAGAGACAGATAGAACCACGACAGAGAGCAGCCATCCTGCCTGTGGAACTGCAAATGGGAAGGAAGGAGCTGTGGAGAGTGATGTTTAGAACCACAGAATCCCAGGATGATGGGGCTTGTCCAGCTCTCACTGCCTGGCAGCCAGCCCTCCCAGTTTGGTGTCATCAGTGACTTGCTGAGGGGACACTACATCCCCTCATCCAGATTGATGATGAAGATGTTGATCTGCTCAGCCCCAGCTGGCAGGTCAGGGAACACCACACCACGATTTCCACCTTCAGGTTAAACATCTCCCTGCGCTGTGGTATAACACCCAGGAGAGAGCTGAGCGTGGCCACTGAGCCCAGCCCAGCTGCTGCCCGCTGCCTGGCACAGCCAGAAGTCATCTCAGCCCTTGGCTGAAGCAGGAGAGGACCCAGAGGACATGTGCACAGCCTCTGCCCCAGCACAGACGGGCAGCACCTGGCACTGGCAGCAGCCCCGGCGCAGGAGGAACAGCCCATCGCTCCCGGCACTGGCAGAGGGGAGGGAGGATGCTCCCCACACTGCCCCAGCTGCAATGGCCAAACTCCCTTCTGTCATTTCTCACTTCATTATCCCCTTGCATTTTTGAATTAATACCAATAAAACACACATTAGAATTGCAGAAATGATGGAAATGTCAAACATCTCTCACTCGCTTTGGGAAGAACTTTGTCAAGTACCAAATGCAAATGTGCAGCTGGTGCCTGTGACATTTGGGTTCCTTTGCTGGCACAGGGCTAATCAATTCAGTTGCTAATTTTATCAGCAGCAAATCTGTTAGATTTGTACAGCTCTGATGTAGGCCAATTAATTTCTAATCAAATTACCTACGTTGTGATAGGCTTTTTGCCTGTGTGCTCAGCAGTGCTGGGAATGGCAGCTCTGGCTCTGCAGCCCGTGACCTTGCCACTGGCAGATGGAGAGATGCCTCCCTTAATTAACCCATTAGCAGGGGTGAGGGGGTACAGGAGTTTCCCCTCTCACCTGCTGCAAATGCTCAGCCCCTCTGCTGGCTCTGAGCTGCCCTTGGCTGCCTTGAGGGGGGCTCTCCCATCCCTTCGTGCCATCCAAATGGAACTGGGCACTGCTGTGGCTCTGCCCCTCACTTCCCATCACCTCCCTGCCAGGACAAGGATTGTTACTAAGCTGAGCAACAGCTCTTACCCATGGGATCACAGTGAGGGGTCCTGCCCAGCACTCCCAGAGCCCTGCAGTCCCCACTGACCCCTTTGTGGTCACCACATGGTGAAGGTTCCTGGGCACGTCCCTTACAATCACACAATCCCAGAATGGTGGGGTGGGAAGGGCCCTGCAGAGCTGCTCCAGCCCCAGGCCCTGCTACAGCAGGTTCCCCTTGGTCATGTCACACAGGAACGTGTCCAGGTGGGGTTGGAAACCTCCTGAGAAGGAGCCTCCACACCCTCCCTGGGCAGCCTGGGCCAGGGCTCCCTCAACTCAGCACCAAGGGAGTTTCTCCCTGTGTTCAAGTGGAACTGTTTGTGCTCCAGCTCATGTCCATCACCCCTTGTGCTGTCACTGGACACTAGAAAAGAAAGTGTCCTCCCTCTTCCTGACACCCTTGAGGTACCTGTAAGTGCTGATGAGGTTCTCCCTTAGTCTTTTCTAGGCTAAACAGCTCCAGGCTCATCAGGCCCTTCCCTGGACTCCTCCCTTCCCACCCCATGACCTGCAGCAGTGGAAACTAATCCTATCCAGCAGTGAACCAGTCCTGTCTCCTGCCAGGAATGGGCTGATGGGCTGCTGAGGGTCAGAGGGCAGGAGCACACAAGGCTGTGTGTCAGGTGCTTATTGCTGGGCCAGTTTCTTAGTGATAGAAAATCACTGAGCTTTTAGAACTGCAGGAATAGGGAATGGAACTGGAAATATTGTTCCCTTCAGTGGCAGCTAATTTGCTCTTTGGATGCTGGTTTCCAAGCTGCCAGGCCCTGTACAGCAGGAGTTTGTATTTATTGCCATTTTATCCTTTTCAGCTTTCCCCCCCCCCATTTCTGCCTGCAAGTCTCTCTGATGAAGGGTGTTATTAGTGCAGCAATTAACCAACCCCAGCTAGCAAACTTGTGCAATGCAGCCTTTAATAAATCTCCAAGTGATTGCTTTCCACTTTGGAACAGATCTGTGTGTGCCTCTGCGTGCACTGAGCTAGACAGGCACAAATAGCTGAGCCCCTGTGTGTCTGATTGTCAGGCAGCAATGAATCACAGCTACAGCCTGATTTTGCTTAAAGATACCTTTAAAAAGAAGCACTCAAATAGCTACATCATTGGTTATAAGAAGTATTTCCTAGAAAAGCAATACTATGTGTTTAAAGCAGGGATGTCACGTCAGGACAGACACACAGGGGCTGGGGCTCCTGCTTGGGTCATGCACGTGGCTACAGGCACCTTGCCCTGGGCTGAGCCCCCTCTGCCCACCTCCACACCCCCATTTCTCACAAGGGGCCTCACTCTGGAGGGGATTTCTTATGTAAAATGGAATAAGTACAGAGACTTGTCTGATGGGCTAAACCCAGGCTCATTCCCCACACCAAGCACTTGCCACTGGTGCCCCTTACACGAGCAGCACAGGGTGTTTGCCCTGGATTTGGCTCAGTCCCTGTACCAGCCCATGTCTCCTCCCAGCAGCAGCTGCACGGGAGGGGATGCTCTGGGGAATCACTGAACCATAGAACCATTTTGGTTGGAAAAGCCTTTTAAGCTCAAGGACAAGCCCAAGATGCACAAAGTCTGCTCCTTACTGCCAGGGCAGCACCAGGATGGAGCTGGGTAACCACGGCCGTGGCATCACTGTGCCATGCCAGGACAGGACCTGAGTGCCTCTCTGTGCCAGGCAAATACCAGTGTGACACATTAAGGAATCTGCAACCAAAGGGCATGTTTTGGGGAAGTCTGATGGCCCCAGGTGGCACAGAGCAGCTCCAGGGCTGGGGGAGCCCTTGGTGCTCCCATCCCCTGGGCTGGATCCAGCCCCACAGCTGCTGTCTGGCTTTTCACCAGGGCAGCATCTGGCTTAAGGGCAGGACAGGAGGGAGAATTAAACAAAGTCTTACAACAGCTCTTTTGTGGAGAAGAAATGAGCACAGAACAAGGGAAGGAGTGCTTTTCCTAATCGGGAGAGACACCAGCCCTTGGTAGGCAGATTAGCCTTTTAACCAGCTCTCAAGCAGTCAGTCAAACCCAATCCTGTCTCTCTCCTGACAGTTTTGCAGCACCACTGAGCTCTGCTCACACACACACACACACACTGCCCTGCCTGCTTCCACCAGTGATTGGAAGGTCTGTCTTCCCTCTCTTTTCCCCTGGCAAAAGAACCTAAGCCAGTGTCATGACCTGTTATGCTGCAGAACTCTCTCTGTTAAGTGATATTTAATATCACTGATGAAAACATCAGCAACCTGTTCATTTACAAGCCAGACAAAATAAAGAGTTCAAGTCTGAAGACAAGGGACAAGGTTGGGTGACGTTTACCTCCCATGGCAGCTCTTGGAGGATCACTCAGGCTGGGATCATTTTCTCTTTGCCTTGTGCAACAATTCACATGACTGAAATCAGATGGATTTGGGGGTCCAGTTTTGTCAGTCAGCTGGGACACCTGTGCCTGAATGACTTTTCCATGAGAAGCAGGAGTGGGTTAGCTCAGCAACAGCCCCTGCTGCAGTCAGCACTGCCTGGCCCTGAGGCCCTTCCCAGCCAGAGGGAAGAGAGAAAGAGATCAACTGTGTGCTCACTGGAGCAGGGACCCACATCCCAGCACTGGCACCAAGGGCAGCAGCATGGTGATGTCCCTGTGCTGCAGAACAAGGCCCCAGGGAAGCCCAAGGAAGCCTTGACATGCTCCCAGGGGCACATCTCAATCACAAGCCCCAGTTTTCTGTCCTGACAGCCACCCTGGCCACACAGATCATAGAATCATTTTGGCTGGAAAAGACTTTTAAGATCAAGTCCCAGCCCTGCCCAGCCCAGCACTGACCCACAGCCCTCAGCCCCTCACTTTGGGAACCCTCCAGGGCTGGGCACTCCCCCAGCTCCCTGGGCAGCCTGGCACAGGGGCTGACACCCCTCTCAGGGAAACAGTTCTGCCTCAGCTCCAGCCTCAACCTCCCCTGGGGCAACTCCAGCCCCTTTCCTCTTGTCCTGTCATTCATTCCTGGAGAGA
Source organism: Colius striatus (assembly GCF_028858725.1). Lineage (NCBI taxonomy): Eukaryota > Metazoa > Chordata > Aves > Coliiformes > Coliidae > Colius > Colius striatus. The sequence goes on from NC_084782.1 coordinate 3,558,134, forward strand.
AGAGACTGACCCCCACCTCACTGCAGCCTCCCATCAGGGAGTTGCACAGAGGATCTGCCTGCCAGGGCACCCACTTTGCCTGCAGAAGCCCTGGAATGGGCTTTAACACAGCTCTCCAGTTTGCACATTCATTAAACAGCTTGCAAAGCATGAGCTTTATTGGTTCAGGCCCAGAGGGAAACAGTCAAGAGCACATCCTGCCACTGCCCCAGGTTTGTATCTGCTCCATCCTTTGCTGTGGCCCACAGTAATCTTCAATCTTTATACTTTAATTTCTAAGTCAGACAAAGAGATTTTGAGCCTTTCATGTACTGGATGCCAGGCTCAGCCCCTCCCTCAGCATCTCCTCTCTGACTCACTCATTAGAAGCTATTTTAAAATGTGCTAACGACAAAAAACCACGTTTTGATCTTTACTTTTGTGAGTAAATAAACTCCCCTCTTGGGTATTTCAGGAGGTTTTTGTCTCTTCCCATCCCACATCTAGGGGCTGCACACCATGAGCTGGAGCCAGAGCATGATGCCCTGGTCACTGAGGGGACCTGGCCCTATGGCAAATGGGGTTGCCCAGGGGGTAAAGCCCCACTGCTCAGGTGGGAGGTTGGGCTCCAGGTGGGCATGATGCATGTCCAAGTGGACATGTTCCTATGCAAACTGACCCAGGTGAACCTGCTTCTGCAAGGGGGGTGGACTAGATGATCCTTAAAGGTCCCTTCCAACCCCTACCATTCTATGATCCTATGCCAGGCTGAGGGCACTGTCAAGGCTGTGGTGGCTCCAGCTGCCTTTCCCCTTCATCCCACAAAGTGTGGGAGGGTAAAGGCTGAGGTGGGTGTGAGGAAGCAGAGCCAGGGAGCACTTTCCCTCTACAGAAGTGGCTGTTTTAATGCTTTACCTCTCCTTGGGAGGGGAGTCAGCAGGGTGGGACTGACACAGCTCTGATCTGCAAAAGGCCTTTAAGCTTCTGCACAGCACAGCCTCAGCCAGGCTATTCCTGCAATAAAGTTTCCACTCCAGCCCAGGTCAGGGAAGCAAGAAAAAGCAGGAGCAGCAAATCCCTCATTGCAGCACTAGGCAAAGGATCTCTGCCTCTTTCCTGAGCTGTCCCATCTGGAACTTTGCCCTCTCTCCTTTCCGAGGCCGCAGACACGGTGGATGAGAGGGAAACCTGTCTCTTTGCAAGGTAAGGAAGTGGAAGCCCGGGAGCCAAGATGTTTAAATCAAGCATCCTAACGCGTGGTTGCCGCGCAACAGGAGCCGGGCAGCGGGAGCAGCAGCAGGAGCAGTCCCGGGATGTGCCCGGCAGCTGCAGAGCAGGAGCAGCCCCGGGAGCATCCCCGGGAGCAGCAGGAGCAGCCCCGGGAGCATCCCCAGGAGCAGCAGGAGCAGCCGCGGGATGTGCCCGGCAGCTGCAGAGCAGGAGCAGCCCCGGGAGCATCCCCAGGAGCAGCCGCGGGATGTGCCCGGCAGCTGCAGAGCAGGAGCAGCCCCGGGAGCATCCCCAGGAGCAGCCCCGGGATGTGCCCGGCAGCTGCAGAGCAGGAGCAGCCCCGGGAGCATCCCCAGGAGCAGCCCCGGGATGTGCCCGGCAGCTGCAGAGCAGGAGCAGCCCCGGGAGCATCCCCAGGAGCAGCAGGAGCAGCCCCGGGAGCATCCCCAGGAGCAGCCCCGGGATGTGCCCGGCAGCTGCAGAGCAGGAGCAGCCCCGGGAGCATCCCCAGGAGCAGCCCCGGGATGTGCCCGGCAGCTGCAGAGCAGGAGCAGCCCCGGGAGCATCCCCAGGAGCAGCAGGAGCAGCCCCGGGAGCATCCCCAGGAGCAGCAGGAGCAGCCCCAGGAGCATCCCCAGGAGCAGCAGGAGCAGCCCCGGGATGTGCCCGGCAGCTGCAGAGCAGGAGCAGCCCCGGGAGCATCCCCAGGAGCAGCCCCGGGATGTGCCCGGCAGCTGCAGAGCAGGAGCAGCCCCGGGAGCATCCCCAGGAGCAGCCCCGGGAGGGGAGCTCACACAACACAACTTTATTGACGTCTCCATTCCTCACAGGCTTCCTCCTCCTCCCTTTCTTTCCCTCCAGGATGGCAGCTGTTGCTTGAGATACCCCAGAGCCTTTTGTTCCCTGTTGCCTCATCCCTGTGGGCTTCCCATCCATTTCTCATTACTCTGCCTGACATCTGCTCACAGTTTGTTCCTAATGCCTCACTCTGCTCCTCCTGGGCTGGCTCTGGCTGTAGAGCTCAGAGAAACTCCTTGCAGGGACCTGAGGAGTGTGCAGTTTGCTGGGAGAAAGCTTCCCCTCCCCTCCCAGCCAGCATGGGGGAGGTTGTGTCTCAGAAACTGGATCCCTGGTCCACTGGCACAGCTGCTGTGTGGCTCACCAAGGATGTCCCCACTTTAAAGGACAGCTAAATAACCATTAATATCAGCTCTTAAAAGGACAAAGTCAGCTCTGAGTTATTCTGGACATATGCAGGTACAAGCAGGAGCCAAACATCGCCCAAAGGATGCTTTGGATCCTCTGGAATGAAAGGGAGATATAAACTAATGGGGAGATGCCAGCTGGTAATGGTAAGCAGATGGCTGAGAGGCTGCTGAGAGGACTGGCTTATTTACTTGCTTATTCATTTATAGGCCATATTTTGGGAAAAGAAAATGACCCTGCCATTGTAGCACCCACCTGCACTCAGGCAGAACAGGCACAGGGTGGGCCATGGCTACCTGTGCCTCTCCCCGTTCCTCCTGCTGTGGGTTCCTGCTCTCTCTCCTGTTTACCTGCTGGTTATGGGGGCTGGGTCATTCCAGTCTTCTGCACAGTTCTGCAAAGCTGGGGCTGATCCTGGAGTGGAGCTGGGCTGGGAAAACTAGTAACAAGTGCATGAGAACCACAGAACATGGTGCCAGGGCCACTTGCCTGCCTCAGGCATGAGCAGCTCCACTCTGCTGCTCCTGGAGATGCTCATTTACCCTATTCTTAGAAATCAAGAATCCCACATTCTCTCCAGCAACCTGTTCTCATGCTAATTGTCCTCAAAGCTGAGAATATCTTTTGTTACAAGCATTGGGAGGGAGGATTTGCCAGGATGCTACTCTCTCCCAGCTTGGAACCCCCCCCTCTGCTTGTGCCCATATGTGACACCCTTTGATCTCATTCTACAACTCCTTAAAAGTGTCCCCACTGTGGGAAACCTTGTCCCACCCCCAACTGCTTTAAACCTCACCTCCAACACTTGAGTCTTCCTAAAACAGCAGGAGAGTACAGTGAGTCCAGACACACGAATCACAGATGAATCCCCAGGTGTCCTCAGGGCAACTGGCATCAACAGCACAGCTCTGAAACTCTCCCAAGCTGATGTTCCAAGGGATCTGCCCATAGGAAAAGCCTCTTTGGGGTAGAACCTTCACAGCACACAGAGCTGATGCTGGAGCAAAAATGCCACCAGTACCTGACCTTGCTACAGTTCCTTCTCCCTGGGCTCCTGTCTCAGGGGCAGGAATCCTTTTGCTTCTCAACATTCATTTAACTGCAAAATAATGAACATGTGCCTGTGTGACAGTGCAGGAGTGAGGAGTCACCAAGCTGCACATCCCTCCCTGTCCCAGCTGCATCACGTTGCTCAGGTGACTGGATAAAAGCACCTCAGGTCTGACCTGGGGTTCAGACACCCTCAGCAACCACCTACCTGGTGCCTTCAGCCACTGGGTTTATGGGAGGGAGGTGGCAGAAAGGATAGATCCAGCACCTCAGGGTTCCCTGTCCCCTCTGCCCCATCCTTCCTGGAGCATGTGGGCAATGCTGGTGGGTTTTGCTTCAAACAGTAGGGTGGCAATGCCCTGCCCAGCCTGGCACCAAGCACATTCCACCCCAGGCTGTGCAGCAGGGAAAGGCTCAGCCTCATCTGCATTGCTGCTAATTGAGCTTTTCTTCCTCTCTCTTGTTTCTGCTGTTAGTAATTAGCATTAAAACTCCTCCTTACCCTCCATGGGGATATGAAACAAATCCTCCTGTGAGAGAGTGTCATTTCCCTGCACTTGGTCCCACGAAGCCACAGCAGCCTCCACATTCCCCCCTACACTCCCTTGTACCCTTCTGCACCCCTCCACATCCCCCTACACCCCCCTGTACCCTTCTGCACCCCTCCACATCCCCCTACACCCCCTTGTAGCCTTCTGCACCCCTCCACATCCCCCTACACCCCCCTGTACCCTTCTGCACCCCTCCACACCTCCCTGTATCCTTCTGCACCCCTCCACATCCCCCTACACCCCCTTGTACTTTTCTGCACCCCTCCACTGCTGCTGTTTCATAGTGTGAGGGGGAGAGAACCCACCTCCTCCTGCCTCACCTCTGCAGGGAAGGAGCTCACCCAGAAACTACAGAAAGGGATTTCAGCAGCCAGGAGAGCAGGAACTCAGGGAAGAAGCACAGGCCTGCTGAGCCCTCCATGGCCAGCCAACCTCTCTGCCCTGAGCCATACCTGTCTCCCACCCTGCTTTTGCTGTAGGTTTTTCCCCCTTCTTGATGAAATGAAGGTCTTTTCTGATTGAACTAATTATGCTGATTGAATTTCCTCCCTCTCTCTCTCTCTGAGTGTAAAAGGTTTCCTTAATTTGATGGGGGTAATTGTTATGCACACACTGTCAGATGTTAATGCAATTCTGTGACTGACAGGTAATCAGCACATCAGTTGTACAAAAAGAGTGAATAAGTCTGTAATTTTATTTCCCCTGATTCCACTGTGTGGGATGGCAGGGAAAAAAAAGTCTAAATTAGCAATCAGGGAAAGGCAATCCTGCTGCAGAGTGAGCTGCTAACAGCTGGGGCTGGGACTGCAAGGTCTCACACCCTGGCTCTGAGGACTTGACCTGCAGACAGGCTGCTCACTGCTGAGCTTTCCACAGCAGCTCGTTTGGGGTGCAGATCTGCTCCCCTCAGTGCCTGCATCTGTGTTCCCTGGCTCCAGCAAAAGCAGGAATATGCTTCCTACAGAGAGAGAGACAGAAATGGCCTCAGAAAACAAAGTTTTAGTAGCCCAGAGTCCCCTGAGAAAGCTGGGAGCAAGGGAAGCCTCGTGGGCTTTGCTAAGCTGGAGGATGGAGTGAGGACACTGGGGCCATCCCCAGGGTGAGAGCACAGGCTGCTACCAGCTGCCTCCAGAGACAGCAAGACACAGAGGTTGTTGATGAAATAATTGCTGGCCAGCTACTCCCCTTGGGCTTCTCACCTCAGCAGTGAGGAGGGGAGGGAGCAGCTGGGAGATCTTTGCTTTGCACCTTCCATTTGGGCTGATGGAGCTGAGTGACAGAGGAAGAACCAGCCCAGAGCTCCCACTGGCAGCTGACAGCATCTGCCCATTTCATTCCCTGCTTGGCAGCTGCTGACAAGCCCCAGACAGGAGCTGGGAATGCCAAAACATGCATTTCTCCAGAACGTGTTCTGAGGTTTCTTATTTTCTTGCTTTCCTCTAGTAAGACCCTGATGTAATTGTTTTGCTCATCTCCCAGCTCAGATCCCAGGGATATCACTGTCTGCACAGCAGCACTGACTTGAAATGCAGAGCAGAAACACACATCACTAGAGTGATTTGCTCTCACTGCTGAGGCTGAGGCTTCTGTCTGCACACATCCCCCTGGGTACAGCCTTGTGTGTGCAAACAGAGCAGCAGGGAAATACATGAGATACACAGTGTCAGCTAACCAGGGTGCCTGGAAACCCACCCCTGGCTGGCAGAGAGCCCCCAGGCCAGGGATGCAGCAACCACTTGCAGAAACGGGCTGATTCCTGCCTCCTTCCCACTTTAGCATCATGGATCCAACATCAACTTGTGTCCTGGGGAGTGGGTGATGCTGGCACCACTTGCCCTGGGGTTGGTAACTCACCTGGACACTCAGGAGCCCCAGGGGATCCCCTGAAGCAACCCCTCCCCAGTATAAAAGGTGAGCCCTTGGCCATTGGGGCTGGAGCCACGGGCTGGGGATCACTAGTGGAGGCAACAGGGGAAAAGAAGAGGCCAAACAGGACTGGGAGCAGCACCCACTGCTGCCTGCATGAACATAACAAAGAGTGAAATCCTGTGTATGAAGAGCTGGGAGTGAACAGTGAGCTTTACCATTAGTAACATTTATCTGCAATACTTAAAATCCCTTTTGGAAGGATTTTAGTCTGTAGTGAGGCTGGTTCTCCTCCCCAGAGCATGCATACACCAGCCTATTCAAAGCAAAAACCCATCAGTGGTGATTTAGATGCACAGCACTGCCCTGCACTTCAATGGGTCTGAACAGGGCATAAGCCAGCCAGGAGCTCTGCCCATAATGGAGATGATACAGGGGACTCAAGGAGCTTAGTGGTTCTTAGGGAAAGAAACAGAGTGTGAGAGGGGAAGATTAGAGCAGGACCTCACTGTAGTCAATAAATCCCAAAGAAAAGAAGAGGCTGCTAGGCTGGCAGAGCTCCCCTCACGTTGCAGAACACATAAAGCACTGTCTCCAGCTCAGAAGATGTTTGACATTGGAGGAAATGAGACAGATTGGGTTTGATCCAGGGGAAGTCACGTGTGAAATAATTTGCAGCGGGCAGCAGCAGGAGCAGCTGGTAAAGCCAGATTAAAACTCAGATTTACACAAGCATCTTCAGGCAAAAAAAAAGAGGATTAGGCTGCTAATTTGTAATCCCAGATGGGGATAGGGCTGTGTGGTCTAGGCAGTGTAAGTAGGCTGTAGGAGGAGCACCAGGCATTGCCTTCACACAGAAGAGGCAGGAGCAGGGGAATGTGTCAAGGGAAACACCCTGGCCCTGAGCAGTTCCCCCTCTCACATGGACTGGGATGGAGCAAATCCCACTCCCCTGACACCATAGCACAGAGCTGCTCACTGCAATAAAACCCAGCACATGGGTCTTAGTTTCTTTTACAGCCTACAATGAAAGATTAAAGGCAAACTCCACAGGGCCTGGCTGCAGGGGGAAGGCAATGTAAATACTTGGGAGCACCAGAGATCTAAGTCACTCCTCCTATGTGAAGGTGATTTCCACCTCAGCACAGTCTTCATCTGAGTCTCAAATACTCTGGGATATTAGTGAGTTGATTTGGGTCAGGACAGATGAAACAAATTGCCTCTAATTGTCTCTCCCAGTTCATGCCTTTCCAGGCACCAGCAGCCCCAAGCTGGGGGGGCAGCTTGTCTCACCACAACCATGGGGTCTGGCACAGGGGCCCAGCCAGAGGTTTTCTGGCCAGTGGGAACCTCTGTGGCAAAAGCAGAGCAGCTGCTGGATGGTGGGAGATGCTCAAAGGGCTCAGTGTTTGTGTATCTGTGGCACTCAGAGAAAATGTGCCCAGCTGAGCCCTCAGATGAGCCCATTTTCATCACAAGCAATCACAGGTTGCAATCAAAGTCAGTGCAAAGAGTAAATGAACCAAAGGCAGCCCAGGTCTCAGGGCTGCAGGATGGGGCTGGTGCCAGGGTCCTGCAGGTGGATGGGGACATGGCACAGCTCATCAGTTACAGCTTTCATTTAAAAATGGAACCCCCAGATGTTTCTGTGTGGCTTCCACTGGGTTATCCCACTGCTGGGGTGGCACCCACAGCCCGTGGTAGCAATCAAAATCAGACCCAGGAGCTACAAATCACTCATGTTTGTCAAGCTGCCCAAGCATGAAATGGTCTCACAGTGGCTCCAAGGGCTGCTGAAGCTCACACAGACACGGGCAGCTGAGCTGCACCTCCTGTCTCCAGACAGACCTGCATTTGCTACCCCTCCACCTGGGCAGGTCACCCCTCCCCATGGGGATCACAGCCATGCCTTAGCCTGTGGGTAAGCAGCCACATCCTTTGGTTCTGATCCCATTCTTGAGCCTCATGGCAGAAAGAAAACCATCTCCTCTGAAATGATTTGGACTAGGTGGCCAAAGACCCTGAATTCATCCCCCTGGAACAACTCACATCAAACCTAAAGGGAAAAGCAAATGCCCAAGCCTCTGTATCTCTGAGCTGGAGGAAGCTGTTAAGGAAAAGAGCAGCTTGAAACAGTGCCAAGGGAAAACCTTCCCCAAGTGACAGCAGCGAGGTGCTCACGTGCAGGAGAAGAGACAGAGAGGCTGGAAGGAGCAGAGGGAGAGGAGAGCTGACAGCAGCCTGAAGCCACAGAAGCCTTTGGGCAACAAAAATCTGTGTCCTGGGGCTTTTTAATTTCCTGGTGAGCAGTGGGGAGCTGAAAGCAGCTCTGATGGGTTGGTGTGGAGCTGCTTTTTGCTTGGTAACAGGGGAGGAGGCTGCAGTGCTGCTCCCCATAAACAGTTCTCGGGCAGCTCTTGAGTTGGAGCCACCTGCAGCCCAGCCAGGCCAATCTGGCACCTCTGCCATCACTGTTTAAGAGATGGAGAGTGGGACAGGATGGAGGTGACCACACAGACCTCCCAGTCAACAAGGAAGGGAGGAGGAGCAATGGACTGGAGAACACCCTCAGGGGGGTGTTAGAGACTGGTGCTGGAGCAGGGGAATGGTGAGGAGTCCTGCCCTGAGCCACTGGAACAGGACTGGCTGCACCCTCCATGGGTGGCAGGAGGTAAAAAGGGTCTGAGCCCAGGAAGAGGAGAATGGTGGGGGTAAGAGGAGGTCTGAAAGTGCTGGTCATACCCTTCATCCCCAGCCCACTCTGTGTTGTTTTCTGGGAGGTCTTTGGTTAGTGGTGGATAAAGTTTTCTTCCCCAAAATGAGCAGTCCCACGTGTTTTGCCCAGGACTGTCAGTGGTGGGTGAGCCCTCCCTATCCTTGGGGATTTCCAAAGGCCATCAGCTGCTTTTCTCTTCCCCATCCTGTGAGGAGGAGAAGGAGGAGGAGGAGTGAGAGTTGCAGTTGCTTGTGGTTCTTTGTTTCTGGTGGGGCCAGAACCAGACAGAGGGGCCATGGGGATGATGCTGCTGGTCAGTGCCAAGGGCAGCATCAGTGCTTCAGCCCTGGGACACCCCTGCATGGGGGCTGTGCAATCAGGGGGGTTGGTTTGCCCTGCATGTGAAGATCTTGCTGCTCAATGTGCTGGTCTCACATCACAGCATCTCAACAAGCCCAGCATAAGGCAGCAAAGGCAGGGGAGAGTGTTAAGTCTTTTCCTAGTATTTTAATAGCATCACAACACTTGAACACGTGGGTAAGAGCCTTGGGTGAGGGCTGAGTATGTCGTTCAGCTGGTTTTCTCCACTCATGCCCTTTCCCTGCCTTGCCCTCAGCCTTCCCTGAGCTGACTGCCCGGGGCTGCTGCTTTCACTGCAGGCAGCTGCCTTTTGCTTTCCATTTCCACAGCAGGAACCCCTTTTACCTCCCCTATACCTCTCCTTCCTGCCTGGAAGCAAGGTGCTGGCTGTGGCTGAGCATCCTTCCAGTGCAGACAAAACTGCTGGAGACAAGGAGAAGGACCCACGGGCTGAGCTGAAGCTGTGAGCTGCCCAGATTGCTGCCATCCACCCTCACGTGCTGCTGGGCACCTTTGTGCTAAGGTTCTGCCCATCTGGGCTGCTCTGGGCAGCCCTTGGCATTGGCACTGCTCAGCCAAGAGTGACTCAAGGCAAAAACCAGGCTCAGGGCTCCATTTGTCCACGTTTGAAAACCATCACTGGGTAAATCAGAGGGAAAAATGTCACAGCAATGAAAAATCATAACTGGAAGACAGAACTGAAGACCCTCTTCTGTAATCACCCAGCAAAGCTGCCCTGGGGCAGGTCCCAGTGGGTGAGGAGCAGCCAAGCTCCCCTGAAGCCAGGACAGAGCTTTGTGGCTCTCACGGGTCTGGTGGGGAGCTCTGGGTCAGAAGCCACAGCAAGCTGAGCTGCTGGCAACAGGAATTCCTGGAAGCTCTCCCTTTCCTTCCAAATATTTAGAATTTTGGTTCAAAAAAACCCCCCAAAAAGGCTGTCAACACCCAAACTGACTCTTTTGGACTTGGCTCCTCTCTCCCTGCAGCTTCCAGCCAACAATTGTCAGTGGCTTTTGGCAGATCTCTGGGTTTTGACAGTTGTTCATTTCTCAGCAACAAGCTGCCACCTTCCACTGCAGGGTTTGTATTTCTTTAAGTATACTGCTGAGTTTTGGTTGGTGAAATTTGACTGAGGAAAGTGATTTTCACAACTGCTCCACTCGGGAAAGTGAGATGATGGGTGGGCCCAGAGTGATGAGACACGGCGGGACGCAGGAGAGCTCAGGCGGGTGTCGCTGGGGACAGGGGACAAAGCCCAAACCTTCCCCTTCCTTACAGCTCAGCTGGGACAAACAGATGTGCTGGTTGTGTTTCAAACACCTGTGTCACTGTCTCCTCCTGCCTCTGAGGCTGAGAATTCACTGACTCCAGCCAAGGCCTGGAGCAAAGCCAGGGGCTCACTTGGGTTTCTCAAGCTGCTGCCCTGGTTTGGGGGTGTCCTCCAGTCCAGACTGAGCATCACCGAGCTCCTGCTCACACTGACCTCCCTCACAAATCATCAGGCAACTCCACTTGATAAAACCACAGCCTTATCCTCTCAGAGCAGTCACAGGAAAAGCCCTAAATGCCCCTTGTCTGGCTCAGGACACAGGACTGAGGGGAGGGAGCCCTGGCCCAGGCTGCCCAGGGAGGGTGTGGAGGCTCCTGCTCAGGAGGTTTCCAACCCCACCTGGACACGTTCCTGTGCCCCTGAGCCAGGGGAAGCTGCTGGAGCAGGGGCTGGGGCTGGAGCAGCTCTGCAGGGCCCTTCCAGCCCCCAGCATCCCGTGACCCTGTGACTCCCAGGTCCCCAGCTCAGAGGGCCTCGACTCTCACTCCTCTGCATCACCACTGTTAATGTTGCCCTGACATATTTTTTCCCAACCTATCCTATGCAGATGGGCTCTGGGCAGGTAGTTGTTCTAATTACAGTGAAGCACCAGGCAAGATTGGTTCTGTGAGTCAATAAATCACTCGGCTGCACTGATTAAACAGCAGTAATATTTTGAGTAAGTGACTGTCTCAGGAATGATCATTATTATATTACATTATCATTCTCCCCTGCATGTATATTGCAAACAAAATTAAATGAAGATGTCAAGTTGCAACCGAGACTAGACACTAATTAAGCTGAAAGCAGTTAGGTCCCTTTTTCCCCCCCCCTTTGTTGTGAGAATCAGGAGCAGGAGCCACAGTGAACACTGGCTGCTCAGCAGCTCTTCCCACCAGTCCTCTGAGCTTTGACACTCACCTGCAGATGCATCCAGCAGCTCCTCTCAGCTCCTGGGCAGCATCTGCAAAACAAGGGGATGGATGGAAAGAGGATTAGGGGAAATGTCCATTTTAGGCAGAAAAGAGATGGATGTCCTCCCACCACATGAACATTCTGCCCATGAGCTCTCCATGGTTGGAGGAGGAGCCCAACCCAACCTCCAATGATGCTTTAGTCAATCACATGGGAGATGTTGCTCCTCACACCCACAGCTGGCTGAAGGCTGATGGCCCACGTCACAAATGAGAACAGAGGAGGTGATGTAGGGTTCCTCCCTAGTCTTAAACTCCCTGAAATCAAGAATGATACCAGATATACCAGGAGAACATTCATTTGATCTGATTTCCACAGATAATGTCTCTCAAAGGAACTACAGGTACTTTTAGGAAGCATTGGCATCCTCATTACATTTCTAGCTCCTTTTAATACATGAAGAGCCTGGTTATGGTCCCTGCAGTGAAAGGCAGCAGTCTCTTGGGAGGGAATATAAGAGAAAAGCCCATATTAAACTAACCTCCCAAAATAATGCTCATGGTGCAGCTCAGCCAGTTGCAGAGTCGACAGAAGAGACTATCACCAAGGTTAAATGCTTTCTGATGAATGTCTTTTATACCCTGGAGCCTCAGGCAGGTGCTAGAGAGCCTCTCATCCAACATGAAGCCAAATCTTGCCTCAAACAGTGGCCTTTTGTTCCAGAGCTCATCAACTTGCTCCTGCTCTTCCAAACTCCAGGCATGAAGCCATGGGGCTGGCCTGGCTCTGCAGCTCTCTGTGCCCTCCTGGTGCTGGCAGTGCCCACTGTGCTGGGCTGGGCTGCAGATGGGGCTGAGCTGCTGCCTCTGAGCTCCAGACACACGTTTTGTCATCAGCTGCACTGGATTAATTTTTCAGCACAGGCCAGCAGATGGGCTGTTAAAAGCCAGCAGTGCAATTTGGTGACTTTGCAGCAGGCTGGAATGGTTCCTTTATTTATTTTTTATGGCTCCAGCTTCTCAAGAGCCCTAGCTGACACCCACCATGGGGCTGTTAGCAGGGCTGGGTACTGCTGCTTGTTTTCTGGCTGCTTTTCTATACCATGAGCCTTTCTGTGGGAAGCAGAGTCAGTCTGATCTGCCTTGGCTCAACCCTGCTGTTGCCTTCACTGTCATCACATCTCCCTGCATCTCCCCAGCAACTTGAGCATCTCCCTCCTGTCCCCTCAGCCCCCTCCTGCCTCCTCTGCTGGTGCCAGGTCTGTGCCCCAGGACTGGGCTCCCTCTGCCTTCCTCTGCCCAGGCATTGCCTTGAAACACATGCTGCATGTCCATGCTGCAGGAATGGGGCTTGATTTTACACTGGGAGAGCCTCAGCTGAGCTGGAGCAGAAAACTTCAGCTTAGCACCAAGTTGCACTATCAATAAAAAGACAGTTTTGACTAATAATTTGCCAAAAAATTGCTCTCTGCAGTGCAAAATGCCCCAGGGATTGCCAGCAGCAAGGGGAGCTTCTCCTGCAGAGCAAGGAAAGTACTGCAGAACTGCAGGTTGAAAAAGCCTCTCCTGCATCACATTCATTCAAATAAGGTGAATTGGAAGGTAATTTCTGTGCCATTCATGTTTCCTTCAGCCCATGTCTCCTGTTCTTTGCAACAGTTTTCAGGTAGATCCCCAACGTGCTGCATGCAGAGATTTTGTCATTCATCCCCATCCCTTCCTCTTTGCTTTTGCCTTGTGAGGCTTAGAAAGAGCCAGGGATGTCTTGACTCTGTTAGAGGCTGGGCTTGCTGGTTCACACACTGGTTCCCACCTCTGCAAGGTGTGCAGCAACCCACTGGGAACTGTGCAGGGGGTCAGGGCTGGGGCTGCTGTGAGCACGGGAGGAGGGAAACACTGCTGCTCTTGCACCCCAGCCTGACCCCAAATCCCAGCTCTGCCTGTGTGGTCCTGCCACAGGCTCACCCCCATGAGAGAGATGCTCAGTGAGGAGCCTGACCTGCACAGCAGACGTGAGGGAACCTACCACAGTGTGTGAAAGGAGACAGAATGTTTGACATCAGTAAGAGATTCATGGGCCTGATGCCGAAGGTGAAGCTGGCAGGATGGCAGAGGGTGAGTGTTAAACAAGCTCCAGCAAGAGGAAAGAAAGGCAGCAACTTTCTGGAAAGCACAGACAGATCTGACACTCAGACCTGGCCTTGCAAAGGCAGTAACTCACAGGAGAGGCTCCTTTAAGCTCTGCTGGTGTGAGGAGGTCCCCTGGGTGCCAGGGAAGGTGCAGCCCCTGCAGTACAGGGTGCCCAGGGATGGGTTTAAGTTGTGCCAGGGGAGGTTTAGACTGAAGATTAGGAAAAACTTTACCCTGAGAGGGTTGTTCAGCATTGGAACAGGCTGCCCAGGGAGGTGGGGGAGTGCCCAGCCCTGGGGATATTCAGAAGACACAGAGCTGAAGTGCTGAGGACCATGGGTTAGTGATGGGCTTGGCAGGCTGAGGGGAGGGCTGGGGCCTGATGATCTTAAAGGTCTTTTCCAACCATAAGGATTCTATGATTCTATGATTCTCTCCTGCCTGAGCAGGGACAGAGGAATGAAACCTGCTGCAAGCTGATGGGGTTGGGAGCAACGATCTTGCAGGGCCAGGAGTAGGGATGAGCTGTGGGCAGAGTGTCCCAGGGATGCAGGTTGCCATTGACACAGCAAGAAGGCACAGCCCAGGGCTCAAACCATCACAGCACATTCAGGATGCTGGAGGAGAGCTCAGCCCTGTGCTCACCCCATCTCCTCCTCCTTTCCCCACTGCCTCCTCTCCCTCTGCCTCCAGCTTCAGCTCTGCAATGGTTAAAACACAGATATTGCCTTTCTGCTCAGTGAACCAAGTGATAGGATTGCAGTTAATGGTAATTTGAACATGTTTGGTCAACTAGAAATACATAACTGGATTGAAACATGAAAATGCCCTATGAATTTATACAACTGATGCATTGGAAGGCACTCAGCTGTTAACTCCATTGCAAGAAGGATGGTAGAAATAATTTGCAACAACCCACACGTTTTGTATTGAACCTTTGCAAACAGGAATAATGGATCAAATGTACCTCTATGTCTGCCTCACACCTACACCAGCATCACTGCTCAGATATCAGTAAGCTGCAGTGTTCAGGATCAGATAGAAGAGGTTTTCAGCTACAAAAGATCTCTGTCTCTCATCTGACCTTGCTGCTTTGATTGCCAGAGCTGCAAGCACACTCATGGTCTGCTTCTCCTCCCTCCTGCATAAGTCAAGGACCTCGCTCTCAAGTTTAACTTTGAGTTGCACAATGGCCATCAGGCCACCCAGCTCATCCCTTCTGGCATTTAAAGAACACTCTGCTGGTGTCACAGCCACACAAAGTATCCCAAACCTCCTCCCCACTTGTGGCTGCCAATGAGCCTGGCCAGGATACTGTTGGTTTTCCTAAGAAAGGCAGCAATGTGAGCCATGGCTGCCCATTGCCCAGCTTCCAGGCAAGGAGGTGGGAGCAGATCTAGCTGGGCCTCCTCCAGAGAAATTCATTCCTCTGCAGAGCTTGAGGTGTTTCACACCAGAGGAGCAGACCTGGATGTTTCTGCTCAGGTACAGCTCTCCAAACCTCCCATGCCAGTGGGTTCCTTGTTCCCCTGCTGGGCCTTTTCCCTGCCACTTGTCCCATTCTCTGAGAGGGAGATGAAGCTCTTGGATGGTCCCTCTGCAAAGCCCTCACCAATGAGTCCAAGGGAGAAAGAAAGAGGATGGGGTTGGGGCAATGGGGCTCTGCTCATGAGCTGGAGGGGCTGCTGGAGCCTGATCAGCTTCCAATAAACATTCCAGCTTTCCTTATATAGACTTCACCATTTTCTCCTCTCATCTTGTTAAAGGATGTAATTTATGTTGTGTGTGTCCATTTACCAGCCATTATATCCCAAATGAAAGAAGAGACAAAACATATTCTCTATTTAAAAGCTTCCAAAACAGGCCTGATTAATATGTCCCATTGATTGTTCAGCTGTTCTACTTGCTAATCTGCAAGAAACTAATTAGGCAAGTGGGAAACCAAAACACTGGGTCATTTCCATCGTGTGCTAATGAATGTTCTTCAGTTTAGCAAATGTTTTGTTTCTCCCATGGAAAAAGAATAACATTGGAGCTGGATCTGGCTGCTGTGGAGAGGAAGCTGTGCTCCCAGTTAGATCCATAATTGATGAGTCTGAGTAGACTGGCCTGCAACAAAAAAAAGAGACATATTGACTGAGTGGGAAGGCTGTGTTTTGGGGCCAGGCTGCAAACCAGTTTTCTGGTTGAATCCATTCAAGAAAGGTGGCACTTCAATTAGATTCCCAAGCTAATGGCTCTTCTTTCCCTCTCACATCACCACTCCAGTTAATACAGTCTGTTTGCCTAAAGGATGCCTTTCTGAAAGTGTCCTAGAGGGACTCCAGAATCTCTGGAGTGATCTTCATTCTCCCTACCAGAATTATTTCTGAGCTTGTTTCCTTGAACTTTCTGTCTGCAATTTGCTGCTGAATGAGTGGATTTGCTCTTGGTGCTTCAACTTTGGAGCGTTTGTACATCACAGCTTTAATTGTCCCAGCTGGTAACGAGGCTGGTGGGAGCTGCTTGATCTCAGGCCTCTGCTACCTTAAAATAGGCACCTGAAAATGCAGCCACAAGAAATGGATGACTCTGAGTCAGAATGAAGAAGCAGAGCAGGAGAAAGCTGTGCAAGATCCAGGGAGGAATTTATCTGCAACCCAGCAGCAAGGAGAAGCCAAGTGCTCATCTCCAAGTTTCATTAAGCCAAAGAGAGTTAGTTGAGATGCAAATGTATGCACTTTACAAACAACCCTTTTTACTGCAGGTTAAAAGCCAGTTTCTGGAATCACATACACAGGAGACAATTAAAGCAGCTCCCAGCCTGTGTCTTGCATCAGATCAGCACGTGTAGCACAGCTCTCTGAGAATGAAGAGGCCCTTCCTTGATCAGCTTTATCCTCTCATGTTTGATCTGGAACTTACACAATGAATATCTAATGCCAGCCTGCTCGGTACCCTGGACTCCTTAAAACTGAATAACTGATTCCATTAAAAGGGCATTAGCTCTGTATGCTCATAATTAATCTCCTCAAGAGAACTAATAGTTCAAAAGTCTTGTGTGGAGCAAGGACATTTTACATCTCACAGCTCTTTTTTCCCCCTAATTGATTAAAGTGAGCTCTAGAGACGACTTTTGTGGCACGGAACCTTTTCACCTCACACACGGGGATAACAAACAGCTCTCAGCCAGCAACTTCCCCACAGTCCCTGAGTCCTGGTGAAGCACAGCACGAGCACAGTGTGCATGGAGTCCAGGAAAGGAGGCAGAGCTGTTTCCCTGAGAGGGGTGTCAGCCCTGTGCCAGGCTGCCCAGGGAGCTGGGGTAGTGCCCAGCCCTGGAGGGATCCCAAAGCCGTGGGGCTGAGGTGCTGAGGGCTGTGGGTCAGTGCTGGGCTGGGCAGGGTGAGGGCAGGGCTGGGACTGCAGCAGCTTCAAGGGCTTTTCCAGCCAAAATGATTCTGTGACATTTTCAGTGAGCATCTTGTTCTTTCCCCACTGCCAAGTCCCAGAAGGCTCTGGCACACTTGGCTGCCTGCAGCTTTCCTGGGGGCCCAGGGCCTGCAGGGATGCTGTGGGGATGGCTGCTGGGTGGGCAGTGGCTGCCCTCATTTTCTGCCTGAGTTTCATACCAGTGAACTCGGTGCTGCCTTGATCTGAGCGTTTGCCAGTGGTGTGATGAATGAAGAACATCAGGAGGCTGCTTTTCCAGGGGATGCCAGCAGAGAGGGACGGTGACCCCAAAGCTCCCACGCTCACAGCTCTATGGGGCTGACACAGCAGCTGCTGCCGTGCTGGGGATGCTGCTGAGGTGGGGGAGAGTGGGAAAGGGAAGCAAGGGGAAAGAAGCTGCTGCCCCAGCTCTGCTGTGACAAAGGCTGGAGCTCAGGCCGTGGGAGAGGATGTCAGAAACCCAAAGGGCTGTGTCCTGCATGGCAGAGGATGGCTTCTTTCTCCACTGACAGCAGCATGAGCACGGGACGGGAGGCATTGATGTCACCTGCAGGTGCTGGGGAAGACATCACCTGCAGAAGGCAGTGAAGAGGGGAATTCCTCCTGTTTGGCTTGGGGGCCAAACTGCTGTTAATTGAATACCATCTTGCTGTGCTTCCTGTGGCTTGACATCAAGAGCTTTTACTGTGCCCAGAGAGCTGTGTGTGGCTGATTCCATCAATTACTTTTCAGAACATGATTTTGATCCTGATGCTGCTTCACTGGATCAGTAAATAAAAAGTGTTCTCAGAGAAAAATGGCCTTTTTTTTTTTTCATTACTGGCAAAATGTGGTTGCTGCTGCTGAGAGAAACCACCCAGAGAGCAGGGCATTGCAGGCAGGATACACAAGCACCAGCACCATCTGCTACATTGAAATGGAAACCTTTGCAGCTCCAGCTGACCATTAAGGTGGCATTTTGCTGTGGCTGCACCCCTGGGTGTGCTCACTCAGCTGGATGTTGCCATCACCCTTCAGTTACTGGATTAACTTCTTATAACTGGAATTAAGAAAGGGATAGTTCAACTAAACAGTGAAGCCACAGGAAAGATGAACAAACCCAGGCTCCCCAAACAAGCCTTTGCTGCAGAGAAGATCCTGGGAAGGGGTTCCAGAGAGATCCTGGAGGGTTCTCTGCAGTGGCAGGGGCTGGAGGAACACAGAAGCTGCTGTGTAACCTCTCTGCTCCTCTAACAGGATCAAACAAGTACAGTAAAGCTGAAAGAACTGAGGGTTCCTCTGCTTAAGGAGGAAGGACTCAGGTGCTGCAGAAAAGCACCAAAAGGGACTGGCTAACAGCAGGAATGGCTCTCTGTGCACTGGCTGGAGGGGCAGCTATGAGCAGTCACAGAGGCTGCCCTCCACAAGTGCCCAGGAGCCTGCAGCGTGACAAATCTCCTGCCATGGCTGCTGCTGCCTCTGCCAAGTTTTTACCAGCACATAAATCTCTTACAGAAAAGTTGGAGCATTCTTGAAAAGAGGCTTTTTGTCTCCAGAGTCGCAGGAGCTGCTTGACTGCAGCACTGGCTGCTACTTATGTCACATTGACCGCTGCATCTCCTGCAGAACTACATTTGCTGGTCTCAGACACTGTTTTAGTTCCGAGCTGAAGTTGTTCTCTCTGTGTGCCCTGCTTTGCCCCTGCTTTGCCTGTGCAATCTGCTGCAGCAGCAGTGAGGGACGGGCTCTGAGCGTGGCTATTTCTGCTCCAGAGCAGAGCTGTGCCATTGGTGGGTATTATTACCATCAAATGTGTCTGTGTGCCAAGTCTTGGCATTGAAATCTCCATCACACCCAATACCTCCAGGTATCCAGAGCTATAAATGGCACACCAGCCTCTTTCCCAGGGGAGCTGTGGATCAGCACCTCCAGCACATGGCTGTGGACCCTGTCTATACAGCACAGAGATGTCATAGTCATAGAATCATAGGGTGGTGGGGGTTGGAAGGGCCCTGCAGAGCTGCTCCAGCCCAAGCCCCTGCTCAAGCAGGTTCCCCTGGCTCAGGGGGCACAGGAACGTGTCCAGGTGGGGTTGGAAACCTCCTGAGAAGGAGCCTCCACACCCTCCCTGGGCAGCCTGGGCCAGGGCTCCCTCCCCTCAGCACCAAAGGACTTTCTCCCTGTGCTGCTTCTGTCCTACAGAGCTGACCACCACTGTCCCTTCCCCTCTGACAACCAGTACAGCAGCTGTATGCTTTAACTCCCAACAGCCCAGTTGTGAGGGTCCCCACGCTGCTCAGAACCAGGTATGGCATAAGCATAGCATTTGCTGCCTTACAAACACACCTTATTTACAGTAGTGCCTCAAAGAACAGTCTTTAATAGCTGCTGCAAATGCTACATAATGATTTTCCATTATTTAATTCTCTAAGAGGTTTGATGGCTTTCCATAAGTCAAGGTTTATTTGCCTTCCCTTGAATGTCACACATAATTCTTGTGGAAATGTTTATTTGCCTAATGCAACTTTTAGTGTCCAGGTTATTTATTCCTTCTATTTGTCAGCTAAAAAAGAAAGCTACCTTTAGCCTCCAGCCTGATTACTTAAAGTAATACGCTGGTTCAGACTCTTTCATCTTCTCAGTGTGACTGAAACACATTTGCAGCTGAATGGCTTATCACCAAAAAAACATCTAATCTTAAAAAGTATTCTACATTTTAATACACTTTGCATTGCATGTAAGTAATCTGTGAGTTAAAACCTGATCAGAAGCATCTATTTTGTTAACTGTGAGGATTAAGCAAGAGAGAGAACATCTAGAGGGGAACACTGAAGGAGGAAAGGAGGGTTTTCATTACTGTGATTTCCATGACACGTCCCCTGAGGGCTCACTCATCACACCTCACTGCAGACATGCAAGTTACACACCCCTACCTTATTGGTGTGGTCTCCAGTTCCCAGTAAGCTGCCCAGTAATTTCCCCAGCACCCCAAGTCACGTCACAACCTCGCTTTACACCCTCTGGGCACCGTCCCCTTCCTCAGACCCAAAATCACACAGGCCATTCGCAGGCCCAAGCAACCTGCCCCACGCTCCTTCCCTCCTCTCCCCAGCTCCCAGGGGAGCAGCTGAGGTAGCTGGGGTTATTTAGCCTGACAAGACAGCCCATGTTTTGCACAGTGCTTTCCTGTTAAAGCCCTCCAGCTCCAGATTAAGTCCAGGCTCGCTGGAGGAGCCCGAGGCAGGGCTGGGGCACAGGGAGGTGCAGTGTGTTCCACAGCCACCCATTGCTCCTGCTGCTCCCAGGACCTCACCAGTCTCTAAATCACACAGCTGCTACCAAACAAAGAATTAAAAATCCTGCTAGAAGAAATGACTGTATGTAACAAATAACACTTTGCCCCCAGACTTTCTGTTCCCACTGACAATGAATCATCTTTCGGCATTAAGCAGCCACAGCTTTGTTATTAACAATCAATGACATTAAAACACACCTGAAACTTGCCTAAATGCACTCATCGTGGAATCATTTGGTTGGAAAAGCCCTTGAAGCTGCTGCAGTCCCAGCCCAGCACTGACCCACAGCCCTCAGCACCTCAGCCCCACGGCTTTGGGATCCCTCCAGGGCTGGGCACTGCCCCAGCTCCCTGGGCAGCCTGACACAGGGGCTGACACCCCTCTCAGGGAAACAGTTCTGCCTCAGCTCCAGCCTCAACCTCCCCTGTCATTCATTCCTGGGGAGCAGAGACCAACCCCCAGCTCCCTGCAGCCTCTTGTCAGGGAGTGTCAGAGAGTGC